>NC_090762.1:34088100-34237696 GCF_036898095.1 Palaemon carinicauda | reverse complement strand
TTTCCAGTAGGGCATTAATGACGCATCACCTGTTGGAGCAGTCTCTTCCAAAGTTGGTGTGATCTCTTTCCCCTTTTGAGCATCATCACCACTCTTGATGTCAACTTGGGTGAAATTCAAGTTTGTTCCGTAACTGAAATACAAACCACGCTATTTACATGGGGTAATTACTTCAGCGTAGCTGAATGACGAGCCATAAGAATTTTAACGAGGGTTTACTACCCCTCCGCTAGTTAGCGGGGGATAGGGAGGGGTAGCTTGCTACCCCTCCCCTTCACATACACCAGTGAAAGGCTCACTTTACTTTTGGCTCGGATGATCTCGGATGTCTCCGCTCCCATCCTCATTTGACGGCCATTATTGTTTTGTCTTTTTAACTTACCTTTTCTTATACTTAATATATTTAAACATTATTGATGTTTATATATACTGTATTTTTGTGTATAGAAAATAGTAAGTTTCCTTTGCTTTCGGTGTTGTGCGGTGTGTGTTGTGTACGTCTACGAGAATGATTGCCGGCTTAGCCAGGCCACCACGATTCTCTTCTTGGTCACGGCCGTTCACTCCTAGGCCACCATGGTTGCCTTCGTGGAGTACGGCCCCTCTCTCCAGGTCGTTCACCTCTTACTCCGTACTTCGCCTACGATAGCTTCTTAGGCCGAGTCGCTATTTCGTTTTATTTGTCTCAATTATTTTTATGAATATAATTGGATTTTTAACTTTTCAGCTCGGGGAACACGTCCCTTCGGGGGTCTGTGATCCTTGGAACATTCAAAGTCAGTTGCTTAATTATAATGCTATAATTTCTGTTTTTGTTAAGTTTTCGTCCCCCCCCTCACCCGTGCATGTCAGTGGGGGAGGGGGCGCACACCTACTTTCGTTCTTATGTTTTACTTTCCCTCGGGGTTTCTCTTCGGAGTTTCACCCGGGGGAATTTCTGTTAAATAATTATTCTTTTTTTTATTTCCCAGCTTATGATGCTGTTTCTTCGTGCCTGTTGTTTGCTTTTGAAGCAGAGCTGTCCTGTATATGCCTGGGGAGTCTGCTGTCGCCGCCGTCTCTCTAGGACATCGTCAGAAGCGTTCCCTTCTCTTAGTTCTCCCGTGACTACTGTCAGCTCTTCAGTGCATCCTAGAACGATAAGGAGGTTACTTTCCTTATTACCTTTCCCTGGTCCTTAGGCGGTTATGCTCTTGGGGCTGAGCGACCGCCCTTGTAACTTGCTCAAGGGGCTGAGCGGTTGCAAGGCCGGACCATGGTACTAGCGACTATGCTCTCGTGGCTGAGCGGTCGCTTCTGTAACTACGCTCAAGGGCCTGAGCAGCTGCAAGATCAGTCTAAGGGCTCATCTTCGGAGGATCGCTCCTTTTGTCTCTTCTACGAAGTGTCTCCTCCCGTTCGTGTGAGAGGACACTCACAGAGACTCCTCTCCGAAGGATTGTTCCTGTTTACGTCATCTGATCTCACGACCCTTGGGGGCTCCATCACCAGTCTCTTCTACGAAGTGCTCACCTCTCTCGTTTGCGAGAGAGGCCATTCATAGAGACTCCTCTTTGGAGGTTTGTTCCTGTTGAAACAGCTCGCTGTTCAGTCACTAACATTTTGGTGTTTAGTGACAGGGAAACTTCGGTTTCTCTTTTTCCCTGACCCTTCGGGATCTCGGAGATTTAGTTACCCAGTTCCCTTGGGCTCTTGTAACTTTAGTCACTTCTACACTTCGGTGATTAGTGACAGGGAACTTCGGTTTCTCGTTGCGCTGACCCTTCGGGGTCTTGCAGCTAATCCCCTCGGGGCCTCGCTACTCAGGCTACGTTAGACCTTTGGTCCCTCGTGCCCTCAGTGGACCTGCTGCCTGCTGTATCCGTTCCTGACTGATTGGGCGCCCACGCTCCCCGTTATCCAACGGGCTCCTCCCTCCGGGGCAGGAGAGACTTTCTCACACCGTGAGTAAGTCCCTTAAGTGCCAAGTATCCCCTGTGCGCCGACGTTCCCTTGCGCGTTAGCGCTCAGCTGCTGTTCCTGCTGTTCCTGAGACTGCCTTCCAGAGACACCCTGTTCCAGTAATTCAATTAGGCTGCTACCAACATTCCCAGCGCATTTGCGCATATCGTTGGGGTTCCTGAGATAGCGCACAGGCGCTCACCAGCGGTTCAGCCTGCGGTGTCCTACGAAGGACACCTCTCCCGTTCGCGGGAAAGGTCCCTCACAGAGACCACTCCTCGGAGTGTTTAGCACTACTTCAGTTGATCGTGGGCTCTGAAGCAGACCTCCTTGGTCCTCTTCAGGGGATGCCCTCCCTTTTAGGGACACATCCCAGTTCCTGATCTACGAGTTAGCTGATCCTTCAACCAAGCGCGTGTGCGCGCTCTCTCCGACGATCTTCTGTTGCTTTCTAGACGCGTAAGCGCCGAAGATCGTCCGCGCGCGCAATGGTTTCCCGCGCGCGATCTTCGAGGCCCTTCCACACATATAATTTATATATAGTGTGAATAACACTGATTTATATAATTTTCTTGACATTCAAAATTTCTATATAATGCATGTTACATCAGCGCCAATATGTTATAGGGTATCACATTTTCCATACAGTTCGTTTATAGACATTATTATTAGTTATAAAAGGAATACTCTCTCTCTCTCTCTCTCTCTCTCTCTCTCTCTCTCTCTCTCTCTCTCTCTCTCTCTCTCTCTCTCTCTCTCTCTCTCTCTTATTGTTTTTAATTCAGTTGTATCTTCATATTTTTTTTTTTTTTGAAAATTATTAAAAAATTCTATTTATCATTATTCGATGTTTTGATTATGGGAATAGTAACGCATCGGAAGGAAATCACTTGATTTGCCTCTTGCCTTCCGCCAGAAATATGACGTCATCAGACTTTTATTCTTAAATTTACGGTAAGTTGTACTAATCTTATAACCAATGATACAGACCACTAAAACACTTGATATCGTTACTGGGTGTTTCGATGATGGGAATGCTGTAATAAGATTACTCGGTAACAATGAAAGAAAATCATTCAGCGCGCTTCCACCAGATACATGACGTCATAAGTCACGTGACGTACAGTAATCTCTACCAAGAATGACTTGCAAAATATGTAAATTCATTTTCTTTGTTTCTCGCAAGAAATGAGAAGAAAATACTAACTTAACAAACAAAAGTATTTTATTTTTATAATGTAAAAGGAAATATATTATCTTCAAGAAAATATTTGCCCTAAAAGTATATTTTCTCTAGATAAACATCGATCCATTATCGGAGATTAAGAAAGTAGCGTACAGTCAAATTTACGCTACGTAGTACTCATGACAACCGATACAGACCCTCAAAATACTTTGTATCGTTATTTAATATTTCGATAATGGAAATACTAATATTAATCGTTAGCCTGTTGGAAGGAAATCACTGTATTGCCCGGAAGCTTTCCACGGTGATGTGACGTCACCAGACAATATGAACTCGACTGATATTAAAACTTTTCTTAATGTATTTTTAACTGAAAATAAATACTGAATATTAACAATGAAAGAAAATAATAATTTACCAAGATAAATCAAGTTTATATGTATACAAGAAAATAGATTATTTTCAAGGAAATATTCGTCCTATTTCCGATAAACTTGTGACGTCATCACCCTGAAAAAATGGTCGTAAAGTCGAATAGTTGTACTGTATGTCGCATAGGTCGTAAGTTGAGCAATACCTGTAGTCTGATTGTCCAGCATTTCTTCCGATGCAACAAAGAGATCGGTAATGAATAAGCCCTTAAGAAACGAGATTTTCTAATGACGTGGATATCAGAGCAACTGTTATCGCTGTTGCCCTGCTAGTTTTGCTGAAAGAAGAAGTTGATGTACCTTTCTGAGTCTGATGGGAGAGGCTTTGCTCTTGAAGTATCAATCAGAAATTCCAACAACTCCATCCATGTCTGGGCGAGACTTACAACTCTCAATTATTTGCGATCCTAAGATCGTGGCAAAAAACAAGGAACTTCTCTCAATACTGAAGCTGTTGCCTCTAAAAGGATGAAAAGGATCAGTCAGAGGTTCAGGTCTCAAAGAAGACAGATTCTGTTGACAAGAGCCCAAGCTAGTACGAGCCTAATCTAGCATGGAGGATCGCGGAGGATCTTGAATCGTAAGACCTTCTTGTAAAGGTAGTTCTTTAGTGCGTGAAACATTTTTGTGCTGTTATCATTACTTTAAGTTTTTTCAGTCGCCAATGTTATTCACAGATTTTTTTTACTATGTTATTTATTTAATTTTTACTAGTTTAGTCTACCGAAGAAGAGGTGTTCTTTTAAGCAAGGGTTTATTTCAAAGTCAATGAAAAGTTTTCTTGTAAGAATAGTGGAGTGTTCTGAAAAACCATGTGATCATGAGCATATTGATACTCAGGCAATGGATATACTACTGGGACCAAGTAATGGTTTTTTTATGCCAGCATGCTTTTATTATGAAACAAATGCTAGGCAAAGGCATGGTTTACTGAAGGATACTGACATTGAAGATCATTTCTCTTTGTTGTTATCTGATGACAAAGATTCACCTCCTGCAATCAAAGATTTTCCCCATGCAATCAATGAAGAAAATGAAATTCCTCTGACAAGTGCTGATCTTAGAAGTAAGCTCATGGAAAACTTTATTAGTATAAGAGAACAGTATTTAAACGGTGAGAATGATAATGACAAAATCCTTTTTATATAAAAAAATAAAGTAGAAAATTTGGTTAGTAAACTTGCATACAATAATTGTGGAAAATTTGCTCAAGTGGATGTAGTGAAAAAACAAAAATACCTTATAAGAGGGGATAATATATCATTAGAAAGATGGGGACCAGGAGCCTTGTAGTGATCACTTGAGAGATTTATCAGTGGAGGTAAGTAAAAAAAATCTTCAAATGCATTTTTCTCAATTTTTCTTGTTTTTTGGTTTCTTTTCATTTCAAATTCTATCTACATGTTTAGTATGAAAGGTATTCTAAAAATTCAAAAAGCATTATAATACCTGATTCTGGTGTAATTCAAGCAATATTTTTTTAATTTTATCCTCAATTTTTTTTAATTTAATTCATGTATTACTGTGAAATTTTGATTTTGCAAAAATTTGAAAAAAAATAATAAATAAATTTTGGTGCTTTGTAAAGCTAATAAATTGTTGCATTTTTTATTCTTGAATGAAATTGTAGGAGAAGATACATATTGAAAAAATGGAATAAAACAAGAAAAAAAGTATAAGAAATTCATTGAAAAAAATTATTTGATTGATTCAAGTAAAATTTGGGTAAATAATTTCCGCTATGAACACAATCAAACTGTGAATCACAAAACTGTAGCTCAAAAATAATTTCTGAACCCGCTAATACCTTTAAAGGACTCGGAGTTGTAAAGTTAGGAAAAATACAAACTATTAGAATTCGTGATTTTTCTCTCTTGGTCATCTAGTTTGTGGATTGAAGGTCCTTTTTTAATGTGTTTTCATTATTTGTATTGAATATTATATTTTTTATTTTATAGGAAAGAAGGAGAGTCTGTTTGACATTAAACAAGAAATTGATGGGGCTGTTCCCAAGATTCCAGATGACCTTGACATTGATGAAGATGGGAATATATACTGGTCAGATGCTTCCAGTGTTGTGGATTTGTCAAATGGAATAGTTGAAATGCTCAGTGATCCAAGTGGAAGGTAAAGACAGGGATATGTAAATTATTCATATAGATCAGTAACAACTTTGCATTTACTTGATATGCCTTGAAAGTTACTGTATAATATATTATGTTTATTTTAAAATGTGACTTACAGATAGTTTGGTTGATTTAATTTGAATTTACCACCAGCTCTGTTTTTATGTTAATGAGTAGCTGTTAATATGTAGTGGTCTGAGAGAGGAAGATGATGCATTTTGTATTCTTGTGTTAAACTGCTCACAGATTTTACAAAATATTAAGTTTTTTTAATTCAATTGTTCATATCTCTAACTTTGTACTGTCATTTGTTGGGAGGTGAGATACAATCTGCTTATTTTTTAATCATCTTTGGATGTCCATTAATTTTGAATTATTTTCCTAGTAATCCCTACTGTATTTATAATAATTTTTTTTTTCTTTTGCAGATTAATTAAGTTTGATTCTAAAACTAAGACTAATTCAGTGCTCTTGAAGAATGTTCATTTTGCCAATGGTGTTCAGCTTTCACCTGATCGTGATTTTGTTTTGGTTTGCGAAACATTCAGGTCTCGAGTCCTAAGGTAAGTTGTACTATTGGCTAATATATGGTAGGAAGCATATCAGTCTTTAAATTAATTCACTGTAACTAATACTTTGTATAAGAATATTTTGCATTTTGTATGATTTCAAGAAATCTAAGAAAAGCAACCAAAATGATTGCCTATTGCTCGGTTGTCCTTCCTATACTTTTCTTTATACCTCAGAGACTTAGACCATTTATAGATGTCACATTAAAACTCTTGAAAAATTCCGTTGACGCTGCATACGAAAAATCCTAAGTCAGTTGGCAAGATCATCGAACAAGCTACAGCATTTTAGAAGAGTCAAATTACTTAAGAATTGAAGACCTTATCACTCAAGAGTCAATTAAGTTGGACTGATCATATGGTCAGAATGAAGGATACTTTCATTCCAAAACAAATGTTCCACTCAGAGTTAAGTTAGGGAACCCAAAGAGTGGGTGAACAGAAGAAGAGTTTCAAGAAGTGTTTAAAGACAAACAGGAAAATGTGACATCAATTATAAAACCTGGGAAAGAGATGCTCATGACTGCATTGCTTGGAGGGAAAAAATAAAAGAAGACATTCATGTACTCCAGAGAAAATGTAAACAGGAGAATCATGAAAAAGAGCAAAAAGTTCAGCTAGATGTGAAAACCCACAACTTCCACTACCTCTTGATAATGTGTTCCCACACTGTTGAAGAGTGTGGATTTAGAATTTGACTCATTTCTCGTTTGAGAACTTATTAAGGTCTTTGAAACAGTAATGCTCTATCGAGTGACAGCTTTTATGATGATCTCAAGTTCTGGTGTAAAGACAAAATATAGCTTTTGCTTTAGATGTATTTATCTATACTGTACTTTTGCTTAAGAACATTTGCATAGCATACCTTACCACTCATTCAGAAAGTAAAACACCTGTGAGTCTTATTGTTGTGTTTAAGAAGCTTAATTATTTCATATAGTATTTCTTATAACTATGGGCACTGATTTAAGATCCTATTTTGCCAAGTTTTTAATTATCCTTTAAATTGTTGGGTATAAGCTGTATCTACTGTAAAATCTATCTATTTACCCAATTTTGGGAGGTGGCTGATATAAAAAAGTAAAAACAAAAGGGGATTTTTCTTTCCATTGTTCCTCTTGGCCTGATGAGGGACTTGGCCAAGTTTTGTGGGTACTATTAGGGTGCCACAACCCAACTTCCCCCATTTTCAACCACAAATGAAGTTTCATGTGCTGATTCCTGGTCCAACACTTACAACGTTATCTCCCTTATAGAGATATAGGTGTTCTGTGGCCTAGTACTATTATCCTTTTAAGTCAGGATTAGCGAAGGCCCTAATAGCTTCTACCTCTGAATGATTGTCTTTTAAAGGTTGTTAGCATCACCTTCCGTACTCCTGTATGGGACCAGGAAGGATGACATGTCCAGGGCAAAAAAGAACCTTCCAGTCTGGTTCTAAAGAGTCTCCTATTTAAAGGACAATGTTTTTTGTGTATAGAAACAAATCGCCTATTTTTTAAGGTAATTAGTATTTTTCCTAACTGCTATATGCAAACCTGTCTTTCAAGTTATACTCCTCCTCCCAATCACCCCCGCCGAGTCCTTGAGCTTAAGTTCAAATGTCACCAATCTCCAGCTAATCACTACACTTACCTTGTTAAAGATTCAATGACCTCTTCAGTTTACACTGAAGACATTTTCCTATTTAAAGGATTCATGCATGCATCTACCTACCATGGCACTTGGTCCAATTTTTAGAGGTAGCCGACATCAAAACCAAAAACAAAAGGCTTTTTTTTGGGGTCAAGCCATGTCGTCGTGATCGAAGTTCCTTAAAGTAGCTTCCTAAGGGATATGTGTACTACAGTGATATTCCCAGAGAATTTTACCTTTAGGTATCCAGAATTCTAACTCCTGGCGCGAATATCCTTAAAATTTCTCCCAAGGATATCGCATAATGTCAGCGGACGCATTCTTGACGCGCCTCCATAGCAATCTACACCCCAAACAGCGTTTTGGCTTCGAGGAGGATGGCAAATTAAAAGGGAGCCGTCCAAAGGCTCTCCCCACTCTCGTAATACTATTGAGAATATAACAGCGCCATTCCCACGATGGCGGACATTCCTTTTTTTGTATCGATCTCGCTCAGTGATATTTCCTGGTGATCTAACTTTTCGATTGTTTTACAGGATTATTATTATGCTTTCTCCATCTTCTTCCGCCTCTGGAAAGTTGAGTATCGGGTCTTTACTATGAGTATAATTTAGCTCCTGTTTCACAATGAAATTAGAGTATTTTACTGTGTTTAAGAGCTAGGCCAGTTACTGGAGGCGCCATGGCGCGGTCGTTCGTTAGGCATGTGTTATTTAGATAGCAGAACGACTTCCAGTTTTTAATAGCTTTTTAATTATTTTAATTATTTAGCTATTGAGGCAATTATTCTTGTAAAGTTTCGATAATGTGCATAATTTTTGTTTCCCCCTTTTCTCTGTCGATCGTATAGTTAGAGTTTCGGTGATTTAGGTAACCGAGATCTTGTATAGCCTAGGTAACCTTACCGAGACGTTTTACTATACGTTCAGACTTTCCCCGGTTACCCTCGTGTATTATATTCATTCAGTGGAGACTGATACCTCCTAGAATGTTATGAAACATTACACGTCTCTTCGGAGACTTAAGGGTAATCTCTTTCCCTCTGAGTGTAGCCTCAGGCTACAACCCTAATAACCATGCCTTGAATTTTAATCAGACATGGCTAACTTAGGGTTTGTCTTGCCTCTTCCCTTAACCGTTGGTTGTGGTATACCATCGGGTTTTGGGATTTAGTCAGAATCTCAGAGTATTTAGTCTTATGTCGGCGATCTGCCGGAAGGGCGAATGGGTTGTAGGATACCATCATTCCCCTGCCAGCTAGGTGGCCGGCAATGGAGGTTAGCCCTCATTAGCCGCACTTGAACTTATGGTAGGATACCATCTTCTTGCAACTAAAAGACTAGTCCTATGCCACAGTACTGTGGGCTGAAGAGTAATTTTCTTTAGCCTAGGATACGTGGCACTGGAACTCTGTTTCTTCTTTGTTGAGAGGAGGCGGCAGTGCCGCCATCCCCTTAACTATGTCGGCAATCTCTGGGATGGAGAACTGAGTCTCTCCTGTTCCCTGGGATTCGGCCAATACCGAAACAGTTTCTTTTACAGGTTGTAGGACTGAAAATTTTTACCAGTTTCTTTCACAATCGTACAGGACCCTGTTCCCTACCCCTCTGTCCTCTTTTGATGGCTTAGCCCTCTCAAGCCATGTCTTTGGACTGCTGCTGCTACAGGTCCTGTTGCCGGGGTACTGCCGACCAGGCTGGCACAGATAGTGCTTACTCAGTTGGCAGCATGCCAACTGTACTGGTACTGCTGGACTTGCCGGCCGGCAGTGTATCGGCGGTACCTTGTCGGCAATAGTACTGTAGCTGCATGGAAGCCTGAATGGTACATACTCCCCTTCTCTGGTATATTCAGCAATATTTAGAAATTATGCTGAAAGGAGCCTTTCACGGAGAGACACAGGTCGAGCCCAGAAATAGATTTTTCCTTCGCCAAAATGTTATTTTCATTAGTAAAATAAATTTTTGAATATACTTACCCGATGGTCATATAGCTGTCAGCTCTGCTGCCCGACAGAAAAACCTACGGGCGGAATACGCCAGCGATCGCTATACAGGTGGGGGTGTACATCAACAGCGCCATCTGTCGAGTAGGTACTCAAGTACTCTATGTCAACACAGAACCAATTTTCTCCTCGGTCCACTGGGTCTCTATTGGGGAGGAAGGGTGGGTCCTTTAATTTATGATCATCGGGTAAGTATATTCAAAAATTTATTTTACTAATGAAAATAACATTTTTCAATATTAAACTTACCCGATGATCATATAGCTGATTCACACCCAGGGGGGTGGGTAGAGACCAGCATATATGTTAACCTTAAGAGCTAAGTATTCCGTATTTCATTTTAGCAGTTATTCAAAATAACAAACATAAAATTAATAAGTACCTGGTAAGGAAGTCGACTTGAACAATTACTCTGCCTTTTTAAGTACGTCTTCCTTACTGAGCCTCGCGATCCTCACAGGATGCTGAGCGACTCCTAGGAGCTGAAGTATGAAGGGCTGCAACCCATACTAAAGGACCTCATCACAACCTCTAATCTAGGCGCTTCTCAAGAAAGAATTTTACCACCCGCCAAATCAACCAGGATGCGAAAGGCTTCTTAGCCTTCCGGACAACCCAAAAAACAACAATAAAAAGCATTTCAAGAGAAAGATTAAAAAAGGTTATGGGATTATGGGAATGTAGTGGCTGAGCCCTCACCCACTACTGCACTCGCTGCTACGAATGGTCCCAGGGTGTAGCAGTTCTCGTAAAGAGACTGGACATCTTTAAGGTAAAATGATGCGAACACTGACTTGCTTCTCCAATAGGTTGCATCCATTACACTCTGCAGAGATCTGTTTTGTTTGAAGGCCACTGAAGTTGCGACAGCTCATAACTTCATGCGTCCTTACCTTCAGCAAAGCATGGTCCTCCTCATTCAGATGGGAATGAGCTTCTCGAATTAAAAGTCTGATATAATAAGAAACTGCATTCTTCGACATTGGTAAAGAAGGTTTCTTAATGGCACACCATAAAGCTTCTGATTGTCCACGTAATGGCTTAGTCCGTTTCAAATAGTACTAAAGAGCTCTTACTGGGCATAGTACTCTTTCTTGTTCATTTCCAACCAAACTAGCAAGGCTTGGAATTTCGAACGATTTGGGCCAAGGACGAGAAGGAAGTTCGTTTTTGGCTAAAAAACCAAGCTGTAAGGAACATGTAGCCGTTTCAGACGTAAATCCAATGTTCCTGCTGAAGGCGTGTATCTCACTGACTCTTTTAGCTGTTGCTAAGCAGACGAGGAAAAGAGTTTTCAAAGTGAGATCTTTAAAAGAGGCTGATTGCAGTGGCTCGAACCTTGCTGACATAAGGAATCTTAGTACCACGTCTAAGTTCCAACCTGGTGTGGCCAACCGACGCTCCTTCGTGGTTTCAAAAGACTTAAGGAGGTCCTGTAGATCTTTGTTGTTGGACAGATCTAAGCCTCTGTGACGGAAGACTGCTGCCAACATGCTTCTGTAACCCTTGATCGTGGGAGCTGAAAGGGATCTTTCCTTCCTTAGGTATAACAGGAAGTCAGCTATCTGAGTTACAGAGGTACTGGTTGAGGATACTGATTTGGACTTGCACCAACTTCGGAAGACTTCCCACTTCGACTGGTAGACTTTGAGAGTGGATGTCCTCCTAGCTCTAGCAATCGCTCTGGCTGCCTCCTTCGAAAAGCCTCTAGCTCTCGAGAGTCTTTCGATAGTCTGAAGGCAGTCAGACGAAGAGCGTGGAGGCTTGGGTGTACCTTCTTTACATGCGGCTGACGCAGAAGGTCCACTCTTAGAGGAAGTGTTCTGGGAACGTCTACTAGCCATTGCAGTAACTCGGTTGAACCATTCTCTCGCGGGCCAGAGGGGAGCAACCAACGTCAACCTTGTCCCTTCGTGAGAGGCGAACTTCTGCAGTACTCTGTTGACAATCTTGAACGGGGGGAACGCATAAAGGTCTAGATGGGACCAATCCAGAAGAAAGGCATCTATGTGAACTGCTGCTGGGTCCGGAATCGGTGAACAATAATTTGGGAGCCTCTTGGTCATCGAGGTTGCAAACAGATCTATGGTGGGTTGGCCCCACAATGCCCATAGTTTGTTGCATACATTCTTGTGAAGGGTCCACTCTGTTGGGATGATTTGACCCTTCCGGCTGAGGCGGTCTGCCATGACATTCATGTCGCCTTGAATGAACCTCGTTACAAGGGATATGTTTCGATCTCATGACCAGGTGAGGAAGTCCCTTGCGATCTCGTACAACTTCATCGAATGAGTCCCTCCTTGCTTGGAGATGTACGCCAGTGCTGTGGTGTTGTCGGAGTTCACCTCCACCACCTTGCCTAGAAGGAGGGACTTGAAGCTTCTCAAGGCCAGATGAACTGCCAGTAGCTCCTTGCAGTTGATGTGTAACTCGCTTTGAACCGCATTCCACGTGCCCGAGCATTCCCGACCGTCCAACGTCGCACCCCAGGCCGTGTCCGATGCGTCCGAGAAGAGAAGGTGGTCGGGGGTCTGAACAGCCAGTGGCAGACCCTCCCTGAGGAGAATGTTGTTCTTCCACCAAGTCAGTGACGACTTCATCTTCTCGGAAATAGGAACTGAGACCGCTTCTAGCGTCTTGTCCTTTCTCCAGTGAGCAGTTAAGTGAAATTCAAGGGGGCGAAGGTGGAGTCTCCCTAACGCGATGAACTGGTCCAGTGATGAAAGCGTCCCTATCAGACTCATCCACTGTCTGACTGAACACCGGTCCTTCTTCAGCATGGACTGGATGCATTCTTGGGCTTGACTGATTCTGGGGGCCGACGGAAAAGCCCGAAAAGCTTGACTCTGAATCTCCATTCCTAGGTAAACTATAGTTTGGGATGGAACGAGTTGGGACTTTTCTATATTGACCAGGAGACCCAATTCCTTGGTCAGATCTAGAGTCCACTGTAGATTCTCCAGACAGCGACGACTTGACACAGCTCTTAAAAGCCAGTCGTCCAAATAGAGGGAGGCTCTGATGTTTGCTAAATGCAGGAATTTGGCAATATTCCTCATCAGTTTGGTAAAAACTAGAGGTGCCGTGCTTAGGCCAAAGCACAGGGCTTGGAACTGGTATACGACCTTCCCGAAAACGAACCTTAGAAAAGGTTGGGAATCTGGGTGGATGGGGACGTGAAAGTACGCGTCCTTTAGGTCTAACGAGACCATCCAGTCTTCCTTCCTGACCGATGCTAGAACCGACTTTGTCGTCTCCATGGTGAACGTCTGCTTTGTGACAAAGACATTCAGAGAACTGACGTCTAGCACCGGTCTCCACCCCCCTGTCTTCTTCGGCACTAAGAAGAGGCGGTTGTAGAAGCCCGGGGATTGATGGTCCCGGACTATGACTACCGCTCCCTTTTGTAGTAAGAGAGACACCTCTTGCTGTAAAGCTAGCCTCTTTTCCTCCTCTCTGTACCTGGGAGAGAGGTTGATGGGAGTCGTTGCTAGAGGGCGCTTGCGCAAGAATGGAATCTTGTACCCCTCTCTGAGTAACTTCACAGACTGTACATCTGCCCCCCTGTTCTCCCAGGCTTGCCAGTAGTTCTTGAGCCTGGCTCCCACTGCTGTCTGAAGAGGGTGGCAGTCAGACTCTGCCTCTAGAGGACTTGGAACCCTTTTTCTTGCTCCCACGTTGACTTCCGGCACGAGCACCTCCTCTGCTGGAAGCTCTGCCACGAAAGGGCGGGATGAACCTTGACGCTGGCGTGTCCATCCTAGGTCTAGGTACGGAGGGCAAAGGGGTGACTTTGCGTGCGGATGACGCCACCAGGTCATGGGTGTCTTTCTGGATCAAGGAGGCAGCAATCTCCTTGATCAACTCTTCAGGGAAGAGACACTTCGAGAGAGGAGCAAACATCAGCTCCGACTTTTGACATGGGGTGACTCCAGCTGACAAGAAGGAGCAAAGGTGATCTCGCTTCTTGAGTACCCCAGACCCGAAAGAAGCCGCAAGCTCACTAGAACCATCCCGAATGGCTTTGTCCATGCAGGACATGATGAGCATGGAAGTTTCCTTATCCGAAGGGGAGGTCTTCCTGCTCAAAGCTCCCAAACACCAGTCCAGGAAGTTAAAGACTTCGAAAGCGCGGAAAACTCCCTTCATAAGATGGTCCATGTCCGAAGGGGTCCAGCAAATCTTGGAGCGTCTCATAGCCAGCCTGCGGGGAGAGTCTACTAGACTTGAGAAGTCGCCCTGGGCAGAGGCAGGAACTCCCAAGCCGAGAACTTCTCCCGTGGCATACCAGACGCTAGATCTGGAAGCAAGCTTGACCGGGGGAAACATGAAGGATGTCTTTCCCAATTGCTTCTTGGACTGCAACCACTCTCCCAGTACCCTTAAAGCTCTCTTGGACGAGCGAGCGAGTACGAGCTTCGTAAAGGCAGGAGCTGCTGACTGCATGCCTAAAGCGAACTCAGAGGGAGGCGAGCGTGGTGCTGCAGACACAAACTGGTCTGGATACAAATCCTTAAAGAGCGCAAGCACTTTCCTAAAGTCTAAGGAGGGAGGCGTGGTCTTGGGTTCTTCGATGTCCGAGTGTTGGTCGTCAAGATGTGCAGCTTCGTCATCATCAGAGATACCATCGTCTGAATGTTGAGGAGGAAGAGGCAACGGAGTGGGCTGGACGGCAGAGTCCGGCAGCACGGGTGCATGCGTGGCTGCACTGGACCCAACATCATGCCACTGTTGGTCAGTCTGAGAACTGGCAACAACCAAAGCTGAGTGGGTGCGCAAAGAGTCTACTCCCGACTGTGGAAGGATAGCGGAGACCACCGTGGGTTGCGGAGGCTGACGCACCGCGTCAAAACACGGCAGCCTAACTCCACCCTCCTGTTGTTGTGGTAGCTCACGCACGGCAACGGAGTGCTCCGTGCGTCTGTGAGCGTCAGCATGCGTCTGGCAGGGTCGACTGCGCATGGGTGGAGGAGCTCTCACAGTCGGAGTGTGGGAGCAGGCAGCCTCAGCGTCTGCTGGGCGCACAACCGTGGCAGGTTGTAGGCTAACGGGTGCAGCGTCAACCTTCTCCACAGCCGGAGTGTGGGAGCAGGCAGCCTCAGCGTCTGCTGGGCGCACAACCGTGGCAGGTTGTAGGTTAACGGGTGCAGCGTCAACCTTCTCAGCACGAAACTCCTGCATAACCGCAGCTAACTGAGTCTGCATAGACTGCAGTAAAGACCACTTAGGGTCTACAAAAGCGGCAACAGACGGAGCTACTGTCCGTTGTGACTGAGGGTCTACAACAGCGGGTGCGGCAACAGACGGAGTTACTGCCTGTTGCGGAACCGCTTTGCCTCTCTTGGGAGGTGTGCAGTCGTCGGAGGACTGCAGCGAGTCCGAACTGACCCAGTGGCTACACCTGGGCCGTTGGACTAGCTCAGAAGGGACCTTACGTTTAAGAGGCCGTGAGACCTTGGTCCATCGTTTCTGTCTAGAAACCTCTTCCGCAGACGAGGAATAAATGAGCTCACTCGTCTTCTTGTGGGTGGGACGATCTCGGTAAGATACGTCCGAAACCACGGAGGGTACGTCTGTACGCTGATTAAAGCCTGTCGAACCCTTTGGTCGTACGACATTGCTTCTCCCCTGGGCTTGGGAGCTTGCAAGAGGTCCCGGACTGGGAGGACGACAGGCACGAACAGACGCACCCTCATGCGTAACACTGACACTTTTCACTGCACTGACACTCACTTCACTTCCCACTGCACTTTTACCTTTCAACTCTCTGACGTCAGCCATGAGTTGATTGCGGTCATTCGCCAATGACTCGACTCTCTCACCTAGAGCCTGAATGGCACGCATCATATCCGCCATTGAAGGTTGATGAGAGCTAGCAGGGGGGTCGGGTGCAACCACTACAGGGGAAGGAATAGGTTGAGGGGCATGGGGAGAGAAAAAATCAATTGAGCGAGACGAACTCCTCCTGATCCTATCCTTCTCTAGCCTACGTGCATATTTCAGGAATTCTTGAAACCCGAATTCCGAAAGCCCAGCGCATTCCTCACATCGATCTTCCAATTGACAGGCTTTACCCCTACAATTGGAACAAACGGTGTGCGGATCGATAGAGGCCTTCGGAAGACGCCTTGAACAGTCCCTAGCGCTACATTTCCTGTACTTGGGGACTTGAGAAGGGTCAGACATCTTGAATTAGTCAAAGGGGGGAATTCAAAATCTATCCAAGTCGTCAACAAATAATCCAAATCCAAAAAAGAATGCAAGGAAGTATTGAAGATAACTTCTGCACAGCGATAGCTAATAACTAGAGATGAATACTTCACCAAATAACGTGAAAATCAATCCAGAAAACAAGAGCGTATTCAGTAGGTCTTGCCGGTGACACGACAGAGAGAAAATTGGTTCTGTGTTGACATAGAGTACTTGAGTACCTACTCGACAGATGGCGCTGTTGATGTACACCCCCACCTGTATAGCGATCGCTGGCGTATTCCGCCCGTAGATTTTTCTGTCGGGCAGCAGAGCTGACAGCTATATGATCATCGGGTAAGTTTAATATTGAAAAATCCCTTTTTGGTTCTGAGGCAGTTATATTTTTAAGTATACCAATGCTTTAGTTCATTTGATATAAACAGAGAATCAAGATATTAAGTTCTTGTTTAGGCTTTTAAAAAATGATTGTGTACTGATTTCTTTTTTAGGCTTTTAAAAAATATTATTGTATTTCAGGCACTGGCTGAATGGCCCAAATGCTGGAAAGACCGATGTATTTGTAGATAGATTACCTGGCAAACCGGACAATCTAAGAGCCAAGAAGGGTGGTGGCTATTATGTGTCTTTGGTTGCTGTTGACAACAAAGAAAAAATTGACCTAACAAGGGTATTAGCAAAGCTCCCTCTTGTCCGGAAATTAATCTTGCGTTTATTTGGAATACCCAAGTTTCTCTTTGATACTATTTCTAAGGTATATCCAAATCAGTTTACTGAAAATGCATCATATAAGGTAAGTTATAAGTATGTATTAATTTTGTTACAGTACTATTATTAATGTTTTTTTTATTTATATTAATTTTAATCATTTTAATAATAATAATGATTAAAATTATTCTATTACAATTAAAATTATTAAACGTTTGATTCTGCATTGCTCATGTGATTGTTTCATGTCATTGAAATTTATGTAGTGAAATGAGTTGAAAAGTCATGGGAGCCTTCTGTTTTTTTTTTTTTTTTTTTTTTTTTTTTAGTGTAAATAAATTCATAGGTTTTGCCATAAATTCTTTTTAATTTTTTTTTTCTCTAAGACAAGGGTGAAATTTGGAGTGAGATAAAGTTTAAGTACGGTAATTACAGTACTGTATTCATCTTATAGGTGAACAGACCAAACTCAGAGGAAAGGCAGAAGGGAACAAAGCAGTATTACAAAACCCCTCCATTTAGTTTGAAATAATCCTTCTGTATATTAAATCAATCCAAGTTAAAATATATATATATATATATATATATATATATATATATATATATATATATATATATATATATATATATATATATATATATATGTATATTATTTTCTATTGATTCATTTTATATAAAAATCTTTTAAAAAATGTCAACAATTTTGCAAATTTGTGAACTTCTACACTTATTGTGTATAGATTTTTTTTTTTTTTTAAGCATTTACTATTAATGTAAGTACAGTAGTTTAACGAGGATGCCAAAGTAGCATTATTAGATAACCTAGAGTTACCCAGAAGAATTTAACAAAGCTGAAATAAATTACAAGATATTAAACCTCTGGTGATCATGGCTGTGATAGAATCACTGTCTAGCTCATGATTGTTGACCAAGGAGAAATGGCGTCATGCATCCGCCAACTCATTTTGATATTTCGTTATGTAACTAAGAACGGAATAAAGATAGAAACTGAAAATGCATCCTCAGACAGTTAGGGCTTTTAAAATGTTCCCATAAAATCAGTGATCTAAGTAATGCTGCAATAAATTCCTTGTCTTTGGCTATTTTGTGATACATTATTGTTTTTGGTCTAGGCTGAGGGAGATTATCATTATTCTTTGATGTTATCTTGCAGATTTATCACCTTCAACCAATTGCAGAAATTATTGCTTCCCAGTCCACAGTTATTGTAGAATTAGATGCGGAAGGAAAAATTGTAAGCTCTCTCCAAGGAGACAATGGAAATGTACGTTTCATATCGGAAACACACCAGGTGGGAGATTATCTTTTCTTTGGTTCTCCTTACAATAACTATTTAGGTTATTTACGTGTTGATTATACAGATGAAGACGAGGAGGAGGAACTTACACCTAGCTTGGAAGTTGATGGAGAAGGTGTGAAAATGTCAGTAGGTGCAAGTGAAAAGGTGGAGGATGTTGATGAAGAGAAAGAAGTTAAAGAGGAGCCCCAGGAAGTTGTAGAAGAGCAGAAAGTATTAGATGAACCCATCCCAGATCAACAGGTGGTGAAGGAAGGAGAAGGACAGGAATCAGATGATGAAAAAGAGGAAGCAGTATCTGTTGAAGAGGGGATAAAGGGAGCCGAAAAACAAGATGCAGAAATATACAGTGAGAAGGATAATGAAAAAGAGGAAACAATAGTAGGTGAGGATGATGATGATGATGATGGTGAGGATGATCATGAAGATGATGACAAAAAAATTACAGAGGACGAGGAAATCGAGAAACACGCACAAGAAGAGCCAGTTCTTGAAAAAACTGAAGCAATTGTTGAAGAAGATATTTCTTCACAAGTATCAAGTAAAAAGGAAGATGTTGAAAGTTCTCCAACTTCTCCAGTTAAGGAGGAACTTTAAACTCTCTTTCTTAGGGTCACTTCACTTCTGCCTAATCTTGATTTTCAAGTTCCTTTGAGAATTTGCAAGTTATTTATGACATCTTTTTTTTTCTGAAGGGGAAAACCAAAAATTTCTCATTTATAAGATACGACTTCTGTACAAATATGGAAGTTGTATATATTTTGGTTCTTTAAAATGCTTTGTTTCAATGAGCTTTTTTCAGAACGTTTCAAGTTCAAATTTCATCAAGGAAAACAGTTGCTGATATTGTTAATATCAAAATACTTAGAATCACATTATTGAGTATGTTCATACGTCTGTTAATAAGTTAGTGTGGTTATAGTTTTTTAATGCTCAAATTAGAATGGAGAAGTAAACCTGAATTTGGAAAGAAGGGAAAAATCTATGCACAATTTTTTGGTTGGAGCAAATGAAATCTTTTATTCCTATGGAAGACATTAAGTAATGTGAAAAGATGATTTCCAAAGTAGTAATTTGTTACCATAATTTTATGGGTGGCTTCACTGAAAGTAATTTTTTATAATTTTAATGAAATAGTATAATGTTGACATATATAATTTTAAAGAAGAGGGGGAGAATTTTAATAATGTAAAGCCAAAGAAGTTGAACAGTAAGGTGTAAAGAGACCAAAAAGGAACAAATGAAGATGTGGAAAGCAATATAGCTGAAGCTAAAAATAAGCTGCAAAGAATATTTAGCTTTTAGCTTTGTCTGCAGTTTGCCGCACAATGTATATTGTTTAGTACATATGTGGTGTGCTGTGAAAAGCACGCTTTTCCACTAGAGGCCAACACAAGTATTTTTAGGTAAGGCTAAGCTCACCTGATTCTGGTGTCCTGTTTTATTATTATAAATTTGTTTAACGAGCCACAGAGTCACATCTATACTGGAAATTTACCTGAAAGATTTGTTTGTAAAATATTTTCATATTTTGTTTCAACACAATGAGAATGCTAGTTGAAACCCAGAGCATTAGAAATTTTAAATAACAGTATTATACAAGGGTTAACATTAGAAATAACTTTTTTTTTTTTTTTCTTCTTCTTTTACTATACTGTAGTTAATGGTCAATGAAATGATTATTGTCATAGTGTTGCAATTTTTGTAAACTAGTAAAATCTTGCTGTAAAGGTTTTTGGTTTCTGGACAAAATTATTTACAGGAGAGAGAGTCACAAGTAAAATATATAATTTTTGCTGCTGCTAGGCTTGCGAGTGCACATGCTGTAAGTAGAAACTAATGAGTGTTGAAAGAACCATGTTGTATTAGTATGTTATTAGTAAAACACACAAAAAAGTTACATATGGTAAGTACAGTATACTTAAATGTTGCATAGAGATAAGATAGATGGCTAAATTTGGGGATAATTAAAACCTTAGACATGGAAAGGTTCTATACTATGGTAAATAAAGATAAAATTGACAGTGCCATCAATTCATTAACATGAGACAATTTGAATGAATGTAGAAGACATTTTAATTACTGTGGATGCTTTTGTTTAAATTTATTATTAGACTGATGGTCATTAAAACTCCAGCAGAATGTCTATTCTTCAGTACATTATGAAGAATTCTAAAGATAGACAATATATTGAGTTTCTCAATAAAGATTAGACATGCATATAGGTTTTAGTGAGAGCAAAGTAGTAGCAGTAGGAAGGGCTATTTTTAGAGTTACACTGAAAACCTTTTCTCTCCTTGTCAGATTAGTATTGTTCAGTCATACTGTTTTACTATGACGGCATATTTAAAATAATTTAAAATTACTTTATAAATTTAGTGCACTCTGTGGTTGGGTTAAAGTGCATAATAATAAAGGTTAGTGACAATATAGACTTTTCAAGTCTTGTAGAGTAAATATCTTCTAATGCTTGTAGATGCATTCCAGAAAACTGATGGTTAAGATACTTGAAGTATCTTGTGTCCGACATGATCAGTATGAAACTGAATAAAAAAAAAAAAAAAAATTAAAAAAATCATAAAGGGAGAGTTTTAATGTATTTACAGCATATAAGTGCACAGTTACCATGGTCTAGAGTTCAGACGTGTTAGTTTTAATCAAGGTAATTTACATTTGTTTCAAATTGTATATACAATTTGTCTATACTGTATATGCAATATTTCCTTAATTTCTCGATGTTAAAGTCTACGTAGACTTGTACTGTATTTTCAGGTATTCTTTAGACACTTTGATCAATGAAGATTGTATCTAGTAGGTTCATTTTCCTTTTCTTCTACTTGATTTTTTTTTCTCTTTAATCATTCTTAGCTACAGCCTCTTGTATAATAATATGTGCAAGGTATTACTTACACTTGTTATAATTTAATTACGTTTGGCTTGTTAATGATTAGAATTGAAGGGAATGGTTTGTTTAGTATGCATTGAATTTAGGAACAATGATGTTAGCTTAACCAGATATCAATAATGGAAATAAAGAGAAACTATGGTAATGTGAGAGTTTGTTTTGTGGTGGATATTATGGGATTGATATCTTTCTTATTGGTAATTACTTATTTTAAGAAAATGTAGAGTAGATATCGAATTCAAAAGATTAATATAGAATCAAAATAGTTTTAAAAGAATTTTGAATTTTATAGAGAAGCTTTGGTATTGGGTGTGTAAATAGTTTTACTGGGTATGATATATGTTTTATGTAATAGAGGCTTAACTAGTAATTTATGGATTGGTTTTCTTGTACTTTGTGTTTATAAATGTGATTAGTATTAGCATTGCTATGATTACATAAACATTTAATTTGAAAGTCAGTGAGTTTTGCCTTCTCTTTATATTATATCTATATATTTGGATCCTTTGGGATGGTGTTATTAGAAAGACCATTTTTAATGTATATTAACGGGAAAATATTAAGTTTTTTCTTTTTGTTTAATCACATGGTAGTTGAAAATGTCTTTGTTAGTGCGAATGGTGTGACTGATGTTCATTTATGTATATACAATATCTTTCCAGTTTCATCTCTGAAGCTTTGAAACCGTATTCTTCAATTTATTGAACAAATAGTAAAAGATATTAATTAAGTGAGGCATTCTGTGTTGTAGAGTTTATACATACATATACCAAGGCACTTCCCCCAATTTTGGGGTGGGTAGCTGACATTAACAAATGAAACAAAACAAAAAGTAGATTTTATACCAAATGTAAATTAGGAGGCAATGAGCATGAAAATAAGTGTGCCTTATGACAATAAGTGTCAAAACTTTTAATTCACAATAATCTTGGAAAGTTTTGTATGGATGTAAATATTTAATGTAAGGACAAAGACAGTACTACAGTGACTCGATTTTATAACTTGTACACTAAAACTTTGTATTGTTCCCCTTCTGTCCCTCAGATAAAAGGTTGTAAATGATTAAGTTATTGCAGCTGTCAAAAGACATACACTCAAAGCATTGCCTTTTATATTATATCTTTGAGAGCAACTGTATTTTTTTTTTTTTAATAAAAATAAGCTGTTAATCGAAGTGTTTATATTTCATGTTTTGCCAGGTTACTGTCGCAAGTTTTTACAGTATTTTGATTTTTCAAGTTACTCTAAATGAATGCCTGTTTGTCATCTTCTGGTCAATCAACGATTTTAACTTTCTTCAATTTCAAGTACTGTACTGTATTGTGCAGCTCATTGGTTGTGCATTTTATTGCTGGCTCATAAATCTTCAAAGGTTTATTGCTAATTTCTATTTCTCACCATCATTCTAAAGATGTTTCATTACAGATATCAGTTGTGTGGTTTCATTATTTTAATGTCCTGAGGCTTCCAATGATTAGGTATTGTATGTATAAGATCTGGTACAATACTATAAACCTTCCTTTTGAGTTATGAAAGAAAGATTGTTTTATTAGCTTGACTATTATCTTCTTGAAACAATGTTGTAGGATTGTTTGGCATAAGGTAGTACCTGCACTAAATTTCTACATTTGTACACAGGTTTGTCCTTGCTTTTCCATCCTCTGGGTGGTGATATTATGACTAATACCAGATATACCGCAAAAAATACCATCATGTTTAGCTTTAGTACAGTAAAGGGAGTATTACTTTAATGTTAAAATCTGATCTTTACTGATTTTAACCACCATAATTTCACGTTGGCCAGCTGTCTTACGATTTTTGTGCAGTACTGGTAAGGGACATAATGAATTTTTTTTTATATAATTATGTATCTCAGTGGTCAGAAATTTAATGTGTTTCAGAATGTAGCTCAACTGATAATGTTTTGAATGTTTCTTTTATCTTATCTCCATTAGACCAATTTTCTTTGTGAAAAAGAGAATTAGCGATTGCCTTCATGTTTAGGATTGACAGAAATGTATATCTTGCTATATACAAAAATTACTAATTTTATATATTACTCCCGTTTGTCAGTTGTACTTCTCAAGAATAGTTGCGCAACTATTTGGAGTGATTTTGTTTCAAAATTATTTCCAATCTTATCCAAACATCATTAAAGTTGGCATTAGGCTTTAGGTTTTACAGTACAGGACTGACTTCATATCCTGGTATCTTTTTTTTTTTTTTTTTTTTGAAAGAAAGAAGAAAATGTAGATCAGCCCAGTATAAATGTCCTCACTTTAGAATTATGATTTTTAACTTCTCACTTAAGATCTTTAATATTATGGTAGGTGAAAATTCACCTAACCTAATTATTTTCCAGCCATGCAAATTTTGTGTCTTCATGTGTGTCTTTGTGTGCCTTAATTGATTTCATGGTAACATTTAAATACAGACATTTTAAAGTTTTTTTTTTTTTTTTTTTTTTTTTTTACAAGTGAGAGTCGTTTTTCAATATTAAACTTACCCGATAATCATGTAGCTGTCAACTCCGTTGCCCGACAGAATTCTATGGAGGGATACGCCAGCTATCACAATACTAGAAGGGGGTGTACTTACCAGCGCCACCTGTGGCCAGGTACTCAAGTACTTCTTGTTGACACCTCCTCAATTATTCCTCTGTCGTGCTTCCGGCAAGACGTTCTGGGATACGCTTATGTTCTTGGAGTATTTTCACGACTTTGGTGAAGTATTTCTCTTTGATTTCGGCTGTCGCTTTACTGGAAACTTCTATTTTAGCTTAGTTAGCTTTTGGAATTAATTTGATTAATTTTGGTGACGAAGAGAGTATGAACTCTCGTTCACCTTTCAATGGCCGACCCTTCCCTTAGACGAAAGTGTTGGTGTCTAAGAGAGTATAGACTCTCTTTCTTAATTTTGCTTAACAAAAGTTATAGATTTATTTTATATCTCTCCGCCTCTTATAGGCCTCTTCGATTAACTTCCTTTTATTATAAACTTATTAAAATTAATTTTTATATTTGTTTATATTCGACCTTCCTAATAGTAGGCGGTCTTTTCTTGGTACCGAAGTTAATTATCGTGAGCCCGTCATTTCGGTTTTACCTGTTAACATATTATGCTATTTTAAGGTCTTTGAAAGAATTTCTTTGATAGTCTCGTACTTTTTCAAAGTTGAACTAACGTTTTGTTTGTCTCGGCAGTTGTTGACGTTCAGAACGTTTCAACTTGCACTCTATCGTTACGATAGAGAAAGAATGTTCACGGTTTCACATTGCAGTAAGAGTAACCGTGTCTAGCGTTTTGTTCATTCTTTCTTAACTTAATGTTGATTCTAATAAGGAACTTTTCTTTTTGGGAAATATTTCAGTTTTTTCCTTTAACAATAATATGTTTTAACGATATATATGATTGGGCTCTTCTCTCAGGTTCTAAGTCAAGAGAGAGAGAGAGAGAGAGAGAGAGAGAGAGATAGAGACGGAGGGAGAAAGAGGATAAACGTTTCCCTCAAGCCTGCCAGGCGTACGAGTAACGTCGTTATCGTTTTGCTCTTATCCCTAGTCTCTTTAGGGGAAGAAACTAAACGTTTCTAGAGTGATCTAGTGTTTAGTCTCTTTCCAGCCACTGAATTTTCTTTCATTAGATTTTTCTGTTACATTGTAATTCTGTTTTCGCAATTATTAACTTTTGAGAAGGATAGAATTGCGTGTTTCAGGTACAAACCACTTAAAGTTTCGAGTTCAGTGAAATAAGTGCAAACAGAAATCAAAGTGATAAGTGATTGATGTCAGTGTTATGCGTGAGGGTACTTTTGTGCGCGCCAGTCGTCCTCCCAGTCCGGGACCTCTTGCAAGCTCCCAAGCCCAGGGGAGAAGCAATGTCGAAGGGCAAAAGGGTTCGGCAGGCCTTGATCGGCGCACAGAAGTATCCTCGGTGGTTGTGGGCGTGTCTTACCGAGACCGTCACTCCCACCCGCAGACGATTGAGCCCTTATTTTGCTCGTCTGCAGAAGAGATTTAGAGGAGAAAATAAAGGCAGAGTAACGCTGGTCTCAGGTCTCTAGACCTCTTAAACGTAAAGTCCAGACCTATGCCAGACGTACGAAGTAAAGTTCAACAACCCGGATGCAGTCATTGGGTTAGCTCTGACTCTCCTCAGTCATCATTTTGTCGGGTTGAGAGTGCGCCTACACTCCCCCCCGCCTATGCTCGCTCCGCCTGATCGCAGTACCACCTGCCAGGCGTACGATGTTGTGGACTCTACTACAGTCCATGCAGCACAGCTTTCGGACCTGATGCGTGAGTGTCGTGTGGAGAGTGTTGCACCTCCTCCTGCACCGGTGGTGCACCAACCGCCTGCACCCGTTCAGCCTGTGCTGCACCCGCCTGCACCGGTGGTGCACCAACCGGCTGCACCCGTTCAGCCTGTGCTGCACCCGCCTGCACCGGTGGTGCACCAACCGGCTGCACCCGTTCAGCCTGTGCTGCACCCGCCTGCACCGGTGGTGCACCAACCGGCTGCACCCGTTCAGCCTGTGCTGCACCCGCCTGCACTCGCTGCACCCAGTCGCAGCACCATCTGCCAGGCGTACGATGTTGTGGACTCTACTACAGTCCATGCAAGCACAGCTTTCGGACCTGTTGCGTGAGTATCGGGCTGAGAGTGTTGCACCTCCACCTGCACCCTTTCAGCCTGTGCTCAACCCGCCTGCACTCGCTGCACCCAGTCGCAGCACCATCTGCCAGGCGTACGATGTTGTGGACTCTACTACAGTCCATGCAAGCACAGCTTTTGGACCTGTTGCGTGAATGTCGGGCTGAGAGTGTTGCACCTCCACCTGCACCCGTTCAGCCTGTGCTCAACCCGCCTGCACTCGCTGCACCCAGTCGCAGCACCTTCTGCCAGGCGTACGATGTTGAACCTCTTTCTGTGTTCGCTGTTCCCAGTGTTGTTCAGCCTCAGCCTTCTTTAAGGCAACCTTCGGTTTGGGATCAGGAGGATTACTCCACTCTTCCTCCTCCTCCCCTGGCTGCTCCACCGGTGGTGCAACTCTCGGTGGAGGTACAACCTCTTCCACCTGTGAGTCAGTCTCCTCAGCTGCTGCACCGAGCTCAACCCGTGCACCCTGTTCCTGCACCTCAGACACCTCTGCTTGCGGGAACTTTACCTTGTTCTGCGCAACCTCGGTCTCTTCACGCTCCACTCATTCCACAGGAACAGGAACTTTCTGCACCTTCCACTGTTGTTGTTCCAGCTCGTTCTGACTCTGCTGTTCAGCATACCTTACCTCCATTTTCAAACCATGGCAAAAATATGAATCATGAGTTATGAATGTAAGGTAAACATTATGTTGATTTTTAAACCCCATGCAAGCATGCATAAAGCACTCTAGCACTGGTCATGGAATTTCTAAGAATGTTAAACGCCATGCACACGCTCTGCTTTCCTTACAGCAGGCTCTGCTTACTACATGCTCAGCATTCAGCATGCTCTGCATTCAGCATGCTCTGCATACAACATGCTCTGCATACAGCATGCTCTGCATTCAGCATGCTCTGCATACAACATGCTCTACATACAGCATGCTCTGCATACAGCATACTCTGCATTCATCATGCTCTGCATACCTTACCGCATGCTTCTCAACATATCTTGGGTTGTTGCCAACTCACTAGACTGTCAAGCAGTTTCATAACGTTGCCTTCTAGTCTGCTGCTTTTGCACCAGTGAACCCTCACTCAGAGAACTTAGCTTTTCTAGGATAAGGTCCCTGTAGATGAGAAAGTTCTTTTCTCCCTCCTTCTGATATTCCCTTGAGGACTCTGTCATTTGGAGGGAGCCTTTAGCTGCATAACCTCTTATGGACTTTTATTTAAGCATTACATGCTTACAGGGAAGGTAATGGTTCCACTTCAGCCGCTAATCCCGTCTGTTACCACACCTGCTCCCATAGACCTTGAGCTGTGTTGCATGACATGCAGTCCAAGCTTAGTCCTTGTTAGAGGATTTTTTGTTTACGGAGTCAATGTGTCACGGGGAAGACGTTCAACAACCAACAGAAGGGACTTGTTGTGACGCAGTGCGGCAACCTCAGCAACCCGTTAAGGAGTTGTCTGTACGACCCAGATAGTCTAGACAGATTCGGGTTGTCACTGTACTTCCTCGCTTGCCCATGATTGACAGTTTACAGACTGTGCAGCAGTATCATGATCTTGTGTCCGGCTCCGTCAGACGACTGGCTTTTAAGAGCTCCCACAAGTCGTCGCTGTCTGGAGATTTTCAAATGGACTATGGATCTGACCAAGAAACTGGGCCTCCTGGTCAATTTTGAGGAGTCTCAGCTCGTTCCATCCCAGACCATTGTTTCCTTGGGTATGGATCTTCAGAGTCGAGCTTTTCGGACTTGTCCGTCGGCCCCAAGGATCTTCCAAGCCCTAGAATGCATCCAGAGCATGCTGAGAAGGAACCGATGCTTAGTCAGGCAGGGGATGAGTCTAACAGGGACACTTTCATCGCTGGCCCTGTTCATCGAGTTAGGGAGACTTCACCTCCGCCCCCTTCAGTATCATCTAGCTGCTCACTGGATAAAGGACTTGACGCTAGAGACAGGCTCAGTTCCTGTTTCCGAAGAGATGAGGTCTACTCTAACGTGGTGGAAGAACAGCATTCTTCTCAAGGAAGGTCTACCTTTGGCTGTTCAGACCCCCGACCACCGTCTCTTCTCGGACGCATCGGACACGGGCTGGGGTGCGACACTGGACGGACAGGAATGCTCGGGAACATGGAATCAGGAGCAAAGGACACTTCACATCTATTGCAAGGAGTTGTTGGCAGTTCATCTGGCCTTGATAAACTTCAAGTCCCTCCAGCTTAACAAGGTGGTGGAGGTGAACTCCGACTACACCACAGCCTTGGCTTACATCTCCAAGCAGAGAGGGACTCATTCGAGGAAGTTGTTCAAGTTCGCAAGGGACCTCCTCATTTGGTCAAAGATCGAAAGCTCACGCTGGTAACGAGGCTCATTCAGGGCGATATGAATGTCATGGCAGATCGCCTCAGCCGTAAGGGTCAGGCCTTCCCCACAGAGTGGACCCTTCACAAGAATGTTTGCAGCAGACTTTGGGCCCTGTGGGGTCAGCCAACCATAGTTCTATTCGCTACCTCGATGACCAAGAAGCTCCTCTTGTATTGTTCTCCGATTCCAGACCCAGCAGCAGTTCGCGTGGATGCCTTTCTGCTGGATTGGTCCCATCTCAACCTGTATGCATTCCCGCCGTTCAAGATTGTCAACAGGGTACTTCAGAAGTTCGCCTCTCACAAAGGGACACGGTTGACGTTGGTTGCTCCCCTCTGACCCGCGAGAGAAGGGTTCACCGAGGTACTGCAATGACTGGTCGACGTTCCCAGGACTCTTCCTCCTAGAGTGGACCTTCTGCGTCAACCTCACGTAAAGAAGGTACACCCAAACCTCCACGCTCTTCGTCTGACTGCCTTCAGACTATCGAAAGTCTCTCAAGAACTAGAGGCTTTTCGAAGGAGGCAGCCAGAACGATTGCCAGAGCAAGGACGACATCCACTCTCAGAGTCTATCAGTCTTAATGGGAAGTCTTCCGAAGCTGGTGCAAGGCCAATGCAGTTTTCCTCAACCAGTACCACTGTAACCCAGATTGCTGACTTCCTGTTACATCTAAGGAACGTAAAATCCCTATCAGCTCCTACGATCAAGGGTTACAGAAGTATGTTGGCAGCGGTTTTCCGCCACAGAGGCTTGGATCTTTCCTCCAACAAAGATCTACAGGACCTCCTTAGGTCTGTTGAGACCTCAAAGGAACGTCGGTTGTCCACTCCAGGCTGGAATCTAGACGTGGTCCTAAGGTTCCTAATGTCATCAGGATTTGAACCGTTCCAATCAGCCTCTTTTAAGGACCTCACATTAGAAACTCTTTTCCTCGTGTGCTTAGCAACAGGTAAAAGAGTAAGTGAGATCCACGCCTTCAGCAGGAACATAGGTTTCACATCTGAAACGGCTACATGTTCCTTGCGGCTCGGTCTTTTTGGCTAAAACGAGCTTCCTTCCCGTCCTTACCCTAAGTCGTTCGAGATCCCAAGCCTGTCCAACATGGTGGGGAACGAACTAGAGAGAGTACTTTGCCCTGTTAGAGCTCTTAAGTACTATCTAAGAAGGTCAAAACCATTACGAGGACAATCAGAAGCCTTATGGTGTGCTATCAAGAAGCCTTCTCTACCAATGTCTAAGAACTCAGTTTCTTACTACATCAGGCTTCTGATTAGAGAAGCAAATTCTCATCTGAAGGAAGAAGACCTTGCTTTGCTGAAGGTAAGGACACATGAAGTGAGAGCTGTGGCTACTTCAGTGGCCTTCAAACAAAACCGTTCTCTGCAGAGTGTTATGGATGCAACCTATTGGAGAAGCAAGTCAGTGTTCGCATCATTCTATCTCAAAGATGTCCAGTCTCTTTACGAGTACTGCTACACCCTGGGTCCATTCGTAGCAACGAATGCAGTAGTAGGCGAGGGCTCAGCCACTACATTCCCATAATTCCATAACTTTTTAACCTTTCTCTTGAATACTTTTTATGGGTTGTTCGGTCGGCTAAGAAGCCTTCCACATCCTTGTTGATTTGGCGGGTGGTCAATTCTTTCTTGAGAAGCGCCGAGGTTAAAGGTTGTGATGAGGTCCTTTAGTATGGGTTGCAGCCCTGTATACTTTAGCACCTTTGGGTTGATTCAGCCTCCAAGAGGAACGCTGCGCTCAGTAAGGAAGACGAACTTAAAAAAGAGACAGAGTAACGGTTCAATTCGACTTCCTTACCAGGTACTTATTATTTCATTGTTATTTGAGATAACTGTTATATGAAATATGGGATACTTAGCTATCCTTTAATCTTGTACACTGGTTTTCACCCACCCCCCTGGGTGTGAATCAGCTACATGATTATCGGGTAAGTTTAATATTGAAAAATGTTATTTTCATTAGTAAAATAAATTTTTGAATATACTTACCCGATAATCATGATTTAATTGACCCTCCCTTCCTCCCCATAGAGAACCAGTGGGACCGAGGAATAATTGAGGAGGTGTCAACAAGAAGTACTTGAGTACCTGGCCACAGGTGGCGCTGGTAAGTACACCCCCTTCTAGTATTGTGATAGCTGGCGTATCCCTCCATAGAATTCTGTCGGGCAACGGAGTTGACAGCTACATGATTATCGGGTAAGTATATTCAAAAATTTATTTTACTAATGAAAATAACATATTTCTTAATTTGGCAGTACTGTACAGATAGTTATAGGTGAAAAGCTACCCGAGACATGTGAATTTACTTTCTGTGTCCCCTTTTGCAACTTCCCAAGTATATAGCAATGTACTGTATTGAGGTTTTGAGCCTGCGATTAAAATGGAAGAGGAAGGCATTCAGTAATTTGGAAGTGTTAAGCTTTGTTTAATAAATACAGCAAAAGTGGCAGAATATAACGGCCATGTATGTGAAAAATATTTGATAAGGAAACAATGTGAAACCCCATGGTAAATTTGAAGTACTTTTGATTATAACATTAGTAAATTCTACTAGACTTTAACTTAAAAATGGCTGTGAATTTTTGCTGTGCATCAAATACATACTCAGCATCACATATGTTAACCCTTTTACCCCCAGGCTATTTGGAAATTTCCAACCCTTAACCCCCAGGGGGTTATTTTTTTCCCAGCACATTTTGCAGTATATTTTTTTTAAATTGCTCGAACAGCCTTAATTTTTGTCATAGAGAGGTTAGGTTGGTCTCATTCTCTTGGAAAATGCCTGAATTTTCTCAAAAAATTATCAAAAATACATGAAAAAAAAAAATTCCATAGCATTTTATTGCAAGGACGTACTGGTACGTCCATGGGGGTAAAGGGATGGCTTTTGTGAAACGTACCAGTATGTCCTTTGGGGGTAAAAGGGTTAAAAATTGAAAACCTTGTATTATTTGTCAGAAAGTCACTCAAGATTCATGACTACATTTTATTTATATGGTTACTACAAAATTGTAAGTGTAAACTATCAGCTTTCCCCAGTATTATAGTTTATAATGCTGTTTAATGAAGAGTGCGTGTAAGGTTGTAAAAATAATTAATGATTTAAGCGCAATTGTTCTTACATGTCGTAAAGTGTGTGATGAGTCAAAGAACAAATTGACAAGCTCTTTGCACTGGGTTAAAAGATTAATTTACTGTAATTGGTATAGATGTCTTATATGGAACTCCAATAAAAATAAGTTTCTTTTAAATTTCAGAAGTGAATGTAATCAACTGTATTCATAAAAACCAAGATTAAAGGTAAATGAACCTTACAAATTTTAATGGCTGGTGACAATTAAGTTTTGTACGTCGCACATTTTCTTTTTTTAAGGTATGAAGGTGTAAGAAGCATTTGTAATTATATCAATTGTTAATTTTTCTTGTGTGTAGGTGGAACATTTATCAAAATAACCAAATGTGTTTAGTAAACTACCTAAATTATATGCTGTATTATATTTGTTTTTTCTTTAAAGGCAAGAACTGCAGTACTAAGTAAATTTTAAAGGTGTTGAAGTGTTATTCAAGCACTTGAAGCTAATCAATTAATGTCAACACCTACAATATATTTGATAGTGGTAACAAATTTCTCGTGTCTCAGAATGTCAGTGGGAAAATGTTTGAATTGTTTATTAATTTAATACAATTAGCATGTATTTTACAAAATCTTGAGTTGTGCTGTAAATTTTAATGATCCGATTATGGCTAGATGTACGCACCAAGGGAATTAGACTTTCGTAGTGGAACTATACTAGTACATTAGTTCTAGCTGGAGTGTCCAATGGTCATTAGCATTTTCTTCAAGAACTTTTTTTAAAATCACATTTGATATTCATTGATATAATGGAAAATTATCTTTGTAATTTGTATCACTATTGCACATCCTGTATTCATATTTAGATGTAAGACTTATTCATTGTGCAATAGTTGACTGGTTAGAATTTGACAGTATTCAGCATAATTCAATACCTTTCAGCCTTTTTAAAAATTCAACTATCAATTTAAAATGAAACTGTTCAGCAATACTGTTATTGATTTTACTTGTTATTTTAACTTTTTACATAGCCTTTTACTCTTTTATCATTCTGATTTTCTTTCACTTTGCTATCCAGTTCTATTATTTCATAATGTTTCCATTATTATTCACGTTCAAGTATCTGTACTTCATTTCTTTTACTTTCTGAATCTCTACCTTGCTCTCCAACCATCCTTACCTTTCTCTTTTTACCATCTTGAAATGATACTGGAATACTCTACCTAGTCAAACAAAACTCTATTAAATCAGATCATAACCATTGGGAGGGGGGGGGGGAATTAAGATGATGGTGAATTCACATAATTTTCCCATTATTTTCTTTTCATATGGAGCTAAATTTATTGCTTTATAGATATTAAAATAATTTATATTTCCATAGTGCAGTTGTCCTAAATAAATTTGTCTGTACACAAATACAGACCATATTCCTTTAATTAGAAAATGATTTTGGCAAAGCTGTTATGGTTGTTTAAACTTTTAATCAAGCGGTTATAGTTACTGGCAGGTGGTGGTCAAGTCTTGCCCAGAGCATTCGCTTCAATTTTAAACGAAGGAGATTATAGACGTACTTCCTTGCTGCCACACAAACTTGCTGTTTTAATCTTTTGCTTGAATAAATGTGCTGGCAGATCGTCGAGTTCGAGGGAGATGATATAGGCAGAAGACAAGGATATGTAGTTGTTTTCCAGGTAAACTAATTGAGAGTCATCCTAGTTTGTTAGGATTAGCCTGAAGAATTGCATGAGCAAAAAGGAAATATTCAGGTTGAATCCACAACATGACATATTTATTAGTTAGACAGCATATGTGTTGTTGCTCTTCACTTCCTTGGTAATTTGAATATCACTAATGCTCTGTAGGAAGGTGGTGGTCTTGCTGCTGCCTAGTGTTAAGGGGAGAGTGCCACCCTTCTTCCCAACCCTGGAAAGACATTAAGGGTGTATCACTTGGTAGTGTTCTCTTCAAAAGTCCCCTTTGGGAGCGTCATTGGCTTGCAAGACCCCGTAGAAAGCCAATTTCAAGTTCCTCCTTTTCTCTGTCTTCATTAAATTCTTCATGCAGGCAATTTCTAATAGAAAAAAGTAGAAGACATCACTAAAGAATTCTGACAATCTCTCACCATGTGTGAGAGGGAGGGAATGCTTTACTGAGAAACTAACCATGTCTATATGGTACTGTATGTCTATACCTGGTACAGGTGCTCCTACTAAAGAAGTTTGGTCGGGTATGGGACCGAGCATTCCTGGATGATCTCTCTCTCATAGGATTGATAGAAAAGTAGTGCATGCCAAAATCTGCATTACAATGGTAAGAAGTATTGGCATGCACTACTCTTGGTCTCATACTGAATGCAGTGCCCTCGAATGAATTAGTGAATGTGACTCCGATCGATATCTTCCCATGTATGTGAGGGGGGTATGAATCAAGAACTGAGAGCAGTACATACCAAGAACGTACCCATCCATGAGGTGTGTAGTATGCAGTAAAGGTTTTCATGTGCCTGTTATGCTAGGTTATGTATAGTAATGAGCATAAGCAATGTTGGTTGGGTCTTTTTTTTTTTTTTTTTTTTTTTTTTTTCTCTCTCCGACACGGTCCGAGGAATACTTCAGAATCAAATGTTTTTTGTCCTACCGCTCCAGTCTACACATTAAGATCTTCCAATGGACAGAGATCTCTCCATACACAATGCTTCCTTTACGCTGAACACAGTGCGTGACACGAGATTTACCCACGTGCTGAAACCAGTCAACATCACGAGATCTTCCTACATGCAGAACCCGGTCAACATCATGAGATCTTCCCTCATGCTGAAATGGGTCAGCATCATAAGATCTTCCCACAAGCTAAAACTGATCATCATCACAAGATCTTCCTAAATGCTAAAACTGATCAACATCACAAGGTCTTCCCACATTCTAAAAACGTTCAACATCACAAGGTCGTCCTACATTCTAAAAACTTTCATCACAAGATCTTTCCACTTGTTGAAACGGCCAACATCATAAGATCTTCCCACATAATGAAACTGGTCAAGATCATGAGGTATTCCCACGTGCTGAAACTGGTCAACATCAGGAGATCTTGCGTGCCTTAACAAGTCAACATAAGATTTTTTTCCCAGGCACAAAGTCCTTCCGATGCCTCTATGCGATATAAAATGGAGACAAGCAATTTTCCAGGACTGCACCGAGTACTTGTATGAGCATTAAGCTGCCCCAACGTAATCGTCAGCAAGGCTACTCTACACCCAATGACTGGAATCATGTGATGTGTCTGTGCTCTGCTTGGTACTATTCTCCCTCTCACTCTTTAGAGGTGAAAGTGCCTAGTGTTTGTCAGCCTCTGAGAATACGAGAACTAGGGGCACTTAGGCATCTGACGTGGACTCCGATCTTTGAGCTGTCGTCCCTTATTCCTCACCAGGGTATTGGTCTGGGATGTGAATAATCAGAGGAGAACAAGGATTCTACAAAGGTACACATTGAGACACCACCCCTCATGAAGGTGTAAGAGTTCCGGAACATCGTGGGCCCAACGCCTACCGATTTCTAACAGCTAAGGTTCAGAATCCAAATACATAGTCTATGGTTGTTAAGGTGCTTGCAGACATGAATTTATTGACCTCTTGAATGCTCCCATGGCTTCTGTCAGGGGAGGTATGACATTCTTTTAATGATGCTTCAGCACCCCTCAAGTGTTGAACACCACCCTTGTGTTACCATGGTCAGAGCTTCCTCGGAGGGCCTTTGGATAGGTCTCCTCTGATTTACGGAATCACTACCCTATAGTCTATTGAGCAGGGTCATGTTCTGCCTCCTGCATACTTTTGACGACAATATTTGTGTGACTGTGTATGCAGACTCTAATACCCATCGATCCACCAGTGACCACACTTCCGCAAGGACGAAGGTGGACAAATTCAAGCCCGAGGACACTACTTTCTTAAACCTGCTGCTATGGAAGCTGCTTTCATACCTAGCTTCCAAGCAATATCTTAAGAGTGACTCCCCCTATATTTTTTCTTTGTAACTTGAATTTGATGGTTGAAACCTTTTGAGCAAAAATAATTTATTTTTTAACAATTTACTTGTGTGTGTGAAGATTTAGGCCTAAGGCCAAGTCCAGATGACCACTCATCGTTCTCTGTGAAGAGATTTCCCTCAGGGAAGCATCATTGCATCATCAATACTATTTTTGTTGTCCAGTTTGGCTTTTGGGCATATAATTCTGATTATGTGACTGGCCCAGAGAAATTGTGGAAAGATTCATAATACTTGGAGATAGAGAGATTCATATATCTGCTAGACACACACAAGTGAAACTTTACTTTGCAGTGAGAATAAGACTGTTTTAACCCATTTAATATATATACCCTGTATATATATGTTAGTAATATTGGTTGTACCACAAATATTGTGAATTAGAGCTGCTTGAGGAGATACATTTAACAGCAAAACTTTACCACCATCTTTCTTTTGTAAAGATAAAAATTAGATTAGGTCTTATTAATTAATTACTGAATATTTAGTCGATATGTATTTAACACGATTCCATAGATTTTTCCTTTTAGTATACTTATCTGCAATAAGGCAATAATAATGTTTTCACCTGAAGCTCCTAGCTAGCAAACATTTGTCTTGATATTTTCAGTAATTGATCTTGGGTAGTTTTGACCTGGTAACATGTATGCTGTATTGTAAAACAGCATCAAAATTACATGGTGAAAACAATTGACACTAAGCTTGATGTCAATATCTTGTTCTTGATGATATGCAAGGTTATAATAATAAAATATTGCTGTATGGTGTGTTATTTTCTCATGTTAAACTACTGAACTTTAAAGGTATTCTGTTGTTATTTGTAATCTCAAGATACATTTTGCCATTTGGTCACATGATAAATTTGTTGACCAAATTATGTCATTTGGTACGTGGTAATTTTGTTGACCAACTTATGTCATTTAGTACATGGTAATGTTGATCCATTTGTCATAAAGGCTTGAATGTTTGTGATATGTTTATTAATAAAGCTTTTGAATTTTTTTCTTTAGTTCTTCATTAACCAATATTTGTTCCAACACTGAGTACTTACCTCGAACTACTTTCTTAGGAGTATCTGGGATCGCCTCCCAACCGACCAGAATTTTGTGTAGTTTACCCTACTCCCGTTTTCTGTGCGGGGTAACCTCTGGCAGAGTGATACGCACCACGAGGCGACCCCGGGTCAGAGAGCATGCTTGCTCAGGTCTCGATCTCCAGTAAGTTTTCTGGTCGTGTCGCATCCCAACGCGCTCTCCTTACCCAGTGCAAACCTTTTGTGTCCCACGTGGTCCCTTAATGCTCTTCCTTTTCCTTTTCCCTCTGTGTTCCTGTGCCTCGCGGTTCTTGCTAGTGCGTAATGGAGCATCCCCATCGTTGCCCCGGGCCTATGGCCGGTAAATTATGCGGCGCCTTCCTCTCAAAGCCTGAAGTCGACCCGCACTCCTCGTGTTCTTCATGTAGGGGCAGTGTTTGCTCCCCTACAGCCACGTGTCCGGAGTGCGAGTCCTGGAACGAGGTGCAGTGGGTGCGTTACGGCACCAAAAAGAAGAAGTCTTCCAAGAGATTGCCTAGGAAACCGAGCGTCTCTTCACCTCTAGCTTCGCCCGGCGCGTCGTCGGATAGGATTTCTCAGACGCCTTCCCCTACCTAGAGTAGGGGACGAGGTAAGTCAGTTGCGGGGAAAGGGCCTATTGCTCTTCCCCAGGAATCTGAATTACTTGATATTGGGGTTGTGTCGTCGATCCAGGCAAGTGTGGGGGGGGGGGGGCCTGAGGGAGGGACATGAGTGTGTTCAGAGGACGGAGTCCTGGTGCCAGCAGGGCCCGTCTCTTCTGACGATCCTATGTGGGGAAAGGCTGCTGTAGCCTCTTCTACCGCTTCATGGGCCTGTGTTTCAGGTGCGTCTACAGCCGAGGGTAACGTCGAGAAGGAGGACTCGCCGCCATCAGACCCCCTCACGTAGGCGCCGCCGAAGACACCATTCAGATCACCCTTGAGGCTGGAAGAAGAATTTGAGACCTGGTTCCCCAGCAAGGAGCTGCCTCACTCCCCTCCTGCGCCTTCAGCAACGCTTCCGTCCATCTTTCTGGAGCCTTTGTCACCGGCTGATCGATGCGCGTACTCACCATTCAGATCACCCTTGAGGCTGGAAGAAGAATTTGAGACCTGGTTCCTCAGCAAGGAGCTGCCTCACTCCCCTCCTGCACCTTCAGCAACGCTTCCGTCCATCTTTCTGGAGCCTTTGTCACCGGCTGATCGATGCGCAGACTCACCAGCAACGCGGCACGACCCAGAACCTTCAGTGAGGTCCTACAAGTCTTCAGGCTCCTCGGTCGAGTCTTACTACTACTCCTCAGAGGACAGAGCCCCGAGGGACCATGGAAGATGGCGCGATAGGTCCCGCAGGAGAAGGTCACGTTCCCGTTCCCGCCACGCCGGGAGGCGCGCTAGATCCCCCAGGAGGAAGTACAGGAGAAGCTGCTCCCCGAGGGAAGAATGGGCGAGTGTCACCATCCCACGTAGCCAACTCCTGGGAGCTTCAGCGGTCACGGGCACCTCGGGCTGGCTCCCAAGGGCTCGTTCGCCGCCTAAGTACGTCCCCAGCAGCAGTTACGATCGTCGGAGAGAGTCGTCACTTCAGTCCCCAGGGGACAGTCATAAGTCTGCAAAGGTTCCGACTTCACCCGCCCAGCGGAGAGAGTCGCCCTTTCGATCTGGCAGCCGCATCCCAGCCTCCAAGTTTGCGACGAATCGCCTGGAAAGTGAGAGACACCTTCCATCCACGGGCAAGCCCGCAGCCTCCTGGACCTCCGAAAGCAGAGATAAGCCCAGGACGGAGCCCCCCATCTCAACGGCGATGCCCGTCCTCCATCCAGAACCGCCGAGAGTAGACCGCCCCAGGAAGTTGCCTCCTCCCCAAGCGGCACCCTCCATCGGAGGTGCCCCGTCACAAGCAGAGGAACATCCGACGCGACGGAGAGTATAGAAAACGGCGTTGAAGGTTCGGTGGCAGAAGTCTCTGGTTCGGCGGCAGAAGTCTCGGCCTACAGGAGGGTTATAGGCCTCATTAGATGTCATCACAGGCTGGACGAGCTTAAGCCCTCCACAGATGAAGACTGGGTCTCGGGCCTCAGCAGGCTGGTTGATGCACCCGTGCAACAGAGGCCCTTACTAGCTCTTCCCTTGGCTAGGGACGTGAGGCTGGGCATGGTCCACATAGACAGGATAGTGGCCAGCCACGCAGAAGCTCCAAGAGTCAGAGCGCCTCCAAGCTTCTCCAGGGTCTCGAAGACCCAGAAACGCTTCTACCTTCCCGAAGGGCACTGCGCAGGCCCCTGTACGGTAGAGCCAGCAGTTGCCATCCTAGGCCAGGGAGCCGCAGAAGAGAGAGCTACCACCGCCCCAGTTTGCTTCTCCCCTTCGGAGACCTCCATGATGGAAGACCTAGCCATGGACCTGGTCTACGTATCGTCGTGGCTAGATTGGTGGGCTTTCAGGCCTTGCTGAAGGAGCTGATTAGCTCGGGGGTTAAGGCCCTCAAGTTCTTATCTTACCAGTCCCTCTCACAGGCCGCCAATTAGGTGATGCGGAAGAGGGACACCGTGCTCAGCAATCTTGTTAAGAGACTCCCGGACAGGGAAGCGAGGGCCCTTAGGCACCTACCCCTGTGGAGTGACTCAGTGTTCCCCCTGAAGGCGGTGGAGGAGACAGTAGAGAGGGTCAGGAAGCTGAAGGATGCGGAAGAACCCAGACCCCCTCCAACGAGAAGACCTGCCCATAGAAGGCCACCTTCCGACATCTCGCTCCTTCCCCGTGCCTCACCTTGCCAGCCCAGGAGAGACGCCCCTACTATGGCCTGGCCTCAATCTTTGCAGCCCCCCGTAGAGGATCACCGACTACGCAGTCAGCCTTCAGGCCTTCTTATTCGGCCTCCAGGCCGCGCCTCTCAAAGAGGGTAGGGAGAGAGGCCCCCTACTCCTGCCGAAGCCTCAGGTGAGGGGATGCCTCAAACGTTCTTGGCAAACATGGCGAGACCACGGAGCAGATCTGTGGACTGTAGCAATACTAAAGGAAGGGTACAGGTTGCCCTTCCTGGCGGATCCCCCACCTCTGATACCAGATCTACAGGTGGAGTGGTTGGCACCCAAGGACCCCTTGAGAATGACGACACTGCAGGAGAGAGTCTCGGCAATGCTGGCGAAAGGGGCAATAGAACCAGTCAAGAACCCGGGTCCAGGGTTCTACAGCAGACTTCCTGGTGGAGAAAGCGACAGGGGGCTGAAGACCAGTCATAGACCTCTCAGCCCTCGACAAGTTCATGTGCAAGACCGACTTCAAGATGACACTCCGAAGTCGGTCCTAGCGGCTTTGAGGGAGGAGGACTTCATGATGTCCATAGACCTCAAGGATGCATACTTTCAAATCCCTGTTCACCCCTCCAGCAGGAAGTACCAAAGGGTAAAATGGGGTACCCAAACGTTGCAGTTCAAGACCCTCTGCTTCGGGCTGTCCACAGCCCCTCAGGTCTTCACGAGGATCTTCGCAACAGTCTCAGCCTGGGCACACGAACAGGGCATTCGATACCTGGACGACTGGTTGTTACTTTCAGCCTCAGGGGAAGTACTGAGGGAGCAAGGGGCGAAACTCCTGCAGTTCTGCAACATCTTGGGGTATCATCATCAACCTGGAGAAGTCCCAACTGATATCCACCACCAGGATGAACTACCTTGGTATGTTCCTAGACTCCCGGTTGGTGAGAGCCTTCCCTTCCGCGGAGAGACTGGACAACCTAGATCAGATCCTCCGGCCCTTCCTGACGGGCCAGCCCAGGATGGCAAAGACTGACAGGCCACCTCGTGTCATTAGAGAAGTTGGTCCCCCAGGGGAGGCTCAAGCTCAGGGGAGTACAATGGAACCTGAAGGAGCTCTGGAACCAGAGAGACTCCCCGCACAAGGTGGTCCCGGTGTACCCGGAGACGAAGGAAGTCCTGGAGTGGTGGCACGTCAGATCGAACTCCCTCAAAGGAATGCCCTTCGCAGCCGACCCTCCGGAGATGCTCCTGTTCATGGATGCATCCAAGGAGGGTTGGGATGCCCATCTCCTCGACAAGACAGCAAGAGGAAGTTGGGTAGACGAGGAGAGGAACCTGCACATAAATGTACTAGAAATAATGGCAGTGCAAAGGGCGTGCCTAGAGTTCGTCCACCTGCTCCGGGGAAACACCGTGGCGTTGATGTGCGACAACGCCACAGTGGTGGCCTACATAAAGAAGTAAGGAGGACTGAAGTCGAAGTCCAGCATCCTTGGGACAACCTGGACGTTTACGCCTTCCCTCCCTTCGGAATGCTCAGACAAGTCCTCAACAGGGTGAGGAGAGCGGACAACCTGTGGATGACTTTGGTAGCGCCCTGATGGCCGGAGAGAGAGTGGTTCGCAGATCTAAAGGAACTGGCGCGCCTTCCACCCTGGCCCCTTCCGGACAGACCAGACCTTCTCCAGCAACCTCACTTTCAAAGGTTCCACGAAAATCCTCGGTCCCTCTGCCTTCACGCGCGGAGGTTATTGAGCGCCTCCTGAGGAAGGAGGGGTATTCGTCGAGGACGGCAACAAGGATGTCAGGGTACCTGAGACGTTCGTCAGCCGCAGTATACCAGGCAAAATGGGCTACTTTCACTAATTGGTGCGCCTCGAAGAACATCAGACCGTTGCAGACCTCCATCCCGGAAATAGCAGACTTCCTGGTCTATCTCAGGGACGAGGTAAACATGTCCATCCTAGCCATCAAAGGAGTCCGGGCAGCTCTGGGCCAAGTCTTCCTCCTGAAGGGCATCGACCTAGGTGCCTCCAGACATATCTCGATACTCATCAAGAGCTTCAAGCAATTGTGCCCCCCTCAGGCCGTTAGGGTGCCCCAGTGGGATGTGACTAGAGTCCTGAAGATGCTGTCAGAACCTCCCTTCGAGCCCCTCAAGGACATCTTGGACAGAGAGCTCACCCTCAAGACAGTTTTTCTGTTAACTCTGGCATCAGCAAAACGGGTAGGGGAGATTCATGGACTGTCGTACGAGGTATCACACTCGAAGGGCTGGCGTGAAGCTGCCTTCAGGTTCGTACCATCCTTCATGGCCAAGACTCAGAATCCAGCAGTTTGGGACCCCAAGTTTGAAGGGTTCTCAGTACCGGCGATCCCTCACTCGGCTAGCCCGAGGGACTTGCTCCTGTGCCCCGTCAGGGCGGTACGTAAGTACTTAGAGAGAACAGCCAGGCTTCGACCCGAAATCAAGAGTCTGTTCGTCTCCTCGGGACTAGTAAAGAAGCCAGTCTCCAAGAACACGATCTCCTTCTGGCTCCGGCAGGTGATCATCAGAGCCTACAGTAGCGCTGGGGTTCCCCTTCCAGGAAAGCTCAGACCCCACAACATTAGAGGTCTGAGTACTTCATTGGCTTTTGAGAAGAATATGGCAGTGGGCCAAATCTTGAGGGCAGGTACATAGTCTAGTCAGTCTACATTTACGGCTCACTACTTGAAGGACTGTTCGAGGAAGTCCCTGGACGGGTTCTCGCTTGGTCCCGTCATTTGTTCTCGCTCGGTCCCGTCATTTGTTCTCGCTCGGTCCCGTCATTTCCGCGCTCCAAACGATTTAAAGGTGTAGCCCCTGTGGTAACCGCGGGCGGTAAGTCCAAGAGACACAGGTTCCTTCCTTACCCCCCTTTATCCTTCCCGGAAATGACCCCAAAAATCCTCTAACTGCCATGGGATACACTATCAAGAGAAGGACGAGTCTCCAAGGAATTTTTGCGGAGGCGAGTTATTTAGACACCTATCTAGGTTCCTCTTCTATACTCATCACGGTCTCTAGGTCCAGAAGGACACTCCCACCTCCTAAAGTATAAGTCTCCTAAGAAAGTAGTTCGAGGTAAGTACTCCGTGTTGGAACAAATCACAAATTTTAAGTAATTTGTATTTTTCATAACAGTACTTACCTCGAACTACTTTCGGGTCATTGCCCGCCCATCCTACCCCGATTGCCTTACTGGACTTCGTAGAAACCTAGCTGTCAAAACTTACTGGAGATCGAGACCTGAACAAGCATGCTCTCTGACCCGGGGTTGTCTCGTGGTGCGTATCACTCCACCAGAGGTTAACCCGCACAGAAAACGGGAGTAGCGTAAACTACACAAAATTCTGGTTGGTTGGGAGGAGATCCCAGATACTCCAAAGAAAGTAGTTCGAGGTAAGTATTGTTAGGAAAAATACAAATTACTTAAAATGTTATTTTCATTAGTAAAATAAATTTTTGAATATACTTACCCGATAATCATGTAGCTGTCAACTCCGTTGCCCGACAGAATTCTATGGAGGGATACGCCAGCTATCACAATACTAGAAGGGGGTGTACTTACCAGCGCCACCTGTGGCCAGGTACTCAAGTACTTCTTGTTGACACCTCCTCAATTATTCCTCGGTCCCACTGGTTCTCTATGGGGAGGAAGGGAGGGTCAATTAAATCATGATTATCGGGTAAGTATATTCAAAAATTTATTTTACTAATGAAAATAACATTTTTCAATATTAAACTTACCCGATAATCATGTAGCTGATTCACACCCAGGGGGGTGGGTGAAAACCAGTGTACAAGATTAAAGGATAGCTAAGTATCCCATATTTCATATAACAGTTATCTCAAATAACAATGAAATAATAAGTACCTGGTAAGGAAGTCGAATTGAACCGTTACTCTGTCTCTTTTTTAAGTTCGTCTTCCTTACTGAGCGCAGCGTTCCTCTTGGAGGCTGAATCAACCCAAAGGTGCTAAAGTATACAGGGCTGCAACCCATACTAAAGGACCTCATCACAACCTTTAACCTCGGCGCTTCTCAAGAAAGAATTGACCACCCGCCAAATCAACAAGGATGTGGAAGGCTTCTTAGCCGACCGAACAACCCATAAAAAGTATTCAAGAGAAAGGTTAAAAAGTTATGGAATTATGGGAATGTAGTGGCTGAGCCCTCGCCTACTACTGCATTCGTTGCTACGAATGGACCCAGGGTGTAGCAGTACTCGTAAAGAGACTGGACATTTTTGAGATAGAATGATGCGAACACTGACTTGCTTCTCCAATAGGTTGCATCCATAACACTCTGCAGAGAACGGTTTTGTTTGAAGGCCACTGAAGTAGCCACAGCTCTCACTTCATGTGTCCTTACCTTCAGCAAAGCAAGGTCTTCTTCCTTCAGATGAGAATTTGCTTCTCTAATCAGAAGCCTGATGTAGTAAGAAACTGAGTTCTTAGACATTGGTAGAGAAGGCTTCTTGATAGCACACCATAAGGCTTCTGATTGTCCTCGTAATGGTTTTGACCTTCTTAGATAGTACTTAAGAGCTCTAACAGGGCAAAGTACTCTCTCTAGTTCGTTCCCCACCATGTTGGACAGGCTTGGGATCTCGAACGACTTAGGGTAAGGACGGGAAGGAAGCTCGTTTTAGCCAAAAAGACCGAGCCGCAAGGAACATGTAGCCGTTTCAGATGTGAAACCTATGTTCCTGCTGAAGGCGTGGATCTCACTTACTCTTTTACCTGTTGCTAAGCACACGAGGAAAAGAGTTTCTAATGTGAGGTCCTTAAAAGAGGCTGATTGGAACGGTTCAAATCCTGATGACATTAGGAACCTTAGGACCACGTCTAGATTCCAGCCTGGAGTGGACAACCGACGTTCCTTTGAGGTCTCAACAGACCTAAGGAGGTCCTGTAGATCTTTGTTGGAGGAAAGATCCAAGCCTCTGTGGCGGAAAACCGCTGCCAACGTACTTCTGTAACCCTTGATCGTAGGAGCTGATAGGGATTTTACGTTCCTTAGATGTAACAGGAAGTCAGCAATCTGGGTTACAGTGGTACTGGTTGAGGAAAACTGCATTGGCCTTGCACCAGCTTCGGAAGACTTCCCATTAAGACTGATAGACTCTGAGAGTGGATGTCGTCCTTGCTCTGGCAATCGTTCTGGCTGCCTCCTTCGAAAAGCCTCTAGTTCTTGAGAGACTTTCGATAGTCTGAAGGCAGTCAGACGAAGAGCGTGGAGGTTTGGGTGTACCTTCTTTACGTGAGGTTGACGCAGAAGGTCCACTCTAGGAGGAAGAGTCCTGGGAACGTCGACCAGTCATTGCAGTACCTCGGTGAACCCTTCTCTCGCGGGTCAGAGGGGAGCAACCAACGTCAACCGTGTCCCTTTGTGAGAGGCGAACTTCTGAAGTACCCTGTTGACAATCTTGAACGGCGGGAATGCATACAGGTTGAGATGGGACCAATCCAGCAGAAAGGCATCCACGCGAACTGCTGCTGGGTCTGGAATCGGAGAACAATACAAGAGGAGCTTCTTGGTCATCGAGGTAGCGAATAGAACTATGGTTGGCTGACCCCACAGGGCCCAAAGTCTGCTGTAAACATTCTTGTGAAGGGTCCACTCTGTGGGGAAGGCCTGACCCTTACGGCTGAGGCGATCTGCCATGACATTCATATCGCCCTGAATGAGCCTCGTTACCAGCGTGAGCTTTCGATCTTTGACCAAATGAGGAGGTCCCTTGCGAACTTGAACAACTTCCTCGAATGAGTCCCTCTCTGCTTGGAGATGTAAGCCAAGGCTGTGGTGTAGTCGGAGTTCACCTCCACCACCTTGTTAAGCTGGAGGGACTTGAAGTTTATCAAGGCCAGATGAACTGCCAACAACTCCTTGCAATAGATGTGAAGTGTCCTTTGCTCCTGATTCCATGTTCCCGAGCATTCCTGTCCGTCCAGTGTCGCACCCCAGCCCGTGTCCGATGCGTCCGAGAAGAGACGGTGGTCGGGGGTCTGAACAGCCAAAGGTAGACCTTCCTTGAGAAGAATGCTGTTCTTCCACCACGTTAGAGTAGACCTCATCTCTTCGGAAACAGGAACTGAGCCCGTCTCTAGCGTCAAGTCCTTTATCCAGTGAGCAGCTAGATGATACTGAAGGGGGCGGAGGTGAAGTCTCCCTAACTCGATGAACAGGGCCAGCGATGAAAGTGTCCCTGTTAGACTCATCCCCTGCCTGACTAAGCATCGGTTCCTTCTCAGCATGCTCTGGATGCATTCTAGGGCTTGGAAGATCCTTGGGGCCGACGGACAAGTCCGAAAAGCTCGACTCTGAAGATCCATACCCAAGGAAACAATGGTCTGGGATGGAACGAGCTGAGACTCCTCAAAATTGACCAGGAGGCCCAGTTCCTTGGTCAGATCCATAGTCCATTTGAAAATCTCCAGACAGCGACGACTTGTGGGAGCTCTTAAAAGCCAGTCGTCTGACGGAGCCGGACACAAGATCATGATACTGCTGCACAGTCTGTAAACTGTCAATCATGGGCAAGCGAGGAAGTACAGTGACAACCCGAATCTGTCTAGACTATCTGGGTCGTACAGACAACTCCTTAACGGGTTGCTGAGGTTGCCGCACTGCGTCACAACAAGTCCCTTCTGTTGGTTGTTGAACGTCTTCCCCGTGACACATTGACTCCGTAAACAAAAAATCCTCTAACAAGGACTAAGCTTGGACTGCATGTCATGCAACACAGCTCAAGGTCTATGGGAGCAGGTGTGGTAACAGACGGGATTAGCGGCTGAAGTGGAACCATTACCTTCCCTGTAAGCATGTAATGCTTAAATAAAAGTCCATAAGAGGTTATGCAGCTAAAGGCTCCCTCCAAATGACAGAGTCCTCAAGGGAATATCAGAAGGAGGGAGAAAAGAACTTTCTCATCTACAGGGACCTTATCCTAGAAAAGCTAAGTTCTCTGAGTGAGGGTTCACTGGTGCAAAAGCAGCAGACTAGAAGGCAACGTTATGAAACTGCTTGACAGTCTAGTGAGTTGGCAACAACCCAAGATATGTTGAGAAGCATGCGGTAAGGTATGCAGAGTATGCTGTATGCAGAGCATGCTGTATGTAGAGCATGTTGTATGCAGAGCATGCTGAATGCAGAGCATGCTGTATGCAGAGCATGTTGTATGCAGAGCATGCTGAATGCAGAGCATGCTGAATGCTGAGCATGTAGTAAGCAGAGCCTGCTGTAAGGAAAGCAGAGCGTGTGCATGGCGTTTAACATTTCTCAGAAATTCCATGACCAGTGCTAGAGTGCTTTATGCATGCTTGCATGGGGTTTAAAAATCAACATAATGTTTACCTTACATTCATAACTCATGATTCATATTTTTGCCATGGTTTGAAAATGGAGGTAAGGTATGCTGAACAGCAGAGTCAGAACGAGCTGGAACAACAACAGTGGAAGGTGCAGAAAGTTCCTGTTCCTGTGGAATGAGTGGAGCGTGAAGAGACCGAGGTTGCGCAGAACAAGGTAAAGTTCCCGCAAGCAGAGGTGTCTGAGGTGCAGGAACAGGGTGCACGGGTTGAGCTCGGTGCAGCAGCTGAGGAGACTGACTCACAGGTGGAAGAGGTTGTACCTCCACCGAGAGTTGCACCACCGGTGGAGCAGCCAGGGGAGGAGGAGGAAGAGTGGAGTAATCCTCCTGATCCCAAACCGAAGGTTGCCTTAAAGAAGGCTGAGGCTGAACAACACTGGGAACAGCGAACACAGAAAGAGGTTCAACATCGTACGCCTGGCAGAAGGTGCTGCGACTGGGTGCAGCGAGTGCAGGCGGGTTGAGCACAGGCTGAACGGGTGCAGGTGGAGGTGCAACACTCTCAGCCCGACATTCACGCAACAGGTCCGAAAGCTGTGCTTGCATGGACTGTAGTAGAGTCCACAACATCGTACGCCTGGCAGATGGTGCTGCGACTGGGTGCAGCGAGTGCAGGCGGGTGCAGCACAGGCTGAACGGGTGCAGCCGGTTGGTGCACCACCGGTGCAGGCGGGTGCAGCACAGGCTGAACGGGTGCAGCCGGTTGGTGCACCACCGGTGCAGGCGGGTGCAGCACAGGCTGAACGGGTGCAGGCGGTTGGTGCACCACCGGTGCAGGAGGAGGAGGAGGTGCAACACTCTCAGCACGACACTCACGCATCAGGTCCGAAAGCTGTGCTGCATGGACTGTAGTAGAGTCCACAACATCGTACGCCTGGCAGGTGGTACTGCGATCAGGCGGAGCGAGCATAGGCGGGGGGGAGTGTAGGCGCACTCTCAACCCGACAAAATGATGACTGAGGAGAGTTAGAGCTAACCCAATGACTGCATCCGGGTTGTTGAACTTTACTTCGTACGTCTGGCATAGGTCTGGACTTTACGTTTAAGAGGTCTAGAGACCTGAGACCAGCGTTACTCTGCCTTTATTTTCTCCTCTAAATCTCTTCTGCAGACGAGCAAAATAAGGGCTCAATCGTCTGCGGGTGGGAGTGACGGTCTCGGTAAGACACGCCCACAACCACCGAGGATACTTCTGTGCGCCGATCAAGGCCTGCCGAACCCTTTTGCCCTTCGACATTGCTTCTCCCCTGGGCTTGGGAGCTTGCAAGAGGTCCCGGACTGGGAGGACGACTGGCGCGCACAAAAGTACCCTCACGCATAACACTGACATCAATCACTTATCACTTTGATTTCTGTTTGCACTTATTTCACTGAACTCGAAACTTTAAGTGGTTTGTACCTGAAACACGCAATTCTATCCTTCTCAAAAGTTAATAATTGCGAAAACAGAATTACAATGTAACAGAAAAATCTAATGAAAGAAAATTCAGTGGCTGGAAAGAGACTAAACACTAGATCACTCTAGAAACGTTTAGTTTCTTCCCCTAAAGAGACTAGGGATAAGAGCAAAACGATAACGACGTTACTCGTACGCCTGGCAGGCTTGAGGGAAACGTTTATCCTCTTTCTCCCTCCGTCTCTATCTCTCTCTCTCTCTCTCTCTCTCTCTCTCTCTCTCTTGACTTAGAACCTGAGAGAAGAGCCCAATCATATATATCGTTAAAACATATTATTGTTAAAGGAAAAAACTGAAATATTTCCCAAAAAGAAAAGTTCCTTATTAGAATCAACATTAAGTTAAGAAAGAATGAACAAAACGCTAGACACGGTTACTCTTACTGCAATGTGAAACCGTGCACATTCTTTCTCTATCGTAACGATAGAGTGCAAGTTGAAACGTTCTGAACGTCAACAACTGCCGAGACAAACAAAACGTTAGTTCAACTTTGAAAAAGTACGAGACTATCAAAGAAATTCTTTCAAAGACCTTAAAATAGCATAATATGTTAACAGGTAAAACCGAAATGACGGGCTCACGATAATTAACTTCGGTACCAAGAAAAGACCGCCTACTATTAGGAAGGTCGAATATAAACAAATATAAAAATTAATTTTAATAAGTTTATAATAAAAGGAAGTTAATCGAAGAGGCCTATAAGAGGCGGAGAGATATAAAATAAATCTATAACTTTTGTTAAGCAAAATTAAGAAAGAGAGTCTATACTCTCTTAGACACCAACACTTTCGTCTAAGGGAAGGGTCGGCCATTGAAAGGTGAACGAGAGTTCATACTCTCTTCGTCACCAAAATTAATCAAATTAATTCCAAAAGCTAACTAAGCTAAAATAGAAGTTTCCAGTAAAGCGACAGCCGAAATCAAAGAGAAATACTTCACCAAAGTCGTGAAAATACTCCAAGAACATAAGCGTATCCCAGAACGTCTTGCCGGAAGCACGACAGAGGAATAATTGAGGAGGTGTCAACAAGAAGTACTTGAGTACCTGGCCACAGGTGGCGCTGGTAAGTACACCCCCTTCTAGTATTGTGATAGCTGGCGTATCCCTCCATAGAATTCTGTCGGGCAACGGAGTTGACAGCTACATGATTATCGGGTAAGTTTAATATTGAAAAATTTGTGATTTTTTAGCTAATAAAAGGGAATATATTAAATAGTATTACAATGCCAGACCCAGTTCAGGGATATGGACCCAAAACTCACAAATCCCACATTGGAGGGCCTCCAATGCATCTCGAAGGCATTTTTTTTTATTATGAAAAATTCTTTCAGCTCCTAGCAGCAATAACTTTATCTACTTTACCTCTGTCCTCTTGCTGTCCAACCTCTTTCAACTTCGAGCAACTCCCAAGCTTTCTTCCCAAGTTGCACCTGGTATCTCAATGGCCCATATTCATAAATGAAATCCAATGTAAGTCAGTATACAGTACAAAAGGGAGGGGAAGTATGATCACTGTACCTCACATGGCACTGTAAGCATTAATAATTGGGTTTTACAGCATCGTTTAACACCTAGTTGTAACCAGATTTTAGACTTTCCAATACGGCTTCCTTCCATAGTGAAACTACTTAGTTTTCTGCCACTTAGCCATATAGTCCAAAGTTCCATAAATCTTTATATAGTACTGCCATTACTTCATGGTTTTTGGAGCATCGTTCAGTTCTATAGTTCCACTGCCTTTGCCTCTGTTCCGCACTTTGTAAAGTTGCCTCTTGCTTGCTTTTGACAAGATTTTGCAAGATAGCTACCCTAACTACAATTATATCGCTAGTGATGGTCCTTGGCTGAATATCCTTCTCACCTTCAATCACCTGACATGTATTTCTCTAAACAGCACAAATGAAGGCTTATTTCTTTTAAACTGATCAAGAGACTTAGAATGCAGCATCCATGTCGAGTTTGCCCGTGGTTGGTGTGAAGACAAATCTAATAAGCCTTTCATAGTAATGCGAGGTAAATGGAAAACCTGTAAATGACTGCAAAATAAGCCATAAAATATGACAAGAACCAACACCAACCCCAAACATATCAGCCATACAAAAATAATGATTGTATGATGGAATTTATTTTCTTATTTAAACAAAGCACATCTCGAATGCAGATCATACAAAGCACTATATTGCAAATTCAGATTTTGGGTATATTGAGGTGACAACAAGACAACTAGAAATAATTCAAAATCCCGTAATAGCTCTGAAAAGAGCTATACATGAAAAAAGTTCAATGAACTGAGACCTTACCCTGATAGATCCACCTACCAGGACACTTCCTACCAAAGGGGATTTTTTTCTCACCATTCCTCCTTGTCAGACATAGGACACAGCCAAATTTCTTGGTACTGTTATGGTGTTACAGACCACCCTCCAATTCTTCAACCTTAAATGAGGCTTCATATGCTGACTCACCTACGGCTGCTACCTCGATGGCAGTAGGCCTTATTGGAACTAAATCACAATTGCTCGCCATTCACTTCTACTCCTAGCACACACTTTTGCCTCTCATCTATCCTCCTGTCACCTACGGCTTTCTTCACTCCATCTATCTACCCAAACCTTGGCCTCCCACTTGCATTGCAACATCAAATCTTGCATTTATCACCTTCTTCAGAATATGACCATTTTCCATCCTCTCTACATAGCCAAATCACCTAAAAAAATTCATATCTACTTTGGCTAATAATCCATTCCTCACACCCATTCTCACCTTTAATACTTTGTTCCTAACCTTATCCAATCGAGCTACACCAGTCATACTCTTCAGAAATTCAATTTTGAACATATTAACTTTCTGACATTCAATCTAGCATCACCCTCCCTTTTTGTGGATCTCATAAACTTACTCTTACCCACATTAACTTGCAACTTCCTTCTCTCACATCCTTTCAAACTGTCACTAATTGACACAGCTTCTCTGAATCTACAACCAACACCGTACCAGCCACAAACAACTGCATGATCACACATCTATCAGTTTTAATCCTTGACCAAGCACTTGAGCATTCACCTCTCTTATAGCTTCTAAAACAAACAAATTGAACAACCATTGCGACATCACATATCCAAGTCTAAGCCCCACTCACTAGAAACTACTCAAATCACTTCATTTCCTACCCTAACATATGGTTTACTGCCTACGTACAAACTCTTCATTGCTTAAAACAACTTTCCACCAATTTCATATAACCTCATCACATTCCTCATTGCATCCCTATCAACTCTATAACAAGCTTTCTCCAGATTCTTAAATGCAAAATATAGTTCCTTACTTATTGCTACGGCATTTTATGAACCTGGAAAAAGGCCTGACAGAACATGAACGAAAGTCAATACAAATCGACAATAGCAGTTCCACCTACCAGGCATATGTATAGTATGTAATTAATAGGGGTAGTAGTAGAAATACTATACTGCACTATAAGCTATAAAAAAAAGAATTTAGATTTTATTACAGAAGTTATTCATGAAGAATATGGTATCAAATAAATATCTGGTAGATTCATTGAGATACTGTAATGTAGATATAGAATTGTGTGGTAATTAAAAAAAAGTTTAATTTTCTTTAAATAAAATTATTTACCTTTATGCTTAAAATTGATTGGTATTCTTTTGATGAAGTTGTAAAACGTTTGATCACAACGAGAAAGGAATAACAAATTATAACTGACTGTCCACTCAGGCACGGAATGGCTTCCCTGGCTATAGTTGCCTAAAATCATAAACTCAATCCATATATCCACACCACTTTGTAGTACATACATACATATACCAAGGCACTTCCCCCAATTTTGGGGAATAGCCGAATTCAACAAATGAAACAAAAACAAAAAGGGGACCTCTACTCTCTACGTTTCTCCCAGCCTGACAAGGGACTCAACCGAGTTCAGCTGGTACTGCTAGGGCGCCACAGCCCACCCTCCCCTGTTATCCACCACAGATGAAGCTTCATAAAGCTGAATCCCCTACTGCTGCTACCTCCGTGGTCATCTAAGGCACCGGAGGAAGCAGCAGCAGGGCCTACCGGAACTGCGTCACAATTGCTCGCCATTCATTCCTATTTCTAGCACGCTCTCTTGCCTCTCTCACATCTATCCTCCTATCACCCAGAGCTTTCTTCACTCCATCCATCCACCCAAACCTTGGCCTTCCTCTTGTACTTCTCCCATCAACTCTTGCATTCATCACCTTCTTTAGAAGACAGCCATTTTCCATTCTCTCAACATGGCCAAACCACCTCAACATATTCATATCCACTCTAGCTGCTAACTCATTTCTTACACTCGTTCTCACCCTCACCACTTCGTTCCTAACCCTATCTACTCGAGATACACCACCCATACTCCTTAGACACTTCATCTCAGACACATTCAATTTCTCTCTCTCCATCACTTTCATTCTCCACAACTCCGATCCATACATCACAGTTGGTACAATCACTTTCTCATATAGAACTCTCTTTACATTCATGCCCAACTCTCTATTTTTTACTACTCCCTTAACTGCCCCCAACACTTTGCAACCTTCATTCACTCTCTGCCGTACATCTGCTTCCACTCCACCATTTGCTGCAACAACAGACCCCAAGTACTTAAACTGATCCACCTCCTCAGTAACTCTCCATTCAACATGACATTCAACCTTGCACCACCTCCCCTTCTCATACATCTCATAACCTTACTCTTACCCACATTAACTCTCGACTTCCTTCTCTCACACACCCTTCCAAATTCTGTCACTAATCGGCCAAGCTTCTCTTCTGTGTCTGCAACCAGTACAGTATCTTCCGCAAACAACAACCAATTTACTTCCCATTCATGGTCATTCTCGTCAACCAGTTTTAATCCTCGTCCAAGCACTCGAGCATTCACCTCTCTCACCACTCCATCAACATACAAGTTAAACAACCACGGCGACATCACACATCCCTATCTCAGCCCCACTCTCACCAGAAACCAATCACTCACTTCATTTCCTATCCTAACACATGCTTTACTACCTTGGTAGAAACTTTTCACTGCTTGCAACAACCTTCCCCCAACTCCATATAACCTCATCACATTCCACATTGCTTCCTTACCAACTCTATCATACGATTTCTCCAGATCCATAAACGCAACATACACCTCTTTACCTTTTGCTAAATATTTCTCGTATATCTGCCTAACAGTAAAAATCTGATTCATACAACCCCTACCTCTTCTAAAACCACCCTGTACTTCTAAGATTGCATTCTCTGTTTTATCATTAATCCTATTAATCATTACTCTACCATACACTTTTCCAACTACACTCAACAAACTAATACCTCTTGAATTACAACACTCATGCACATCTCCCTTACCCTTATATAGTGGTACAATACATGCACAAACCCAATCTACTGGTACCATTGACAACACAAAACACACATTAAACAATCTCACCAACCACTCAAGTACAGTCACACCCCCTTCCTTCAACATCTCAGCTCTCACACCATCCATACCAGATGCTTTTCCTACTCTCGTTTCATCTAGTGCTCTCCTCACTTCCTCTATTGTAATCTCTCTCTCATTCTCATCTCCCATCACCGGCACCTCAACACCTGCAACAGCAATTATATCTGCCTCCCTATTATCCTCAACATTCAGTAAACTTTCAAAATATTCCGCCCACCTTTTCCTTGCCTCCTCTCCTTTTAGCAACCTTCCATTTCCATCTTTCACTGTCTCTTCAATTCTTGAGCCAGCCTTCCTTACTCTCTTCACTTCTTTCCAAAGCTTCTTCTTATTCTCTTCATATGAATAACCAAATCCCTGACCCCGCCTCAGGTCAGCTGCCCTCTTTGCCTCACGTACCTTGCGCTCTACTTCCATATTTTTCATACTTCTCTATACTATTACTCTGCAGCCATTCTTCAAACGCCCTCTTTTTCTCTTCCACTTTCACCTTCACTCCTTCATTCCACCATTCACTGCCCTTCCTCATGCTGCCTCCAACAACCTTCTTGCCACACACATCACTTGCAATCCCAACAAAATTTTCTTTTACTAACTTCCACTCCTCCTCTAAATTACCAGTTTCTCTTACTTTCACTTCGGCATATGCCATTTTTAATCTTTCCTGATCTTTACTTTTTACCCCGGCTTTATTAGCTCTTCAACCCTCATTAGCTCCATTTTACATCCACCTACTCTATTCCCCCACTCTTTTGCTACAACTAATATTCCTTCCACCAAACTTTGTAGTAGACAAGCTATTAACCAAACAACCTGATTCACCTTACAGGTAAATAAACCAGTAGTGCCTGTTGCAAGCTTCTTTTATCAGTTGGTTAACACATAAACAGCACATTACCAACCAATCTGAAAATACTACAAAATTGGAGCTAGGGGCTTTACATGAATTTTGGGCATCAAAATATAACTGGGTATGTTTTTATGACCTGACCATAATTCCTTTATGACTCGCACAACAGGAAGGGGTCGCGGTATAGTTTTTGGTAACTGTTAACACTTATATGTTTCCATTCTACTCTTAAAAAAAAAAAAGAAAGAAAAAAAAAATCCCGGTAATGACAAGATTGGGGGCCCTTAGTAGATCAGTATAAGTTAAGTGAATATTCAACATATTCTAAACCGATGCCATTTACAAACACCAAAAGTTTCAAAGAACTAGTCCTCCTATCTCAGTTCCCAACATGTTTTAAATAACAACTTTTAATTAGCAAATAGAACTCCAATTACAACCATTATTAAAACCAAAATACATTATCCAAACAAAACATCCAATAAAATAATCACACAACTTGATTCATATTTTTTAGATACTTGCGGGGATAAAAACTATAAGAATTACCAAGCAATTAACCAATCCTAGCTAACAATATAGATGCCATTGAACTAAACTCGCTTATTCAGAATTGACTTAAAATTATTGAATTTAGTAGAAAAGTCAACATTCTTTAGTTGTTTAGAGTACTTGTATATCTATGCCTTGTGTCAAATGTTCATTACTTTCATCATTTGCAGTTAAGGAAATCTAGTCATCAAATATTGCAAATTAAGTCTTACCCTAAAGAAGGACGTAGCTTAACATGGGCCTTTAACACCTGGAATCTGGTAGATGTAGTGGTATATGTCTCCTGGATTCAAATAATCTTTTTTATACAGGTGTAAAAATTGGCTGCAAAAATGCCTAAAGAAAAGAAAGAACTACATTAATTCTGAAGATGTTTCAGACTCAAAGATTAAGAGGATATTTACAGCACAAAGTCTCTAGATTTCAACATGTTTAATGCAAAAAAGTTCCATCAACAAAATGTCAACAATACGAAATAGAAAACCCTTGAAATATACTTTTAAGTATGTAGGCCCCAAATGTCAACTTTGACACAAAATCACACTTGAAGTATGATAAATTCTCTACTGATGAAAGTGAACTCTCAAAAGTTTGATTTAAATTAAAGTATCATTTAAACCCACAGACAACATTCAGAAAACCTGATTGTAACAAAAAAGTATAAAAATAAGCAGTTCAATGGGATATTTAAAAAAAAAAATCTTATAACAAGAAAATAAAATAAATGCTAGTTTTATATCTCATAGTATTGCTACTTAGAAAAATTAACTAAGTCTAATTAATAAATTAATAATTACTACATTGTGAGCAAGTACAGGAAGTTAAATACCAACAAACTTTCACACAAAAGTTAGCAGTAATAACTTTTCCAAGAAATTATAAAAATGAAAGATGAAAAGCCACTTAAAACAGTGACTATAGCTGTGTAAAGCAACATCAACAACAATGCCTACCAATCAATATATAGTACTGTATGTACTATGGAGAGTCCTGCATGTGGTGCTTTGTATAATGTATGAATGTATATGCAAACATTTACTCCTATTCCACAAAAACATAAATAAATTAGGAAATACTCTTACATAACTATCCTGAAAATGTAATACTGGTGCTTCTGCAGGAACCAAATTAATGAGTTATTGTCTCCTTTGACAAGTGCCTACTGGAACATTAATACCGACCAAAACGACCTTCCCTCTGTTCTTTATCTTGCGGAAGGACACTAACTCTATCAACAGATGTAGATGTGTCTCTTTGTTCTCTTCTCCGATCGTTAGACCTCGATCGCGATCTCGACCTCTGAGTCCTTGATCTGGATCTATTAGTTCGTGACCTTGATCTTCTACGACGGGTACGTGATGAAGGTGACCTATCATGTGCAAAAAATACTGTATCACTATAGCGTATTGTCTATGTTTGTACCACAAGTCTTATATTCTAAAAAAAAACTCTTCACAGCCTACTGATTATTCTTCAAACTCATTACAGCCTGCTTTGAATGATACAATGGTAACATGCAAATATAGTCCATCAACATTCTTCCATTTAAGAACATACAAATGACAGTCTCCAGTAAAAGGGAAATTAATGACATTATACTATGTAAAGCCTGGACTTCTGAAGAAATTAAAATATAAATAGCAGTAAAATAATCTATGCAGATTTGTTGAAACAGTTCTTGGGTGACAAAATTTTTGAAAAAGGTTAAATTTAACATCCTCTTGTGGAATGTGCTTAGTTCTACCTATAATTATTATTTTCTTTAGTTTAGCTGTCGGCTGTGTCCTTAAACTCTTTGATACTAATAATAATCTGATTCTCAAAATAAAATTATTTCAATACTTATCTGTAGTTTATTTCAATACTTATCTGTAGTTTATTACTAGTCATTTTTATAATGAAATCTGTGAAGCAATAAAAATTTTCCTCTTAACTTTAGGAGGATGTAAGTTCCCACTAGAAAGATAGTGGTACGGAGAGCTTAAATAAACAGCAGTATGGAGCGCTTATGTAAAATCTGGAATGGTGTGGCAATGTCAATAAACATCATGGCTTCTCATTCTTCTAATAGTTATGGTATTGTAGACAGAAGTTATAGCCACTATGAGTGGGGCAGAGGGTGCAACCTTTAATGAAATTTAGGTAAGCATTCTATTCTTAAAATTACTTTTATTTCAAAGAAATTTTCCCTTGCTGAATAACACATTGCCCTAGATGGAGAGACAGTGGTAATCATTAAAACTGAGGTAGATAAAAAGGTCAAAGTCCTAGCCTGATATTCTTACCTTTGCATTCAACTTAAGAAATACAAATCTTGGTCCTCAAAATGTTATTTTGATAATAAAATAAATTTTTGAATATACTTACCCGGTGATTATAATAGCTGCAACTCTGTTGCTCGACAGAAAAACTCTACGGAAAAATTCGCCAGCGATCGCTACACAGGTAGGGGGTGTACTCAACAGCGCCATCTGTCGTTCAGATACCCAGTACTCATTGTAAACAAAGAACTCAATTTTCTCCTCGGTCCACTGTGTCTCTATTGGGGAGGAAGGGAGGGTCCTTTAATTTATAATCACCGGGTAAGTATATTCAAAAATTTATTTTATTATCAAAATAACATTTTTCAATATATAACTTAGCCGGTGATTATAATAGCTGATTCACACCCAGGGGGGTGGGTAGAGACCAGCAAAATATGTTTACATCATATGAGCTAAGAATTTTTATTTCATTTTAGAAGTTATCAAAATAACTAAACAAAATAAATAGGTACCTGGTAAGGAAGTCGACTTGAATAATTACTCTGCCTTTTTAAGTACGTCTTCCTTACGGAGCCTCGCGATCCTCTTAGGATGCTGAGCGACCCCTAGGAGCTGAAGTATCAAGGGTTACAACCCATACTAAAGGACCTCATCAAAACCTCTAATCTAGGCGCTTCTCAAGAAATGACTTTGACCACCCGCCAAATCAACTAGGATGCGAAAGGCTTCTTAGCCTTCCGGACAACCCAAAAACAACAATAAAAACATTTCAAGAGAAAGATTAAAAAGGTTATGGAATTAGGGAATTGTAGTGGTTGAGCCCTCACCCACTACTGCACTCGCTGCTACGAATGGTCCCAGAGTGTAGCAGTTCTCGTAAAGAGACTGGACATCCTTAAGATAAAAAGACGCGAACACTGACTTGCTTTTCCAATAGGTTGCGTCGATTATACTTCGCAGAGATCTATTTTGTTTAAAGGCCACGGAAGTTGCGACAGCTCTAACTTCGTGTGTCCTTACCTTCAGCAAAGCTTGGTCTTCCTCATTCAGATGGGAATGAGCTTCTCGTATTAACAGTCTGATAAAATAGGATAAAGCATTCTTTGACATAGGCAAAGATGGTTTCTTAACTGAACACCATAAAGCTTCAGACGGGCCTCGTAAAGGTTTAGTTCGTTTTAAATAGAACTTAAGAGCTCTTACAGGGCATAAGACTCTTTCTAGTTCATTTCCAACCATACGATAAGCTTGGAATATCGAACGATTTTGGCCAAGGTCGAGAAGGCAGCTCGTTTTTGGCTAGAAAACCAAGTTGTAGAGAACATGTAGCCGTTTCAGATGAGAATCCGATGTTCTTGCTGAAGGCATGAATCTCACTGACTCTTTTAGCTGTGGCTAAGCATACCAGGAAAAAGAGTCTTTAAGGTGAGATCTTTCAGGGAGGCTGATTGTAGCAGCTCGAACCTGTCTGACATAAGGAATCGTAGTACCACGTCTAAATTCCAACCAGGTGTAACCAAACGACGCTCCTTCGTGGTCTCAAAAGACTTGAGGAGGTCCTGTAGATCTTTATTGTTGGAAAGATCTAAGCCTCTGTGACGGAAGACTGATGCCAACATGCTTCTGTAACTCTTGATAGTGGGAGCTGAAAGAGATCGTTCTTTCCTCAGATATAAGAGGAAGTCAGCTATTTGAGTTACAGAGGTACTGGTCGAGGATACGGATACTTACTTGCACCAGTTTCGGAAGATTTCCCACTTCGATTGGTAGACTCTAAGGGTGGATGTTCTCCTTGCTCTAGCAATCGCTCTGGCTGCCTCCTTCGAAAAGCCTCTAGCTCTCGAGAGTGTTTCGATAGTCTGAAGGCAGTCAGACGAAGAGCGTGGAGGCCTTGGTGTACCTTCTTTACGTGTGGCTGACGTAGAAGGTCCACCCTTAGGGGAAGTGTTCTGGGAACGTCTACTAGCCATCGAAGTACCTCGGTGAACCATTCTCTCGCGGGCCAGAGGGAAGCAACTAGCGTCAACCTTGTCCCTTCATGAGAGGCGAACTTCTGCAGTACCTTGTTGACAATCTTGAACGGAGGGAATGCATATAGATCTAGATGTGACCAATCTAGGAGAAAGGCATCTATATGAACTGCTGCTGAGTCCGGGATTGGTGAGCAAAATATTGGGAGCCTCTTGGTCATCGATGTTGCGAAGAGATCTATGGTTGGCTGGCCCCAGGTGGCCCAAAGTCTCTTGCATACATCCTTGTGGAGGGTCCATTCTGTTGGAATTATTTGTCCCTTCCGACTGAGACAATCTGCCATGACATTCAAGTTGCCTTGGATGAACCTCGTTACTAGTGATATGTTTAGACCTTTTGACCAGGTGAGGAGGTCCCTTGCGATCTCGTACAACGTCAGAGAGTAGGTCCCTCCTTGCTTGGAGATGTACGCCAAAGCCGTGGTGTTGTCCGAGTTCACCTCCACCACTTTGCCTTGAAGGAGAGACCTGAAGCTTTTCCAGGCCAGACGTACTGCCAGTAGCTCCTTGCAGTTGAAATGCATTGTCCTTTGACTCGAGTTCCATATTCCCGAGCATTCCCGACCGTCTAATGTCGCACCCCAGCCTACGTCCGATGCGTCCGAGAAGAGAACGTGGTTGGGAGTCTGAACAGCCAGGGAAAGACCCTCTCTTAGGTTGATATTGTCCTTTCACCCAGTCAGACAAGACTTTATCTTTTCGGAAACCGGGATCGAGACCGCTTCTAGCGTCTTGTCCTTTTTCCAGTGAAAAGCTAGATGGTAATGAAGAGGACGGAGGTGTAGTCTTCCTAGTGACACAAATTGATCCACGGATGACAGCGTCCCTACCAGACTCATCCACAGCCTGACTGAGCAGCGTTCCATCTTCAGCATCTTCTGGATGGATAGCAGGGCTGGGGGCTGATCGTCTTGGTGTTCAGCAACGTCCTCATCAGAGGGTTCCTCATCCGAAACTGATGAGGAAACGGCAACGGAGTGGGCAACGTCTGGCTCACTGAATCCGGTCGCACTGGTGGATGCGTGACGGAGCCGGACGCAACATCATGGAACTGCTGCACAGTCTGTGAACTGTCAACAACCATGGGTGCGCGAGGAAGCACAGCGTCAACCCGAGACTGTCTAGACCGTCTGGGTTGTGCAGTCAACACCCTACCGGGTTGCTGAGGTTGACGCACTGCGTCAAAACAAGTCACCTCTGCTGGTTGTTGAACGTCCTGAACGTCAACAACCACCTCCGAGCGTCGCTTAACGTCAACGTGCGGCTGGCAACCCACACTGGGTCGCATCGGTGGAGGAACCACCTCAACTGGCAGACACGAGTAGGTTACCTCAGTGTCAACAGGGCGCACAACCGACCGGTTGGAAGGTTGTTGGCCAGAAGGTTCTTCTCCGCATTTAAGTCCTCTATCAAGGACGCAAGCTTGGACTGCATGTCTTGCAGCAAAGCCCATTTAGGGTCTACGGGAGCAGGTGTGGCAACAGACGGGGTTAGCGACTGAGGCGGAACCGTTTACCATCCCTGAAAGCCTTGTTATGCGTGACATAATAGTACAGCAAAACTTCAAAGGCTCGACAACAGCTGTGAAGTTGACCTGTAAACAACTTGGAGCGTCTCCTGGCTAGGCGCCAGGGAGAGTCTACCAGAAATGAGAAGTCTATCTGGGCAGAGGCATAAACTCCCAAGCCGAGAACTTCTCTAGTGTCATATCAGACTCTCGCTCTATAAACCAGTTTAAAAGAAGGGAAAGCAAAGGCTGTATCCCCCAAACTCCTCCTGGTGAAAAACCAGTCGCCTAGCCAACGTAACGCTCTCTAGGAGAGCGAGAGAGCACTAGCTTAAAAACAACGGCTTCGAAGTAGCTAGGCCTAGTGTAAGCTCTGACGTTTAGGCGAACGAGGAGCAGCAGTTACAAAAAGATCCGGACGAAGATCCTTAAAAAAATCATCATGATTTAATTAAAGTCCATAGGAGGCTAAGCAGCTTTAGGCTCCTCTCCATCTGACAGAGTCCTCAAGGGAATATCAGTAGGAGGGAGAACAGCAACTTCCTCATCTACAGGAACCTTGTCCGATAAAAGCTGAGTCTCTCACTGGTGCATTAGTAGCGGACCAGAACGCAATGTCATGTAACTGCTTGACAGTCTGTGAACTGTCAACAACTGAACTGTCAACCACAACAGGTGCGTGAGGACGCACAGCGTCCACTCGAGACTGCTTTGACTGCCTAGACTGAGCAGTCAAAACAACTCTAGAATGCGGAGGTTGACGCACAGCGTCAAAACAAGTCAACTCCGATTGTTAGTGAACGTCTTGAACGTCAACAGGAGCATCAGCCAGTGGCCTAACGTCCAAATGCGGCTGAAAAACCACACGAGACCGCATCGAGTGTAGTTCTAAACAACCTGACTGACGTGACTAAGCTACGCCAACGTCAACAGTAAGCACAAAGGAACGTTAGGTTGGCTGAAAGCCAGGATATCGATGAGATAAACGGCTAGACTCAACGGACTAATCGGCAGAATAGTCTTCCATAAGGGAGGCAAGCATATACTGCATGTTTTGCCATACAACCCCTTAAGGATCAACGGAAATGGTTGTGGTAATAGACGAGGGTAACGTCTGTGACCGCAACACTTTGCCTACAAAAAAAGACTCTCGGAGTCTGTGTTACGCTTTTGTTAGGCGGCGAGCAGTTATCCGATGACTGCATAGGGTCAGAGCTGTCCTAATGGCTGTAACCAGGACGCTGGACCTGTCCTGAAAGAACTGACTTTCGCTTAAGGGCTTCGAAACCTTGTGACAGGTTTCTTATGCGAAAAGCCTACGGATGGCGAGGAGAAACAACGTCTCTCTCGTCTTATGGTAGGGGAGACCTTGGTAAGATACACCCGATACCATAGAGGGAAAACGTCTGTTCGTTGGTCAAGGCCTCTCGAACCCATAAGTCGTTTGACATTACTTCTCCCCTGGGCTTGGGAGCATGTAAGAGGTCCCGGACTAGGTGAACGACAGGCACGAACAGACGAACCCTCGGACGCAACACTGTAACACTTTGCGCCTCGGACGCAACACTGTAACACTTTGCGCATATCACTTTATCACTTCGATTTTCTGTTTTGCACTTATTTCTACCTGAAACACGCAATTCTACCCTTCATTAAAAGGTAGTAATTGCAAAATTAGTCGTATAATGCAAGCTCATAATACCAGCAAAAAACAGAAAACATATTTTAAGATAAAAAGAAAAATCAGTGGCTGGGAAAGAGACTAAACACTAGTTCATATAACTACGTTTTCAATCTCTCACCGCACATAGCCTGGGGACGAGAATAAAAACCTAAAAACGTTTTATCCTTCCTCCCCGTACAGCGACTAGGGACGTGAGTAACACGAGAACAACGTTACCCGCTTGAACGGAACGTTTTCTCTCCTCTCTCTCCCTCCGTCTCTATCTCTCTCTCTCTTTCTCTCTTGATTTCGCACCTAAGAGAAGAGCCCAATTATATATCGTCAAAAAAACATGTTATTTGACTAAAGGAAAAAACTGAAAGGTTTTTCAAATAAAAAGTTCCTTTAAATTAGAATTTAAAACATTTAAGCTAAGAAAGAATGAACAAAACGTCAGAATTGATTTACTCTTACTGCAAAGTGAAACCGTGATACACTCTCTCTCTATCGTAACGATAGAGCGCATGTTGAACCTCCTGAACATCAACAACTGCGTAGCATAAAAAACTAAACGTTAGTTCATCTTTGAAAACAGTACGAAGACTATCAAAGAAATTCTTTCATAAAATATTACATTTAAAAAGTTTTAAATCCTTAGCTCTTTAAAAGCTAATTACGATATAAAGGGCTCAACGTTGATTAACTTCGGTTTCCAAGTTAGGACCGCCTACTCTCAGGAAAGGTCTATATAAACAAAGCATTAAAATTTATTTTTATATGTTTATAAAAAATGGAAAGTTAATCGAAGAGGCCTAATAAAGGCGGAGAGATATAAAATATATAGAGGAAAATCTATAACGTGATAAGATAATTACTAAAAGCCTAAACACACTTCCGTCTAAGGGAAGGGTCGGCCATTTAAAAGTGAAAGAAAGTCCATACTCTCTTTGTCACCATAATTAAATCTATCCAAAACGAGTTCAAGTTTTAAGATGAAGATAAAACACCTGCATAGCGAAAGCTCAAAACTAGAATAGTGTACTTCACCAAATAGTTGTGAAAACAAATCCAGTTAGCAACAGCGAATTAGTAGGTCTTGCCGGTAGCCCGACAGAGAGAAAATTGAGTTCTTTGTTTACAATGAGTACTGGGTATCTGAACGACAGATGGCGCTGTTGAGTACACCCCCTACCTGTGTAGCGATCGCTGGCGAATTTTTCCGTAGAGTTTTTCTGTCGAGCAACAGAGTTGCAGCTATTATAATCACCGGCTAAGTTAAATATTGAAAACTATAATTTGCATACACTTCAGTTCCAGAACTACTGCGATAACCTAAATGAATCTCCACCATCTCCAATTTCATTTCTAAAATAATTTTATTCATTAATTTGAAAAAAAATTTGCTAAACTGCTCACTTTTTTTCTGAAAATATTATCTATGATTAACAACTTTAGTAAAAATCATCCTCATATCTTATAGTGCCAATGTCAAACCCACAAGAGGGCATTCTCGTTTGCCTCTCTGAGGCCCTGATTGGAGCAATAAAAGCCCATTGCACACTTGTAGGATGTATTCCATTGTTTGGGGTATCTCCAGTTTTGCCCACTTTTACCGTTGCTCTATTTAGGATTACCAAGTTATTCTTGGTGAGGATTGTTCTGCTAGCCTGTGAGCACCTGTCCAGATTGGTTCTAATTCATCTACTGCTGCTGCTACTAATGCACAAAGAGCCCAACACTTCATAAAATCAAACTGGACTTCCTCAAATAATGTTAAGTATATATCAAAGGACAGCACCACTGTGGTTCACCTAAAATTTTCTCCAAGGATAAATTTCAGGTAAAATTTATATTAATATCAAGTTCTAAACCTTATGATAGAGCAGTCTTGGATGATGAACTTCCTCCAACTGTTTATGAGATGAACACTGGTTCAATGTTTAAAAAAAAAAAAAAAAGACAGCAATTTTCTAAAGTAGCCTTGAAGGTTTACATACACCACAAAAAATATTTCCAACTGGTCCTCTCACATGTTTAGATTCCTTTAAATAAAATTTCAATGCTCAGACTGGAAAAAGGAATGTCTCATCCCTGCCTTTTCTCCAAACCTTTTTAGGAGGAGGAATGAGATACAAATGTTGTAGCATTTTTATGTTCTCATCATTCTTTGCTTGGAAACTTGGTAAAATCAATGTGCCTTTACAGCTAAATCCAAATATGACAGAGGTGACTTGTAGCTCACTTACTCTTTTGGCTGAAAATTTAGGCTAATATAAATAGGGTCTAAATTGTTGGATACTTGAGGGGTACATTATCTAGAGGTTTCAACTGAAGACCTCTTTAATACCCAAGTCCCATATTCAAATTTCGCTTGATTAAGTTTTGAGTACGAAGTTTTTCCAGAATAGAGGACTTGATAATATCGCTAATCAAACTATCAGTGGCTAAATCTAGTTCAACACGCAGTACCGCTGATGTTAACATAGATCTATAACCTTTCATTGACAAACCCTACTCATACCAAAAATTTCGAAAACTTGATTGTTCTTAAAGTTGATTTTCGTTACTTGATATCTTTCTATTTTACACCAACTATGATAAGTATGCCACAAATGCAAATATAATCTATTCGTAGATCTTCTGGCTGCTATAAAGGAAAATCTAGGCTGTTTTGAAAAACTATTTCTAAGTACAGTACAAGGTTTTTTCTGTACTGAAAGAATGCGGTTGAGTAGATTTGTCCTATTTGGCAACTTGATTGATTTTTCCACTAGACATCAAGATTTATGAGCCACTTTCTCTCAGATTAAAAAGTAAATACAACAGAATATGAGTCATCTTTACATTTTGAATAGCTGAACTTGTTGATGACCAGACAAAAGTAGGTAAAGGGAGGGGAGGCAAATTACTTGAATACACTAATCATGTAAAACATGGCATCCACTGCCCAAATTTGAAGCTCTTGAATAGGATAGTAATATGAATACATCATCTTTTTCATTGATGTTGGGAATATGTTTGCCATTAATTTTACCTAAATTCTCCAAATGTTTTGACACACCTGATAATGAATAGACAATTCTGGTGGAAACAATTGATTTGCTAATATTTTCTGCATTTTTCAACTGCAACTGATGAAGCAGTGGTGGTGGTGACAACAGAAACTCAATTGGAAACTGACCCCAAGATAACAACTAATGTGTGAGCTCTGAATCAGCATGAGGAGGTAGAATGAACAACAGCGGAAGTTGTTTTAAAGATAGTTTTCCTTGACCAGTAAGTTGTTCAACATTATTTGGATGAAATTACAGACATTTGAGGTAATGTGCCTAATTTGTTTTGAGGTACTAGAATTACAATGCACCCTCTGTACAAGAATAAAATGTCCTTAAGTATTAAAAGTTTGGTCCCAACAGCTCACAAAGAAATTAATACAAATATAATGAAATATTTGAAAATTAGAGTTCATGATATAAGATATGTATCCACATTTCAAAATTTTTGCCATAATCTTTCTTTAGAAAGGGTTTTAGAGGTAGCTCAATGGTGTACGAAACCTGTATTCACTAAACAGTACCATAAAGGGTACTCTTTTATGGATAACAATGGTTTGGCTTTAGAGCATACGGAGGCTCCAGGGAATGTGGTCTAATAAAATTGAGAATTTATTTTGTTAGTTTGGTAGAATTAAACTCTGGGTTTGCAGTCTAGTAATCTTTCCAATCTAATAGTTTGTTCTTGTAATTTTATAGAAATAAAGTTTTTTTTTTCTTATTAAATAACTAAGTAATTGAGAGATAAATTAATATTTAGGAATATATATCTGAAGTTTAGAGCTTCCTAAAACCCTATACTACAGTCAAGTCTAAAACATTATTTAACTGATTATGGGAAACTTAATATCCAATCTCTCCTTCCCAGGCCACCCCCTGCCATTAGTGTGTGGAAGTCAGCAATATGAACATCAGGGGAGGATCATAGAAATAAACAATTCTAATAACAAAATTTGATATTTCTATAGTCACCTGATGTTCATATACATGCCACCCTCCCCTCTGACTAGTGGTGTTAAAAGGGTAGGGAATTATTTCAACTTTGAGACTGAGTAAGGTTATAAAACATGCACTGCATGTTATTGTCCTACTTGGTCTCATTGTTTTACTAGCGGCATTATAGCTTATCAGAAAACAACAGGAAATTTTTCAATTTTTAACCCTTTTACCCCCAGGCTATTTGGAACTTTCCAGCCCTTAACCTCCAGGGGTTATTTTTTTTTCAAGCACATTTTGCTGTATATTTTTTTTAAAAATTGCTCTAACAGCCTTAATTTTCATCATTGAGAGGTCAGGTTGGTCTCATTCTCTTGGAAAATGCCGGAAGTTTCTAAAAAAATTATCAAAATTATGAAAAAAATGTAAATAGCAGTTTTTTTGCAAGGACGTACCGGTACGTCCATGGGGGTAAAGGGATGAGTTTTGTGAAACGTACCAGTACGTCTTTTGGGGGTAAAAGGGTTAAGAGGTAACATAACAAGCTTCTGAAGACAGAGGAAATAAGAACATCAGGTGAGTATTGAAGTGATAAATTTTACAGTATCAAAATTTAATTTTTCATTTTATACTTACTTCCTCCGTCTACGACCATATAACTCTCGTCTCAGCTCTCTGGATATTGGTTTCAGGTGCATGAAATTACAAAACCCACTGCGTGTACATTCTCTGTGAATAAAACAGTACTTTTTTCATACTTAATACATAGTTAATTAAAAAAGTAACTTCTTAGAATGACTTTATAACTATATGAGACCTTTAACTTATTTCTCAACTCAATGAAGCTCAACTACACACTATAGGAGCTTATATAAAAAGATAAAATTTAACTAATATTTCCAACAAACCTACGACTGAGTTTTCAATTACATTACAGTATAGTTACAACGTTTTATTCTTGTCTTTGAATAATAGTTCAATCTACCTTGAAAAAAAAAATATGGTAAGAACTCAAACAGAGATACTGTCCAATGAGCCTCAGACACAGGTTGCGAATCACTTATCCAGATTTCCTCAAAATGGAAGTAGTTCAGATTTCAGAATATCCCTACAGTATACTGATGGGTTCACAAACCTTTTATTTCATACTGATTAAAATCGAATTGTTTTCTTATTGATTTGATCACTTAAAAGTTTGATGCAGGTTTATATGTAAAGTAAAATATAAAATCTGATCTTATTACAAGACAAAAACTGTATAAACTCCATTTGTCTGGCAGAGTATAATTTCTACCAGGTGGTAACATGAGAAAGACCTAAGTTACTACAACTAAAGTGTTTACATCAAGTACTGCTATCTGAATGTAAAAAGTGTTTGCATTGGGGAGTATTATGATATGCATATAAACCTTTTTAAGCTTTTATTCTGTATTCTAGTTATTCTGCTAAGTGAAATATTTAGTTATTCTGCTAAGCATAATACAGCATATAGTCTTTTCTTTGTAAACGTTTCTAACTGGGCTGGAATTTCGTACTATTTTTAATTAAACCTACTTTGTTTGAATAGTTTCAAGTTGGTTTTATGTTATGTCATAGCTTAATGCTATTTCCATTATGTTATCATGCAACACACTATTGCATCAGCCACTACACAGTGCATATGCATAAATGTCCTTTGAGCTGAGTTGTGAATGAATTAAAAAAAAAAAGTTCAAATAGTATTTATTTAGTTTTTAATTGCTATTGATGAGTGATATTGAAGGGTTGGGGATGATTTAGGTTTTTTCTCATGGTTCATTTAAGGGTAGTAAAGCAATAGCAAAACAAAAATAATATCAACAATCAGGCAGTCTATACGCCTCAAAGATGTCAAATGTCAAAAGTTTTATTGTAATTAGCTAATTTTGATCAGTCACCACAATTATTCCTAGATTAAAGGAGCTGCTGGATTATCCATTGCAAAATTACATAAAAATTAATACAAGTAAAGTGATGCTTTGTACGTGAAAACACAAATGATGATCACTGCTTAAAAGGAGATAAATGTAGCACCAAACATTAAGACTCTATTGCATCTTTGGAACACTTTTGTCCTATGTATTATCTTTTCATTTTCAATTAAATTTTGTTAATAGCTTTCAATATAGAACTTCAACAGTTAGTCTTTCTATTTCTATAGGTCATAAATAGTTGTTGTTCCAACAAAAAACTCCTCAGTCAAGTGCTTCACACTTATGATGCTTTTATTTTTTTTTTTTCAACATTTTCACTTTTTTTTACTATGGATAAACATGAAAGCTTTCTCTTTTCACTACGACCTATAAGCATACCTCCAGGCTTTAGCCATTTTGAATATAATTCAAATAAAGGGTATATTAGCATTAAAAAAGGAACTAGGAACAAAAACAGCAAAAATTATATTTTAATTATAAAATAAATTTTTGAATATACTTACCCAGTGAATATATAGCTGCAACTCTGTTGCTCGACAGACAAAAAACTGTACAAAAAAAAAACTCGCCAGCGATCGCTATACAGGTTGCGGGTGTGCCCACCAGCGCCAACTGTCGGCCAGATACCAAACTCCATGTAAACAGAGACTCAATTTTCTCCTCATCCCACTGCGTCTCTATTGGGGAGGAAGGGAGGGTCGTTTAATTTATATTCACCGGGTAAGTATATTCAAAAATTTATTTTATAATTAAAATATCATTTTTAGATATTTAACTTAGCCGGTGAATATATAGCTGATTCACACCCAGGGTGGTGGGTAGAGACCAGTTAAATATGTTTACATCTTATGAGCTAAGAGTTTTTATTTCATTTTAGAAGTTATCAAAATAACAAAAACAAAATAAATAGGTACCTGGTAAGGAAGTCGACTTAGACGATTACTCTGCCTTATAAGTACGTCTTCCTTACGGAGCCTCGCGATCCTCTTAGGATGCTGACAGACCCCTAGGAGCTGAAGTATCAAGGGCTGCAACCCATACAACAGGACCTCATCAAACCCCTAATCTGGGCGCTCTCAAGAAATGACTTTGACCACCCGCCAAATCAACTAGGATGCGAAAGGCTTCTTAGCCTTCCGGACAACCCATAAAAAACAACATTTCAAGAGACAGATTAAAAGGATATGGAATTAGGGAATTGTAGTGGTTGAGCCCTCACCCACTACTGCACTCGCTGCTACGAATGGTCCCAGTGTGTAGCAGTTCTCGTAAAGAGACTGGACATCTTTCAAGTAAAATGACGCGAACACTGACTTGCTTCTCCAATAGGTTGCGTTCATTATACTTTGCAGAGATATATTTTGCTTAAAGGCCACGGAAGTTGCTAAAGCTCTAACTTCGTGCGTCTTCACCTTAAGCAAAGTTCGGTCTTCCTCACTCAGATGTGAATGAGCTTCTCGTATTAACAATCTGATAAAGTCTGACAAAGCATTCTTTGACATAGGCAAGGATGGTTTCTTAACTGAACACCATAAAGCTTCAGATTGGCCTCGCAAAGGTTTAGTACGCTTTAAATAGAACTTAAGAGCTCTAACAGCCCATAAGACTCTTTCTAGTTCATTGCCTACGATCTCCGATAAGCTGGGAATATCGAAAGATTTAGGCCAAGGCCAAGAAGGCAGCTCATTTTTGGCTAGAAAACCAAGTTGCAGCGAACAAGTGGCTTTTTCCGACGAAAATCCGATGTTCTTGCTGAAGGCATGAATCTCACTGACTCTTTTAGCCGAGGCTAAGCATACCAGGAAAAGAGTCTTAAGAGTGAGATCTTTCAGGGAGGCTGATTGTAACGGCTCCAACCTGTCTGACATGAGGAATCTTAGTACCACGTCTAAATTCCATCCAGGGGTAGCCAAACGACGCTCCTTGGTGGTCTCAAAAGACTTAAGGAGGTCTTGCAGATCTTTATGTTGGAAAGATCTAAGCCTTTATGCCGGAAGACCGATGCCAACATGCTTCTGTAGCCCTTGATAGTGGGAGCTGAAAGGGATCGTCCTTTTCTCAGGTATAAGAGAAAATCAGCTATTTGAGCTACAGAGGTACTGGTCGAGGATACAGAAACTGACTTGCACCAGTCTCGGAAGACTTCCCACTTCGATTGGTAGACTCTAATGGTAGACGCTCTCCTTGCTCTAGCAATCGCACTGGCTGCCTCCTTCGAAAAGCCTCTAGCTCTCGAGAGTCTTTCGATAGTCTGAAGGCAGTCAGACGAAGAGCGTGGAGGCTTTGGAGTACCTTCTTTACGTGTGGCTGACGTAGAAGGTCTACCCTTAGAGGAAGACTTCTGGGAACGTCTACTAACCATCGAAGTATCTCGGTGAACCATTCTCTCGCGGGCCAGAGGGGAGCAACTAACGTCAACCTTGTCCCTTCGTGAGAGGCGAACTTCTGCAGTACCTTGTTGACAATCTTGAACGGTGGGAATGCGTAGAGATCCAGATGTGACCAATCTAGGAGGAAAGCATCTATATGTATTGCTGCTGGGTCCGGGACTGGAGAGCAATAGATTGGAAGCCTCTTGGTCAGCGAGGTTGCAAAGAGATCTATGGACGGTTTACCCCAAGTGGCCCAAAGTCTCTTGCACACATCCTTGTGGAGGGTCCATTCGGTAGGAATTACTTGCCCTTTCCGACTGAGACAATCTGCTATGACGTTCAAGTCGCCTTGGATGAACCTCGTTACTAGGGAGATGTCTTGACCTTTTGACCAGATGAGCAGGTCCCTTGCGATCTCGTACAACGTCAGTGAGTGGGTACCTCCTTGTTTGGAGATGTACGCCAAGGCCGTGGTGTTGTCCGAGTTTACTTCCACCACTTTGCCTCGAAGGAGATACTCGACGCTTTTCAAGGCCAGATGAACTGCCAACAGCTCCTTGCAGTTGATATGCATGCTCCTCTGACTCGAGTTCCACAGACCTGAGCATTTCCGACCGTCCAGTGTCGCGCCCCAGCCCAAGTCCGATGCGTCCGAGAAGAGAACGTGGTGGGGAGTCTGAACAGCCAGGGGAAGACCCTCTCTTAGGTTGATATTGTCCTTCCACCAAGTCAGACAAGACTTTATCTTTCCGGAAATCGGGATCGAGACCACTTCTAGCGTCTTGTCCTTTTTCCAGTGAAAAGCCAGATGGTATTGAAGAGGACGGAGGTGTAGTCTTCCTAGTGATACAAACTGCTCCAGGGATGACAGCGTCCCCACCAGACTCATCCACAGCCTGACTGAGCAGCGTTCCTTCTTCAGCATCTTCTGGATGGATAGCAGGGCTTGATCTATTCTGGGGGCTGATCGTCTTGTTGTTCAGCAACGTCCTCATCAGAAAGTTCCTCATCTGAAAACTGATGAGGAAACGGCAATGGAGTGGGCAACGTCTGGCTCGCTGAGTCCGGTCGCAACGTCATGGAACTGCTGCACAGTCTGTGAACTGTCAACAACCATGGGTGCGCGAGGACGCACAGCGTCCACCCGAGACTGTCTAGACCATCTGGGTTGTGCAGTCAACACCATACCGGGTTGCTGAGGTTGACGCACCGCGTCAAAACAAGTCACCTCTGATGGTTGTTGAACGTCCTGAACGTCAACAACCACCTCCGAGCGTCGCTTAACGTCAACGTGCGGCTGGCAACCCACACTGGGTCGCATCGGTGGAGGAACCACCTCAACTGGTAGACGCGAGAAGGTTACCTCAGCGTCAATAGGCGCGCACAACCGACCGGTTGGAAGGTTGTTGGCCAGAAGGTTCGGCAGCAACCTTCTCCGCATTAAAGTCCTCTATCAAGGACGCAAGCTTGGACTGCATGTCTTGCAGCAAAGCCCATTTAGGGTCTACGGGAGCAGGTGCGGCAACAGACGGGGTTAGCGACTGAGGCGGTACCGCTTTCCATCCCTGAAAGCCTTGTTTATGCATGACATAATTGTACAGCAAAACTTCAAAGGCTCGAAAACAGCTGTGAAGTTGACCTGTAAAAAACTTGTAGCGTCTCCTGGCCAGGCGCCAGGGAGAGTCTACGAGATTTGAGAAGTCTATCTGGGCAGAGCAGGAACTCCCAAGCCGAGAACTTCTCTCGTGTCATATCAGACTCTCGCTCTATAAGCCAGTTTAAAAGAAGGGAAAGCAAAGGCTGTATCCCCCAAACTCCTCCTGGTGATAAACCAGTCGCCTAGCAAACGTAAAGCTCTCTAGGAGAGCGAGAGAGCACTAGCTTATAAACAACGGCTTCGAAGTAGGTAGGCCTAGTGTAAGCTCTGACGTTTAGGCGAACGAGGAGCAGCAGTTACAAAGAGATACGGACAAAGATCCTTAAAAATCAGCATGATTTAATTAAAGTCCATAGAGGGCTAAGCAGCTTTAGGCTCCTCTCCGTCTGACAGAGTCCTCAAGGGAATATCAGTAGGAGGGGGAACAGCAACTTCCTCATCTAAAGGAACCATGTCCGATAAAAGCTGAGTCTCAAGCAAGGGAGAGATCTACCGTGGTGCCAATGCTTTACAAGCAGAGTCCACACGCACTGGTGGATTAGTAGCGGACCAGGACGCAACGTCATGTAACTGCTTGACAGTCTGTGAACTGTCAACAACTGAACTGTCAACCACAACAGGTGCGTGAGGACGCACAGCGTCCACTCGAGACTGCTTTGACTGCCTAGACTGAGCAGTCAAAACAACTCTAGAATGCGGAGGTTGACGCACAGCGTCAAAACAAGTCAACTCCGATTGTTAGCGAACGTCCTGAACGTCAACAGGAGCATCAGCCAGTGGCCTAACGTCCAAATGTGGCTGAAAATCCACACGAGACCGCATCGAGTGTGGTTCTAAACAACCTGACTGACGTGACTTAGCTACGCCAACGTCAACAGGATGCACAAAGGGACGTTAGGTTGGCTGAAAGCCAGGATATCGATGAGATAAACGGCTAGACTCAACGGACTAATCGGCAGAATAGTCTTCCCTAAGGGAGGCAAGCTTATTCTGCATGTCTTGCCGTACAACCCATTAAGGATCAACGGAAATGGTTGCGGTAAGAGACGAGGGTAACGTCTGTGACCGCAACACTTTGCCAACAAAAAAGACTCTCGGAGTCTGTGTTACGCTTTTGTTAGGCGGCGAGCAGTTTTCCGATGACTGCAGAGGGTCAGAGCTGTCCTAATGGCTGCAACCAGGATGCTGGACCTGTCCTGAAAGGACTGACTTTCGCTTAAGGGCCTCGAAACCTTGTTCAGGTTTCTTATGCGAAAAGCCTTCGGATGACGAGGAGAAAAATGTCTCTCTCGCCTTATGGTAGGGGAGATCTTGGTAAGATACACCCGATACCATAGAGGGAAACGTCTGTTCGCTGATCAAGGCCTCTCGAACCCATAAGTCGTTCGACATTACTTCTCCCCTGGGCTTGGGAGCTTGCAAGAGGTCCCGGACTAGGTGAACGACAGGCACGAACAGACGAACCCTCGGACGCAACACTGTAACACTTTGCGCAATATCACTTTATCACTACGATTTTCTGTTTTGCACTTATTTCACTGAAATCGAAACTTTTACTGATTTCTACCTGAAGCACGCAATTCTACCCTCATCAAAAGGTAGTAATTGCGAAATCAGTCGTATAATGCAAGCACATTAATACCAGCAAAAAAAAAAAACAGTAAACATCTTTTAAGATAAAAAAATTCAGTGGTTGGGGAAGAGAATAAACACTAGTTCATTCAAAACTACGTTTTCAATCTCTCACCGTACATTGCCTGAGGACGAGAATAAAACTAAAAACGTTTTATCCTTTCTCCCCGTACAGAGACTAGGGACGAGAGTAACTCGAGAACAACGTTACCCGCTTGAACGGAACGTTTTCTCTCCTCTCTCTCCCTCCGTCCCTATATCTCTCTCTCTTTCTCTCTTGATTTCGCACCTAAGAGAAGAGCCCAATTACGTTTCGTCAAAAAAACATGTAATTTGACCAAAGGAAAAAACTGAAAGGTTTTTCAATTAAAAAGTTCCTTTAAAATAGAATTTAAAACATTTAAGCTTTGAAAGAAGAATGAACAAAGCGTCAGAATCGATTTACTCTTTCTGCAAAGTGAAACCGTGATACACTCTCTCTCTATCGTAACGATAGAGTGCAAACTGCGTAGCATAAATAAACTAAACGTTAGTTCATCTTTGAAAACAGTACGAAGACTATTCAAAGAAATTCTTTCATAAAAAATTTCATTTAAAAAGTTTTAAATCATTAGCTCTATAAAAGCTATTTACGATTGAAAGGGCTCAACGTTGATTAACTTCGGTTTCCAAGTTAGGACCGCCTACTCTCAGGAAAGGTCGCATATAAACAAAACATTAAAATTTATTTTTTATGTTTATTATAAATGGAAAGTTAATCGAAGAGGCCTAATAAAGGCGATGAGATATAAAATATATAGAGGAAAATCTATAATTAATTTATAACGTGATAAGATAATTACTAAAAGCCTAAACACACTTCCGTCTAAGGGAAGGGTCGGCCATTTAAAAGTCAAAGAAAGTCCATACTCTCTTTGTCACCAAAAGTTAAATCTATCCAAAACGAGTTCAAGATTTAAGATGAAGATAAAACACCTGCACTGCGAAAGCTCAAACCAGAATATAGTACTTCACCAAAGATGATGGGAAAAACTCCAGGTTTCAACAGCGAGTAAAGTACGTCTTGTCGACACGTCGACAGAGAGAAAATTGTGTCTTTGTTTACATGGAGTTTGGTATCTGGCCGACAGTTGGCGCTGGTGGGCACACCCGCAATCTGTATAGCGATCGCTGGCGAGTTTTTTTTTGTACAGTTTTTTGTCTGTCGAGCAACAGAGTTGCAGCTATATATTCACCGGCTAAGTTAAATATTTAAAATCACAAATATAAGGAGTGAAGGTGTTACTAGGGCAACTGCTAGCAGCAAAGTGATACCATGCTGTCAAGGAGTAGATGAGGTCGGGTGAGGGAACACAAGAGCTGCACTTGGCGGAACCTTCCCATCACTGTGAAATTTTGTTTGTCATCATTTTGAAAACTTTTGGATTTCAGAGGTTTTTGGATAAAGGATTCTCCATCTGTGTTAAAATTTAGATATTTTCATTTCAAAACTTTCTTTACCACTGCACTGCAATGCTTTTAACCCTTCTCTTATTCTCTCCACCACCCTTGTTCACTCTGGCATTAGAATAGCAATGAAAATATCCGTTATTCTTGTAATCATTCATCTTTTATCACAATACTATATATACATTTATTTCTCAAAATTTATTGCACTTTTCTAACATCACCAGTATTTCCAAATCCAGGGAAAGAGATCCTTTGATCAGAGCTAGCAAAAGGTGCAAATGAAATGAACAAAAGTTTTAAAAATGTCATGGAAATGGCAATTCATGTATCAAGCTTCAAAGGTGAGATACCCCTTAAAACAGACCAAGACCACACAACTCTCACCCTCCCATTCAGATGAATCTGTAGACATAAAAAACCAGGTGATCTCTTTAAACAAGGAATAATACCCCTATACAAATTTGGGGAACTCGTAAAATGAGTGGATTGATTTAATTTGACTCATAAAATTTTGATCTAATAACCTGGCTTTGTCAAAACCGTAAAGGAAGGGATTTTTGAGTTTTTGGACGGTAAGGTAATGATTCAAAAAGTAAGAGAGATTAAGTATAAAGATGTTAAAGGTGTCTGGTTTCAGTTCTTCCAGTTTCATCAGAATTGATGCTCACTAGAACGTCAGCCGGGCACGCCCCACCCCCACTGTGGTGCCCAAGTACAGCAGTGGCCTCCCCCAGTAAACAGCTTAATCTTACAGCAAATGCCAAGCAAACATGTTACACACTGTACAAGCCAGGAGGGTAGTATCAAGTAAAATTAATTTACAGGCTGAAGGGATACTGCAAAGATACTTTTGTAATATTTGAAGTGTATTGATGGTACAGTATTATCACCTAAGGCAACAATGGCTTGTGGTATGCACTGGCTGGTATGAATAAACTGACAAGAAGTTAAGCAAAAGAAAACCTAACCCTGAACATGGCAAAAAGTTGAATTATTAAAGCAAATGAGATAGATGTTTAAAAGAAAACATAAATGGAATTTTCAACACAATGAATGTTTGACTTAGTAAACATGACAAATTCGGAGATAATTTTTATTTTTCCATAACTAATGCAAACCTGGAATTACCTATGTGGATTATCTTCCAGCAGAGCTGGAAGGTAGCCATTAGACTTTAATTGCAAGGTGGCAATCCTGCCTAACCGCTTGAGTGGGTAGGCTGTGGGGTACCCAGCTGCCTCTATATATGCTCTCACAGCAGTGAGAGATATCACTTTTTATTGCAGGCAGGACTTCTCGGGGACAGGTGATGGTGGGCTAATTTATATAAATAACTCCTGGTTTGTATTAGTTATGGAAAAATACAAATTATCTCCAAATTTGTAATTTGTTCTCATACTAACAAACTTTCCGTTATTCATGTGGATGACTCGCGCATAGGTGGGTGGAAGTTCTAGTTCTGGCATGGACATTGACCCAGTTTTACCTAGTACAGTATAAGACTGTGGTCTAGGGTTAACTTTGACATATTGCTACAATATACAAAGTGAGTATAATAATGGCCAGTGCAATGCAATGTAATAGAGGTTATTGTCTTGTATGAACACCTCCTGAGTTTATATAGGAAAATAAGAAGTATCCCATTGCTTCCCTCGCAGAAAGCAATGGGGATGTGGACAGTATGCAAATTTATAACTTATACTAGGCTACACAAGGGAAGTGATAATTACCTGCGGAGATTGAAGCCAGCTTGCAGAGGGACCCATGGTACTGTACCCCAAGGGAGGGGAAGATGAAGAAAGGAAAGCCAGACATTCTCTCATTCATCCCAGTCTTAACCCGGGTAACCAATGCCCCCAACCAACTACTACTTGTCCATCAAGGAGCCTGAGGTATCTTAAACCATTTGTTGAGCAGCCACCACAGGACTGATAGTGAACGTATCAAGTCTCCTGTGGGTCACATCTTTTAAATAATGGGTTGTGCAGGTGGTCTGTCTCTTCCACACGCCTGCTTAAAGTACTAGCAACACGGAGAAGTTACAATTGAATGCCATTGAAGTGCTGATTCCCCTAACATCATGGGCCCTAGGTCGACGAGCCTGAGGAGGATCGGGAGCCAAGGCTCTTTTGATTACTTGGCGGATCTACGGGGAAACTGTGTTCTTGGTGATCCTCCTCTTTACTCTACCTGAGCTAACAAACAGAGGTGTTAGTCGAAGCCACGTTGCTGCAGTGTGTTTAATATAGTATCTGAAACTCCTCACTGGGCAAAGTAACAACTGATCTGGGTCATTGGTTACAGAACGGAGACTCGCAATCTGAAAGGATCCAACACCCCTGGATTTTGAGTCTTAGCAATAAACTCAGGGACAAGGCTGAGTGTCACTTCCCCCCATCCCCTTGAATGGGCTATGCCATATGAGAGGCAATATAGTTCACCGACTCTCTTTGCCGAGGCTGAAGCGAGCAGGAACGCTGTCTTCAAAGTGAGGTTTCGGTCAGTTGCATTACATAACTGTTCATAGGGAGGTCCTTTATATCTCAAGATGCAAACCATGTTCCGAGGAAGAGGCCTTATCTCTGACTGGGGGCAAGTGATCTCACAACTCCATATGAGTAAAGAAAGCTCCAAGGCAAGACTTAAAAGGCTGAGCAATAACCTTTCACGGCCAAGACTGAAAGGAAGAGCTTTTCCTCCTGAAGGTATACAAGGAACTCTATTATCACTGGAATAGTGGCATCGAGTGGAGAGATATTCCTTCCACGACACAGAATACTCTCCATTTTGCAAGGTAGACCAAGGCTGAGGACCTACACAATTATCTGGACATTCATTTGGCAACTTGTTGTGAAAAGCCACTCAAGCCCACTATTCTATCTTATTTCTCTTCCTCATGTTTTATTAAAGTTTACATAATTTATAGGAGACATTTGTTTTAAAGTTGTTACTCTTCTTAAAATATTTCCTTTTCCTTTCCTCACTGGGCTATTTTCTCTGTTGGAGCCCTTGGGCTTATAGCATCATGCTTTTCCAACTAGGGTTGTAGCTTAGAATAATAATAATAACAATATTAATAAGAGAGGAGATGCTGGATAGTCTCCACGCGTAAAGTCGAAGTGACTGCACGGTCTTGTGGAAGATGTTCCCGTGTGGTTGTTTGAGAAGATCTGGTCGTGGGGGAACTCTCTCGGTAGATCTACTAGAAGTTGCTGGAGGTCTGGAAACCAATCTGCATGATGCCATAGTGGAGCTACAAAGGTCATCATTAGATTTTTGGATGCTTTGGTCTCGTTGAGTAGTCGTCTCATCCGACAAAGCAGGGGAAAGGCGTACACGTTGATGTCGTCCCATCGTTGTTGAAATGCTTCTTGCCGCCTGAGGGTCCAAGACTGGAGAACAGTGCAGCGGAAGCTTGTTCAGAGAGGTTGCGAAGAGGTCTACAGTCGGAAAACCACACAAAGTCAGGACTTTGTTGGCTATCTGATGATTCAAGGACCATTCGGAGCCCAATATCAGAGTCCCCTTGCTCAAGATTGTTCGCGAGCACATTCCTCTTGCCTGAAATGAATCGAGCTGATAGATTGCGAATGTTCTTCTGACCATCTGAGGATCTTTACTGCAAGATGGCATAGAGGCTGTGAAAAGGTACTGCCCAGTTTGACACTACTGTGGTGTCGTCACTCATCAACACCAAAGAGTGACCTGCCAGCAACTGTTGGAACTGATGAAGAGCTAGGTACGCTGCTCATAACTCTAGATTTATGTGCTGGTACCTTTCTGACTCTGACCAAAGGCCGGAGATTGCATGGTGCAGCAGGTGAGCCCCCTACACTTCTTTTGATGCATCTATGAAGAGCATCAAATCAGGAGGGGGGACGCCAAAATTCTGGCCCCATCAAAGGTTTTCGTCTACCATCCACCAACTCAAATCCGTTACATGTTCCTGAGTTATGGGAACTCAAGTGTCTGGTGGATCAGAGTTTTGGTTCCACACAGACTTTATCTGCCACTGCAGGCCTGAGACGGCCATTTGGATGAGAGAGGTCAGATGGTCTAACAGACTAAACCAACACGAGGCTGGAAGAACTTCTTTTCTGCGGAAGGGTTCTGCCACTTCTTTCAGTCTGTGTACTCTTTCGTCTGATGAAAAGACTTTCTCTTGCACGGTGTCTATGATCATACCGAGGTATACCAGTCTTTGTGAAGGTTGCAGTAATGACTTCTCGTGATTTATCAGGACCCCCAGGTCCTGACAAAACTCGAGAAGCATGTCCCGGTGAGAGAAGAAGGGTCGTCTCCGAGTCTGCTAGGATCAGCCAGTCGTCCAGATATCTGAGAAGACGGATGCTATTCCTATGAGCCCAAAATGACACTAAGGCAAACACTCTGGTGAATACCTGAGAAGCTGTCACGAGACTGAAGTATAGAAACTTGAACTGGTAGGCCTTTTCCTCGTGTATGAATCTTAGAAACTTCCTTTAAGAAGGATGGATTGGGACCTCGAAGTATGTGTCTTTCAGATCCAGTGTGCACATGAAGTCCTTTGAATAACCGTGTCTGCCGTGTCCAATTCTGAACTGAGTCTGTTAAACAAACTTGTTCAGAGGGGAGAGATTGATGACTAGTCTCCAGCCTCCAATCGCCTTTTTCACCAGAAAAAATCGACTGTAGAAGCCTGGAGACCCGTCCGCAACCTCTTGGAGAGCGCCCTTCTGCTGCATGGTCTGGACTTCGGCCCTAAGGGCCAGCTCCTTTTGTGGATCCCCTCACATAGAAGCTTAAAGCACTGGATCCCAAGTCAGAGGAGGGAGAGATTGAATGAACGGGACAAAAAATTACCATCATTATTACTAGGGAAGCTAAAACCCTAGTTGGAAAAGCAAGATGCTATAAGCACAAGGGCTCCAACAGAGAAAAATAGCCCAGTGAGGAAAGAAAACAAGGAAATAAATAAACGATATAAGAAGTAATGAAAAATGAAAATAAAATATTTTAAAAAACATTAACAACATCAAAACAGATAATTCATATATAACTACATAAAAAAGGGGGGCAGCCTGTTCAACATAAAAACATTTGCTGCAACTTTGAACTTTTGAAGATCTACTGATTCAACTACCAGATTAGAAAGATCATTCCAAAACTTGGTATGAGCTGGAATAAAACTTCTAGAATACTGTGAATTATTCAGCCTCATGATGGAGAAGGCTTGACTATCAGAATTAACTGCATGCCTAGTATTATAAACAGGATGGAACTGTCCAGAAAGATCTGAATGTAAAGGATGGCTAGAATTATGAAAAATCTCATGCAACATGCATAATGAAATAATAGAACGACGGTGCCAAAAATTAATATCTAGATCAGGAATAAGAAATTTAATAGGAAGCAAGTTCATGTCCAACAAATTTAGAAGAGAATTAGCAGCTGAAGACCAGACAGGAGAACAATACCCGACACAAGGTAGAATGAAAGAATTAAAACTGCTTCAGAATACATTGATCACTAAAAATCTGAAAAGACTTTTTCAAAAAGCAAATCTTTTGTGCAATTGAAGAAGACACAGACCTAATGTGTTTCTCAAAAGTAAATTTGCTGTTGAGAATCACACCTAAAATTTTAAAAGTCATACAAAGTTAAAGAAACATTATCAATGCTGAGATCTGGATTTTGAGGAGCCACTTTCTTTGACCTACTTATAATCATACTTTGGGTTTTGTTAGGATTCAACGCCACACCCCATAGTTTACACCATGGACTAATGTTACCTAGATCTCTATTAAGGGATTCAGCAACCCCAGATCTACATTCAGGAGATGGAATTGATGCAACGACAGAAGCATTATCTGCATATGCAACAAGCTTGTTTTCTAGGCCAAACCACATGTCATGAGTATATAAGATGAAAAGTAATGGGCCAAGAATGCTACCCTGTGAAACACCAGATATCACATTTCTACCCTGTGAAACACCAGATATCACATTCCTAAACTCACTATGGTGACCATCAATAACAACTCGTCGAGACCTATTACTTGAAAATTCAATAATAATGCTAAAAAACGACCCACCCACTCCAAACTGATTCAGTTTGAAAACAAGGGCCTCACGGTCAAAGGCAGCACTAAAATCAAGGCCGATCATACGAACTTCCTGACCATAATCAAGGTATTTCTGTACAGCATTGGAGATTGTACGAAGGGCATCACATGCTCCAAGGTCCTTACTAAAACCAAATTGCAAAATAGGGAACAGATGATTACCTTCAGCAAACCTATTAAGACGTTTTGCCAAAAGACATTCAAAAACTTTAGATATGGGAGTTACAGAAATTGGGCGGTAATTAGTTGGACTTGAGCTACCACAAACACATTTACATATTGGAGTAACATTACTAATTCTCCAACAAGCTCTTCTTGCTAACTTGCGCAAAATAACAGATAACTTTGGAGCTAAGAAATCTGCAGTCTTTATAAAAACCAAAGTAAAATATCATTTGGGTCTACACCTCCATAAGCATCAATGTCCATCAACAGAGCTTTAATTTCACAAGATCGAAAAGCTAAACTAGTTAGTTTAGCCTCAAGAAAATAGGAATGAGGAAGTTCGACTTTCTCATTACTCTGCTTACTGTCAAACACATCCACCAAAAGGGTTGCCTTTTCCTTTGGACAGTGAGTGACTGAGCCATCTGGTTTAGGGCAATCACTTCGACTGTCCAAGGTTCTGCCCCGTGGAGCTGCCACCTCTGCTAGCGACGCTGTAGGCATTCTCCCACAGGTGGTAGGTGAGGAGGAATGCCATTCCTACTGGGAGTGACTACCTCGGCCACCTCCCATTCCTCCCTTCTTTCCTCTGAGGGACTTGGTCCCTTTCTGGCCTTCGGATGGAAAGGGCCGCTTAGAGACCTTTGAAGGTCCGGAGGACCTAGAAGTTGATGGGTGAGAAGAGGAAGGTGCTTGCCGAGTCCAGGAAGACTGGGAAGATCTACCATAGGGCCTCGATGACATGGCCCTATGAAGGAGAGAATAGTTCGACAATTTCCTCCATCACTCAGCAGCCCTCTCTATCTCTTTTGGAATGAAGAGGGAACCCTCAAGGTTGGAGTTCCTCAACCGGGAGACTTCCACCTTCGCACTTGCTTGCAGAATTTCCCGATGATGGTATCCCTTCCCTTGAGAATGGCATTTGCCCACAGTTTGACGACGCGGTGCGATAAAAACTCAAGAGTCCGGTTACCAGACGACAGGAAAGACTCCAAAGTCTTCCAAGCAGACTCCTTTGAAAGATCGTGGGAGCGGACCATGAAGTTCCTCAAACATGGGGATAATTGGAAGCAATCATGTCCATACAAAAAGCTGAGTGATTGTGGATTTATTGCCAGTTTAGTCATTAATTGAAGCAGCATTCACCCTTTCCCCCAAAGGCGAATTCTTGCTTCGTTTCCTCATCAACATGAAGCTAACATAAATCATTCCAACTAAAAAGTACGAGAAAAATATCATAGAGAATCAACATTGTCTGTACTGTACTCATTGCAACTCAAAACAAAAGTGAAAAGATTTTAAAAGGAAAGTGGGTGGGGTTACTCAGCTGTCCATTCCACCTGTCCTTAAATACCTCATTTACATCTTCAATGGCTATTCCAGTTCAAATGAAGACATTCCCTATTTCAAAGGATAAAAGGTTTTTGTACATGTAAGAACAAATGCTAAATGGCCAATGACTTGCAACGCAAGCTTCCACTTATGTGAACAAACATAAATCAGACAGACTGTATCTATGTGAAAAGAACATTAAAATGAAAAAAAAAGAAATTGGTCACTTAGAAGAGGAACTCTTTTGTAAGGATTAGCTAAACTTGTTAAAATCAAAGAACTAAGTGGGAGGGTCACAGTTGTGTAGTCTCATCCAATTCAAGTAAAATTATCTTAATGTGAAAGCAACGGTTTGCCTATGAGAAAACACAAATATATATTTGTAATTCTAATATGTACTCTAATGCCACAGTATTCCTACACTTACACAAATGACATTCTCTGTAAAATATCATTCAGTTTTAGTTTTCTTCAATATTTTTTAAAAATCAAAACCAAAAAAGTTAGAGAAACTCAAACACAGTAGCCCTATTTTTTCATTTGATGAACTATTATGTTGTGAGATATTTCTATTAATCTTTTCTTAACAAATGAATAACATAAAGCATAATTATAAGTCTTACCCCATCTCATACTGTCGACAACAAGCTTCACGGAAATCTGTAACAGGGCTGAGTTCAGCATGGATAGCACGGCCACCAAACCATCGGTTATTTAAATCAACAACAGCTTTTTCTGCATCCTCTTCATATTTGAACTACAAGAATAAGGAAAAAAATGACAAAAGTATGAAACTCACATGCTAGATGTGTGAGAGCTATAATTTTTAGCTCAAACTAGTTTTAGTACTTAGTATAAAATTAATAAACGCTTGAAAGCTAATAATATATACATATAAAACTTGAATTTATATCTTATAACTACACCACATACCTAATTTCCAAATACTACATAACTGACCTTTATATAAACATTCCCTACAAGATGATCACCAAGGTTGTCACATACATTCATCTCTTCTATCTCCCCATAGCGATCCTCACATTCTACAAACACTTCTTCAAAGAAGTTGTCATAATGTTCTTGCATTTCTTCATCACTTACAGTAGCTGAAAAGATAATAGCCTGCTAAATTTCACACTAAACCACTCCAAGACAATTATCTTTTTACTGAATCATGAATAAATTGTCATGGCAGATTTTTTACCATGTAACATATACTCCCGACTTATAGCTTTTATGAACTAAGCTGTTTGTAAAAAAAAATTAATACTGTAAATAAAATAAATCAGAATGTTACTTGTATTTCTCTTAGCTATACATACCCAAGTCTTATAAAATAGCAAATGACTTTAGCAGAGTTAGAACAGCCGTTAAATAAAAACTAATTAAATATGATATTTTAATTATAAAATAAATTTTTGAATATACTTACCCGGTGAATATATAATAGCTGCTGCTCCAGCGGCTCGACAGAAAACACACACAAAAACTCGCGAGCGATCGCTATGAAGGTTGCGGGTGTGACCACCAGCGCCAACTATCGGCCAGATACCGCATATACATGTAAACAGACCCAATTTTTCTCATCCCGCTGGGTCTCTATCGGGGAGGAAGGGGGGGCCTTTAATTTATATATTCACCGGGTAAGTATATTCAAAAATTTATTTTATAATTAAAATATCATTTTTAAATATTTAACTTAGCCGGTGAATATATAATAGCTGATTCACACCCATGGTGGTGGGTAGAGACCAGAGTTAATTAAGTTTACAGCGTATATGCTTAGAGTTTTTGACAGTTATATCATAACAAAACCCAAATATATAAAGGTACCTGGTAAGGAAGTTGACTTAGACGATTACTCTGACTTATTAGTCTGTCTTCCTCACGAAGCCCAGCGATCCTCTTAGGATGCTGAAAGACTCCCAGGAGCTGAAGTATTAAGGGCTGCAACCCATACAACAGGACCTCATCAAACCCCTAATCTGGGCGCTCTCAAGAAATGACTTTGACCACCCGCCAAATCAACCAGGATGCGAAAGGCTTCTTAGCCTTCCGTACAACCCAAAAAGCAATATTAAAAACATTTCAAGAGACAGATTAAAAAGGATATTGGAATTAGGGTAATGTAGTGGTAGAACCCTCACCCACTACTGCACTCGCTGCAACGAATGGACCCAGTGTGTAGCAGTCCTCGTAAAGAGTCTGGACATCTTTTAAGTAAAATGACGTGAACACTGACTTGTTTTCTCCAAAAAGTCGCGTCCATAATACTTTGCAGAGATTTATTTTGCTTGAAGGCCACGGAGGTTGCAATAGCTCTAACTTCGTGCGTCTTAACCTTAAGCAAACATCGGTCTTTCTCATTCAAGTGAGAATGAGCTTCTCGTATTAAAAATCTGATAAAATATGACAAAGCATTCTTTGACATAGGCAATGATGGTTTCTTAACTGAGCCCCATAATGCCTCAGATTTACCTCGTAATGACTTAGTACGAGCTAAATAGAACTTAAGAGCTCTAACAGGACATAATACTCTTTCCAGTTCGTTGCCTACGATCTCTGATAAGCAAGGAATATCAAAAGATTTAGGCCAAGGACGAGAAGGCAGTTCATTTTTGGCCAGGAAACCAAGTTGAAGTGAACAAGTGGCTTTTTCTGTAGAAAAGCCGATATTCTTACTGAAGCCATGAAGTTCACTGACCCTTTTAGCCGAAGCCAAGCACACTAGGAAAATTGTCTTGAGGGTGAGATCCTTCAGGGAGGCTGAATGTAATGGCTCAAACCTGTCTGACATGAGGAACCTTAGGACCACGTCTAAGTTCCATCCAGGAGTTGCCAAACGACGTTCCTTAGAGGTCTCGAAAGACTTAAGGAGATCTTGGAGATCTTTATTGTTGGAAAGATCTAAGCCTCTATGTCGAAAGACCGAAGCCAACATGCTCCTGTAGCCCTTAATCTTTGGAGCTGAAAGGGAGCGAACCTTTCTCAGATGTAAAAGAAAATCTGCGATTTGGGCTACAGAGGTACTGGACGAGGACACAGATGCTGACTTGCACCAGTCTCGAAAGACTTCCCACTTCGACTGGTATACTCTGATGGTAGAAGCTCTCCTCGCTCTTGCAATCGCACTGGCTGCCTCCTTCGAAAATCCTCGAGCTCTTGAGAGTCTTTCGATAGTCTGAAGGAAGTCAGACGAAGAGCAGGGAGGCTTTGATGGACATTCTTTACGTGGGGCTGACTTAACAGATCTACCCTTAGAGGAAGACTTCTTGGAAAGTCTACCAGCCATTGAAGTACCTCGGTGAACCACTCTCTCGCGGGCCAGAGGGTAGCAACCAACGTCAACCTTGTCCCTTCGTGAGAGGCGAACTTCTGCAGTACCTTGTTGACTATCTTGAATGGTGGGAATGCATATAAGTCCAGAAGAGACCAATCCAGTAGAAACGCGTCTATGTGGATTGCTTCTGTATCTAGGACTGGAGAGCAATAGATTGGTAACCTTTTGGTCAACGAGGAGGCAAAGAGGTCTATGGTGGGTTGACCCCAAGTAGCCCAAAGACTCTTGCCCACGTCCTTGTGGAGGGTCCATTCCGTGGGTATCACCTGACCCCTCCGACTGAGACAGTCTGCCAAGACGTTCAAGTCCCCCTGGATGAATCTCGTCAACAGGGAGATGCCTCGATTTCTTGACCATAAGAGAAGGTCCCTTGAGATCTCGAGCAGCGTGAAGGAGTGTGTGCCTCCTTGCTTGGAGATGTACGCCAAAGCTGTGGTGTTGTCTGAGTTGACCTCTACCACTTAGTTTCGAAAAAGCTTTCGAATATCATCAAGGCAAGTGGACTGCTAATAGCTCCTTGCCGTTGATGTGCATGCTCTTCTGACTTGAGGTCCACAGACCCGAGCATTCCCGACCGTCCAGGGTCGCACCCCAACCCAAATCCGACACGTCTCAGAACAACACGTGGTTTGGGTTCTTGACTGCTAGGGATAGTCCCTCTCTCAGACTGATATTGCTGTCCCACCATTTCAGGCATGCCTTTACTGGTTCGGAGACTGGGAATGATACCGTCTCTAACGTCTTGTCCTAGTTCCAGTGAGAGGCTAGATGGAACCGGGAGGCAGAAGGTGTAGTCTCCCTAGTGAGACAAACTGCTCCAGGGATGAGAGAGTCCCTACGATACTGTTCCAACTCCTGACTGAACAAACATTTTCTTTTCAGCATGAGTTGGACTTCGAGCAGGGCTTGTTCTATTCGGTGGCAGACGGAAAAGCCCGAAAAAACTGGACTGCGAATCTCCATCCCCAAATATAGAATAATCTGGGATGGGATCAGTTGGGACTTTTAGGTTGACCAAAAGTCCCAACTCCCTGGCCAGACTCAACGTCCAATGTAGATCCTGCAGACAGCGAAGACTGGACGATGCTCTGAGAAGCCAGTCGTCCAAGTACAGGGAGGCTCGGATCCCCGATAGATGGAGGGATTTTGCCACATTCCTCATGAGCCTCGTAAACACGAGAGGAGCAGGACTGAGGCCAAAGCACAGGGCTCGAAACTGGTACCCCACATTCCTGTAAACAAACCTCAGAAACGGTTGGGAATCCGGGTGTATAGGAATGTGGAAGTATGCCTCCTGAAGGTCGAGAGAGACCATCCAGTCGCCTTCCATTAATACTGTCAAGACAGCCTGGTAGACTTCATCGTGAAGTTTGTCTTGACAATGAACACATTGAGCACACTTGCCTCTTACGTACTCCTGCAGTGAACATGGCTGCCAGATCATTGGAGCCATCCCTGAGGGACTTGTTCCTGCAGAGAACGTGGCTGTCAGACCATTGGAGCCATCCCTGAAAGCCTTGTTTATGCATGACATAATTGTACAGCAAAACTTCAAACGCTCGAAAAAACTCCTAACAGGAGATGGTCTAGCTCTGAAGTCGACCATAAAATCTTGGAGCGTCTCATGGCCAGGCGCCAGGGAGAGTCTATGAGGTTTGAGAAGTCTATCTGGGCAGAGGCAGGAACTCCCAAGCCGAGAACTTCTCCCGTGTCATATCAGACTCTCGCTCTATAAGCCAGCTTAAAAGTAGGGAAAGCAAAGGCTGTCTCCCCCAAACTCCTCCTGGAGATAAACCAGTCGCCTAGTGAACGTAAAGCTCTCTTAGAAGAGCGAGAGAGCACTAGCTTATAAAACAACGGCTTCGAAGTAGCTAGGCCTAGTGTAAACTCTGACGTTTAGGCGAACGAGGAGCAGCAGTTACAAAAAGATCCGGACAAAGATCCTTAAAAATCAGCATGATTTATTTAAAGTCCATAGAGGGCTGAGCAGCTTTAGGCTCCTCTCCGTCTGACAGAGTCCTCAAGGGAATATCAGTAGGAGGGGGAACAGCAACTTCCTCATCTGAAGGAACCTTGTCCGACAAAAGCCGTGTCTCAAGCAAGGGAGAGACCTGCCGTGGTGGCAATGCTTGACAAGCAGAGTCCACACGCAAAGGAGTAACAGTAGCAGTCAAGGACGCTAAGTCATGTAACTGCTTAAAGGACTGACCAGCAACAACCAACAGGTGCGGGAGGACGCTCGACGTCAACTCGAGACTGCCTTGACTGCCTAGACTGAGCAGTCAAAACAACTTTTGACTGCGGTGCTTGACGCTCAACGTCAAAACAAGTCAACTTCGCTGGTTGGCGAACGTCCTGAACGTCAACAAGAGCATGCGGCAGCGGCTGAACGTCCACAAGCGGCTGAACGTCCACAAGCGGCTGAACGTCCACAAGCGGCTGAACGTCCACAAGCGGCTGAAAGTCAACACTGGACTGCATCAAGTGAGGCTCTACAAAACGTGACTGACGTGACTTTGTAACGTCAACGTCAACAGGACGAGCAAAGGTTCGTTTGGGCGGCTGACGGCCAGGATCTCGATCAGCTAAGTGGCGAGGATCATCGTGAACCTTCTCAGCAGAATAGTCCTCCATAAGAGAGGCAAGCTTATTCTGCATGTCTTGCCGTACAACCCATTTAGGATCAACGGGAACGGTTGCGGTAAGAGACGAGGGTAACGTCTGTGACTGCAAAACCTTGCCTACAAAAAGACTCTCGGAGCCTGTGTTACGCTTTTGTTTAGGCGGCGAGCAGTCTTCCGATGACTGCATAGGGTCAGAGCTGTCCTAATGGTTAAAACCAGGACGCTGGACCTGTCCTGAAAGGACCGACTTTCGCTTAAAGGGCCTCGAAACCTTGTTCCACGGTTTCTTATGCGAAAAGCCTTCGGATGACGAGGAGAAAATCGTCTCGCTCGTCTTATGGTAGGGGCGGTGTTGATGAGACATGCCTGAAACCATAGACGGAACGTCTGTTCGCTGATCAAGTCCTCTCGAACCCATAAGTCGTACGACATTACTTCTCCCCTGGGCTTGGGAGCTTGCAAGAGGTCTCGGACTAGGCGAACGACAGGTACGAACAGACGAACCCTCGGTCGCAACACTGATAACACTTTGCGCAATTATCACTTTATCACTACGATTTTCTGTTTTGCACTTATTTCACTGAAATCGAATTTTTTAACAATTCACATTAGGTATGAATAAAACTGATTTCTACCTGAAGCACGCAATTCTACCCTCATCAAAAGGTTATAATTGCGAAATCAGTCGTATAATGTAAGCACATTAATACAAGCAAAAAACAGTAAACATATTTTAAGATAAAAAGATCAGTGGCTGGGAAGGAGACTAAACACTAGTTCATTCAAAACTACGTTTTCAATCTCTCACCGTACAGTGCCTTGGGACGAGAATAAAAACTAAAAACGTTTTATCCTTTCTCCCCGCTGACTCGAGAACAACGTTACTCGCTTGGGACGAGAATAAAGATCGGAACGTTCTCTCTCCTCTCTCCCTCTCCGTCTCTATCTCTCTCTCTTGATTTCGCACCGAAGAGAAGAGCCCACTTACCTTTCGTCAATAAACAGGTTATTTGACCAAAGGAAAAAACTGAAAGGTTTTTCAATTAAAAAGTTCCTTTAAAATAGTATTTAAAACATTTAAGCTTTGAAAGAAGAATGAACAAAACGTCAGAATCGATTTACTCTCTGCAAAGTGAAACCGTGACACTCTCTCTCTATATCGTAACGATAGAGCGCAAACTGCGTAGCATAAATAAATTAAACGTTAGTTCATCTTTGAAACAGTACGAAGACTATTCAAAGAAAATCTTTCATAAAATATCTACTAAAAAATATTCATTTAATAAGTTTTAAATCATTTGCTCTGTAAAAGTTATTTACGATTGAAAGGGCTCAATGTTGTTTAACTTCGGTTTCCAAGTTAGGACCGCCTACTCTCAGGAAAGGTCGCATATAAACAAATCATTAAAATTTATCTTGATGTTTATTATAAATGGAAAGCTAATCGAAGAGGCCTAAAAAAGGCGGTTGAGATATAAAATATATAGAGGAAAATCTATAATTAATTTATAACGTGATAAGATAATTGCTAAAAGCCTAAAACACACTTCCGTACTAAGGGAAGGGTCGGCCATTTAAAAGTCAAAGAAAGTCCAAAAAACAATCCAAAGTCATCAAAAATTAAATCTATCCAAAAATGAGTTCAAGATTTAAGTTGAAGATAAAACACCTGCACTGCGAAAGCTCAAACCAAAAGGAAGTACTTCACCAAATATGTTGAGAAAACTCCAGGTTATACAGCGAGTATTGATACGTCTTGTCGTTAAAGCCGACAGAGAAAAAATTGGGTCTGTTTACATGTATATGCGGTATCTGGCCGATAGTTGGCGCTGGTGGTCACACCCGCAACCTTCATAGCGATCGCTCGCGAGTTTTTGTGTGTGTTTTCTGTCGAGCCGCTGGAGCAGCAGCTATTATATATTCACCGGCTAAGTTAAATATTTAAAAATGTTATTTTCATAATAAAATAAATTTTTGAATATACTTACCCGGTGATTATAATAGCTGCAACTCTTGCTCGACAGAAAAACTCTTCGGAAAAATTCGCCAGCGATCGCTACACAGGTAGGGGGTGTACTCAACAGCGCCATCTGTCGTTCAGATACCCAGTACTCATTGTAAACAAAGAACTCAATTTTCTCCTCGGTTCACTGGGTCTCTATTGGGGAGGAAGGGAGGGTCCTTTAATTTATAATCACCGGGTAAGTATATTCAAAAATTTATTTTATTATCAAAATAACATTTTTCAATATTTAACTTAGCCGGTGATTATAATAGCTGATTCACACCCAGGGGTTTGGGTAGAGACCAGCAAAATATGTTTACATCATATGAGCTAAGAATTTTTATTTCATTTTAGAAGTTATCAAAATAACTAAAACAAAATAAATAGGTACCTGGTAAGGAAGTCGACTTGAACAATTACTCTGCCTTTTTAAGTACGTCTTCCTTACGGAGCCTCGCGATCCTCTTAGGATGCTGAGCGACCCCTAGGATCTGAAGTATCAAGGGTTGCAACCCATACAACAGGACCTCATCAAAACCTCTAATCTAGGCGCTTCTCAAGAAATTACTTTGACCACCCGCCAAATCAACTAGGATGCGAAAGGCTTCTTAGCCTTCCGGACAACCCAAAAACAACAATAAAAACATTTCAAGAGAAAGATTAAAAAGGTTATGGAATTAGAGAATTGTAGTGGTTGAGCCCTCACCCACTACTGCACTTGCTGCTACGAATGGTCCCAGAGTGTAGCAGTTCTCGTAAAGAGACTGGACATCCTTAAGATAAAAAGACGCGAACACTGACTTGCTTCTCCAATAGGTTGCGTCCATTATACTTCGCAGAGATCTATTTTGTTTAAAGGCCACGGAAGTTGCGACAGCTCTAACTTCGTGTGTCCTTACCTTCAGCAAAGCTTGGTCTTCCTCATTCAGATGGGAATGAGCTTCTCGTATTAACAGTCTGATAAAATAGGATAAAGCATTCTTTGACATAGGCAAAGATGGTTTCTTAACTGAACACCATAAAGCTTCAGACGGGCCTCGTAAAGGTTTAGTTCGTTTTAAATAGAACTTAAGAGCTCTTACAGGGCATAAGACTCTTTCTAGTTCATTTCCAACCATACGATAAGCTTGGAATATCGAACGATTTTGGCCAAGGTCGAGAAGGCAGCTCGTTTTTGGCTAGAAAACCAAGTTGTAGAGAACATGTAACCGTTTCAGATGAGAATCCGATGTTCTTGCTGAAGGCATGAATCTCACTGACTCTTTTAGCTGTGGCTAAGCATACCAGGAAAAGAGTCTTTAAGGTGAGATCTTTCAGGGAGGCTGATTGTTGCGGCTCGAACCTGTCTGACATAAGGAATCTTAGTACCACGTCTAAATTCCAACCAGGTGTAACCAAACGACGCTCCTTCGTGGTCTCAAAAGACTTTAGGAGGTCCTGTAGATCTTTATTGTTGGAAAGATCTAAGCCTCTGTGACGGAAGACTGATGCCAACATGCTTCTGTAACCCTTGATAGTGGGAGCTGAAAGAGATCGTTCTTTCCTCAGATATAAGAGGAAGTCAGCTATTTGAGTTACAGAGGTACTGGTCGAGGATACGGATACTGACTTGTACCAGTTTCGGAAGATTTCCCACTTCGATTGGTAGACTCTAAGGGTGGATGTTCTCCTTGCTCTAGCAATCGCTCTGGCTGCCTCCTTCGAAAAGCCTCTAGCTCTCGAGAGTCTTTCGATAGTCTGAAGGCAGTCAGACGAAGAGCGTGGAGGCCTTGGTGTACCTTCTTTACGTGTGGCTGACGTAAAATGTCCACTCTTAGGGGAAGTGTTCTGGGAACGTCTACTAGCCATCGAAGTACCTCGGTGAACCATTCTCTCGCGGGCCAGAGGGGAGCAACTAGCGTCAACCTTGTCCCTTCGTAAGAGGCGAACTTCTGCAGTACCTTGTTGACAATCTTGAACGGAGGGAATGCATATAGATCTAGATGTGACCAATCTAGGAGAAAGGCATCTATATGAACTGCTGCTGGGTCCGGGATTGGTGAGCAAAATATTGGGAGCCTCTTGGTCATCGAGGTTGCGAAGAGATCTATGGTTGGCTGGCCCCAATTGGCCCAAAGTCTCTTGCATACATCCTTGTGGAGGGTCCATTCTGTTGGAATTATTTGTCCCTTCTGACTGAGACAATCTGCCATGACATTCAAGTTGCCTTGGATGAACCTCGTTACTAGTGATATGTTTAGACCTTTTGACCAGGTGAGGAGGTCCCTTGCGATCTCGTACAACGTCAGAGAGTAGGTCCCTCCTTGCTTGGAGATGTACGCCAAAGCCGTGGTGTTGTCCGAGTTCACCTCCACCACTTTGCCTTGAAGGAGAGACCTGAAGCTTTTCCAGGCCAGACGTACTGCCAGTAGCTCCTTGCAGTTGAAATGCATTGTCCTTTGACTCGAGTTCCATATTCCCGAGCATTCCTGACCGTCTAATGTCGCACCCCAGCCTACGTCCGATGCGTCCGAGAAGAGAACGTGGTTGGGAGTCTGAACAGCCAGGGGAAGACCCTCTCTTAGGTTGATATTGTCCTTTCACCAAGTCAACGTGCGGCTGGCAACCCACACTGGGTCGCATCGGTGGAGGAACCACCTCAACTGGTAGACGCGAGAAGGTTACCTCAGCGTCAACAGGGCGCACAACCGACCGGTTGGAAGGTTGTTGGCCAGAAGGTTCGGCAGCAACCTTCTCCGCATTAAAGTCCTCTATCAAGGACGCAAGCTTGGACTGCATGTCTTGCAGCAAAGCCCATTTAGGGTCTACGGGAGCAGGTGTGGCAACAGACGGGGTTAGCGACTGAGGCGGAACCGTTTACCATCCCTGAAAGCCTTGTTATGCGTGACATAATAGTACAGCAAAACTTCAAAGGCTCGACAGCAGCTGTGAAGTTGACCTGTAAACAACTTGGAGCGTCTCCTGGCTAGGCGCCAGGGAGAGTCTACCAGAATTGAGAAGTCTATCTGGGCAGAGGCATGAACTCCCAAGCCGAGAACTTCTCTCGTGTCATATCAGACTCTCGCTCTATAAACCAGTTTAAAAGAAGGGAAAGCAAAGGCTGTATCCCCCAAACTCCTCCTGGTGAAAAACCAGTCGCCTAGCCAACGTAACGCTCTCTAGGAGAGCGAGAGAGCACTAGCTTAAAAACAACGGCTTCGAAGTAGCTAGGCCTAGTGTAAGCTCTGACGTTTAGGCGAACGAGGAGCAGCAGTTACAAAAAGATCCGGATGAAGATCCTTAAAAAAATCATCATGATTTAATTAAAGTCCATAGGAGGCTAAGCAGCTTTAGGCTCCTCTCCATCTGACAGAGTCCTCAAGGGAATATCAGTAGGAGGGAGAACAGCAACTTCCTCATCTACAGGAACCTTGTCCGATAAAAGCTGAGTCTCTCACTGGTGCATTAGTAGCGGACCAGAACGCAACGTCATGTAACTGCTTGACAGTCTGTGAACTGTCAACAACTGAACTGTCAACCACAACAGGTGCGTGAGGACGCACAGCGTCCACTCGAGACTGCTTTGACTGCCTAGACTGAGCAGTCAAAACGACTCTAGAATGCTGAGGTTGACGCACAGCGTCAAAACAAGTCAACTCCGATTGTTAGTGAACGTCTTGAACGTCAACAGGAGCATCAGCCAGTGGCCTAACGTCCAAATGTGGCTGAAAAACCACACGAGACCGCATCGAGTGTGGTTCTAAACAACCTGACTGACGTGACTAAGCTACGCCAACGTCAACAGTAAGCACAAAGGAACGTTAGGTTGGCTGAAAGCCAGGATATCGATGAGATAAACGGCTAGACTCAACGGACTAATCGGCAGAATAGTCTTCCATAAGGGAGGCAAGCATATACTGCATGTCTTGCCATACAACCCATTAAGGATCAACGGAAATGGTTGTGGTAAGAGACGAGGGTAACGTCTGTGACCGCAACACTTTGCCTACAAAAAAAGACTCTCGGAGTCTGTGTTACGCTTTTGTTAGGCGGCGAGCAGTTATCCGATGACTGCATAGGGTCAGAGCTGTCCTAATGGTTGTAACCAGGACGCTGGACCTGTCCTGAAAGGACTGACTTTCGCTTAAGGGCTTCGAAACCTTGTGACAGGTTTCTTATGCGAAAAGCCTACGGATGACGAGGAGAAACAACGTCTCTCTCGTCTTATGGTAGGGGAGATCTTGGTAAGATACACCCGATACCATAGAGGGAAAAACGTCTGTTCGTTGGTCAAGGCCTCTCGAACCCATAAGTCGTTTGACATTACTTCTCCCCTGGGCTTGGGAGCATGTAAGAGGTCCCGGACTAGGTGAACGACAGGCACGAACAGACGAACCCTCGGACGCAACACTGTAACACTTTGCGCCTCGGACGCAACACTGTAACACTTTGCGCATATCACTTTATCACTTCGATTTTCTGTTTTGCACTTTTCTACCTGAAACACGCAATTCTACCCTTCATTAAAAGGTAGTAATTGCAAAATCAGTCGTATAATGCAAGCTCATTAATACCAGCAAAAAACAGAAAACATATTTTAAGATAAAAAAATCAGTGGCTGGGAAAGAGACTAAACACTAGTTCATATAACTACGTTTTCAATCTCTCACCGCACATAGCCTGGGGACGAGAATAAAAACCTAAAAACGTTTTATCCTTCCTCCCCGTACAGCGACTAGGGACGCGAGTAACACGAGAACAACGTTACCCGCTTGAACGGAACGTTTTCTCTCCTCTCTCTCCCTCCGTCTCTATCTCTCTCTCTCTTTCTCTCTTGATTTCGCACCTAAGAGAAGAGCCCAATTATATTTCGTCAAAAAAAACATGTTATTTGACTAAAGGAAAAAACTGAAAGGTTTTTCAATAAAAAGTTCCTTTAAATTAGAATTTAAAACATTTAAGCTAAGAAAGAATGAACAAAACGTCAGAATCGATTTACTCTTACTGCAAAGTGAAACCGTGATACACTCTCTCTCTATCGTAACGATAGAGCGCATGTTGAACGTCCTGAACGTCAACAACTGCGTAGCATAAAAAAACTAAACGTTAGTTCATCTTTGAAAACAGTACGAAGACTATCAAAGAAATTCTTTCATAAAATATTACATTTAAAAAGTTTTAAATCCTTAGCTCTTTAAAAGCTAATTACGATATAAAGGGCTCAACGTTGATTAACTTCGGTTTCCAAGTTAGGACCGCCTACTCTCAGGAAAGGTCTATATAAACAAAACATTAAAATTTATTTTTATATGTTTATAATAAATGGAAAGTTAATCGAAGAGGCCTAATAAAGGCGGAAAGATATAAAATATATAGAGGAAAATCTATAACGTGATAAGAATTACTAAAAGCCTAAACACACTTCCGTCTAAGGGAAGGGTCGGCCATTTAAAAGTGAAAGAAAGTCCATACTCTCTTTGTCACCATAATTAAATCTATCCAAAACGAGTTCAAGATTTAAGATGAAGATAAAACACCTGCATAGCGAAAGCTCAAAACTAGAATAAAGTACTTCACCAATTAGTTGTGAAAAAACTCCAGTTTAGCAACAGCGAATAAGAGCGTCTTATCGATAGCTCGACAGAGAGAAAATTGAGTTCTTTGTTTACAATGAGTACTGGGTATCTGAACGACAGATGGCGTTGTTGAGTACACCCCCTACCTGTGTAGCGATCGCTGGCGAATTTTTCCGTAGAGTTTTTCTGTCGAGCAACAGAGTTGCAGCTATTATAATCACCGGCTAAGTTAAATATTGAAAAATAAGTAATTCATAAGCAATCAGGAAGACAAGAAATCTGAAATACAAGAAGAACATCAAGAAAAAATAAAAGTAGAAAGTATTTAATCAATAATGAGTTTTCAAGAGACATTTCTAAGACTTACAGTGAGACCCATCGGCCGACTTTGCTGAATTCTGGGGATTACAGTAGAGGTTCAGGATCAACACAGTCTGCAAAGTTAGGCTACAATTAGGAACGTCCTACAAAATACCTATTATGGACGTCTTCAAAACTTACAATTAAAGCTGTTGCACAGACTAAAGTAAGCCAAAGATATCCCTTAGTCACACGATTCCTAAATATCACTCAAACTCATTTTCAATAGAGAAGGCTTGGTCACAGCAAGCAATTGGAGTTTTTCCACACAACCATTCCAACCTTTGTAGAAAAAAAAATTGCAATAAAAGAATATATTTCAGAGATTCCATAAATCTAAATAAATTATATCCCTTATATGAATTTCATACAGTACTGTAATATAGAGTATACAAGGAATGATGTAAAAAAATTAAGTATTTAATTTCCCTCTTTCCTATCCACAGTGCTTGAAAGGAAAACAAAATAAACAAAATTTTAAGGGGAATCTGCTAGAAAATAATACTTAACAACCTATTATCATTATAAAAAAGTTGGAGGATATTTCAAAAAACAAATTTCATGCTGGTAAAAAAATTATTTCAACATTTCACGTGATGAAAAGATGCTACTATACAGTATATGGTTATGACACTAACTTTAATAGAAATTTGCCAGTCTCAAAATTGTAAATACTGTACTAAATATACTAAATGAAATTATTTTGTAATCATGATGGGCTTTACCACCACATCACTTTTATAAAATTTGTAAGATAAATATCTCCTTTATTCCACACACACTATAGGTCAATTTTTACATTTTTTTTTTTCTAATTATAAGACAAAACTATTACATTAGTATGAAATGAAATAGATGAGGACCTAAATGAAGTTACCAAATAAAAGTTGCCTAAACATATTCCAATAACAGACCTTTAAATCCGAAGATGTAGAGATAAATCTCTTTAAATAATGTATTAATTTATGGTACTAGGGATCTCCTCCATGTCAGGTACAGTACTGTCATTGCAAGCTGATGATCCCTTAGCTGTCAAAAGTAACATGATAGCACTTACTGGTAAAAAAAAATTGTTAAGATGTCCTTTTATAAATGATACTCTAGGATAAATTCACAATGAAACAATAAAAAAAAAGATAAGTATGAAAGATGCATTTAAAATAACCTGTAAGCTTTATAAACTCAAATGTCTTACTTCACTTGAACACCATCACTCAAAGAACAATTGGTTAATAGACTGAAAGCCATTCTTGAAAGAGTTTACCTAAAGAAATTCTTAGCTGAAGTCATCTGCACAGTCAACATCCAAATTTTTCTCCCAAAAGTTGCCGTTGGGTGATAATTCCCAATATCAAGGGTAAAACATACTTAAAGTAAAAAATAAGTAATAAGTATATACAATGTTTTGTAAAAATATTTAATTCTCAGTATTTAAGGACACTCGAGGATACATCCCAACTTAATATTCTCGATACGCCTCAGAAAATATACTTGTTTGGTTAATGCCCATGAAGAGAAATATATGCTCAGTGTCTGAGCAGATAACCACTTCCATCACAAGTTAGAAGCCCTTCCAATAGGGTTATCTTACTACTCAGCAGGTCATTAAAATGTTTCCATCCTCTTTGAAAGCAAACTACTGTACATATGACGGAAGACTAGTTGCTTTTAGCTCGGTGTGACTGTTGCTGTTGGGGTCGGCATGCAGATTTGTCCTGGACCTGAAGGGGGCCAATGCGGCATACCCTCATGTCTCCAGTTGAAACATACCCTCACTCCTTGTGCCCGGCCTGCGGAGGACACACTTGTAGGTAGAATTCTCCTTGCACAGAATGACAGGAGTGGCCTTCCTCCCAGTGGGAGAGGTTTGGCAGATGACGTAAGGAGGAGTATAAAAGGGATTTGTCTCATGGGGTCATCCTCGAAGGTGAAGAAACTTCGACTTCCTTCTTCGTTGTCTTAATCTATCCAGACAAAATGCCAATAGTCCTAATGTCGACGAACATAATGCCACTGGTCGTATTGTCGACTGACATAATGTAGATGGGCCAAATACTGACATCCGTTTGAAAAGGAGGTAATGTCGATTCCCAAAAATTTAATAACAACAACAACTATACAGTATATGATAAGGATAAAAATAATAATAACTATTTTTATGCTAATAATTTTGTGTGTGGAAAGCCATTTACGACACGACTGTGAACTGACCATAGTAGGGATTACGTCATCATCCACGTTGAACTACACCTATTCATAACCAGGTTGCTTCAAAATACGACAGAAATTTGTCACATTGACCAAAATTGGATAAACAATAGTATTTGAATATGTCTTCCTTATTCTATCAATAGCGGTTCTTTTGAAATCAACATTGGTTAAAGTTGGGTTCAAATTCCGGTCTTTCAAAAAATTAAAATGAGCTTGTCAACTTACTTATCCCTTTTGCTAGTAGGGCAATAAACCAACGTTTTATTATTTGTAACAAAATATGAATAGCATACAACTGCTACCCTAAAGGAGGAGAATCAAACCAAATTGCAAAGCCATGTTGAATAGGTTTCTAACATTCTTTGATTGTTACACATTGAGTAAATACTGGTGTCCTCACTATCATGAAGCAAAAATGCTTCTCCTCTTGAAGGTGTTGTCAAATCTTCATCGCCATTTAAATTGCGTTGACTAGAATTTTCTGTGATAACTACCAAGAAAAAATGGTTTGAACAAAATTATTGGCATAAAAATAGTTATAATAATTTTTATCCATATCATATATAGTTGTTATTATTATTAAATTCTTGGATTCGACATTATCTCTTTATCAAACGGATGTTAGCTTTTTGCCCATCGACATTATGTCAGTCGACAATATGACCAGTGGCATTATGTTCGTCGACATTATATCCATCGGCATTTATCTGGATAGATTGAGTCGACGAAGAAGGAAGTCGAAGTTTCTTCACCTTCGAGGATGACCCCAAAGGAGACAAATCCCTTTTAGACTTCTCCTTACATCGTCTGCCATACCTCTCCCACTGGGAGGATGGCCACTCCTGACATTCTCCACAGGGAGAATTCTGCCTACAAGTGTGTCTTCTGCAGGCCGGGCACAAGGAGTGAGGGTATGTCTCAATCAGAGACATGAAGGTGTCGCATTGGCCCCCTTCAGGTCTAGGACAAGTCCGCATGCCGACCTCAGCAGCACCAATTACACCTGAAAAGAGAAAAGGAAAAACAGATTAGTCAAATGGCCAGTCAAGTATAGTTATAGCGGTAGAGGGAGACGTCTGCTCTCAACCGAGCCAAAAGCAGCTAGTCTTCCAGCTTCATCAAAAGCATATTCCCCAATAAAGAGCGAAAGGGTTTGTATTAATGACGGAACAATATTTGAGTTTGAAAACAAGGGTCCATGATTAACATGGCTAAAGGCACCAATAAAATCAAGGCCAATAATACGAACTTCCTGACCAGGATTTCTATGCAGCATTGGGAACTATTAGAAGGGCATCACATGCTCCAAAGCCTGTGCAAAAGCCAAATTGCAAACTAGGGAAAAGATTATTACTTTCAGCATACATATTTAAATGTCTTGCCGAAAGACATTAAAAGACTAGATAACATGGGAGTGATGAAAACTTTGTGGTAGGCTACAGCTACCACAAACACATTCACCCAATAAAGTAGCATTACCAATTCTCCAAAACTGCAAAAAGAATCTCTTCTTGTTAACTTGTACAGCCACCTTAGGTTCCATAGATAAAAACCATGGAAAAATAATTCTTGAAATGTAAGCGTGCCTCTCAGCGAGAAGTTAGATACTGTATATCAAAGGGGAAAGACTATTTGAAGACAAAAAGAGATTGGTTGGTCACGAAATGAACATGTAAAGATATATAATTAATTATCTTATCTTTTATATGCTAATTGGGCTGTAATATTTGTGAAAGTACACAATGTCTGGCTTTCATGTACAAATGTTTTTTAATAACTTTTCACTTGATAGTCTATTTCATTATGATTAGTATCATAAGTATACAGAGAATACATAATAACATAATGACTGTTGTGCTGATGCAACACTAACTTATTTAAACGTAAAGACATTTCTGGCTTACTTTTCATGAATACTTCCTAGTTTCTAATTAGTTCTATGGAAATAAAAAATTTCCAATCGTACTTGCTGCTTTCATGTAATATTAAACAATTCAAACTAAAATACAGAAGCAGAAAATATCTTTCTCTTCTTTATTATTTCAAAAATCCACTGGAATAATCCTTGTTAAACAATAAACTAGTGAATAATGTTATCATAAAACTTGCTGGAGTAGAGGGGAGCATAACATTCTGGGATATGTTGAGATATGCCAGACAAAAGTGTTTCAGAAACATCAGTGTTGAATATTACCGACTACAATTTTACATGACATTTCAGTCAGGATATATTCTACAAATACTCACCAGAACATAAATTTTCTGTCTTGTATGTGGAATCAGCTGCCAAGTGTTCAAACAGTAAGAAAAAAGGTTAAAGTTAGTTATGAAAGTTAGCATAGCCAGACTAACGGGCAAAAATTCTTAACACTAACAGGACTGGCTAACAGCTTTTTTTTTTTTTTAAGTGGAACTAATCATACATATTAGTTCAGAAATTTGAGCTTCAAAACAACTAACAATTGGATTGACTAAAAATTAATATTCTGACATAATTTCTTGAAGAGATTTATGTTCAAAAACTACCATTTCTGATATCTGGAGAGAGGGTAATCATGCAGAATCAGTTTTATTGTAAAGTGTTGTATTACCCATTGCATAACTGCATCACAGTACAGTATATGGATGTGCCAATTCTCAGAAAGAATATCATTTCTAAACCTTTATTTTCATTATCGTCGTCGTCGGCGCCCACTCGTGTCCGAGTATTGGGTTCTGTCGTTAGCCATCAGCCTCCTATCTGTGGGGTGGGTGCTTATATCTGATGTGACTGCCACAACCCTACTATGGGGTTTAATCTGCTTTAAATTATATTCTTCATCCACAAATAAATCCATAGCTTGTTTTTTAAAATGGATTTAAACATTATCCTATTAGATTTGGGAGTTTTCATGTTTGATCTAGAGCTATATTTTGCAGACTCGGCTATTCTACCAACAACTTCATTCAATTTAATGCCAAAATGAGCAGGGAACCAGCCTAATTCCAACAGTGGATGATAACCTAATGAAAAGTGGGCTTGACTAATGGTAGGGATATTTGAAAGATGCTGGACATTCTCCTTTCAAGAAGAGCTCCACAATTCCAGAATAATCGGTCGTGCTACATAAGATAACGTTCAAGTGAAATAAGATGTTATGTCAATGTATGATCACACCTACTGTGTAAAAACCTTTTCAGATAACACTACAGAACTCAACTAAAAAATTTTATCTTTTAAGACAGTTAGGAAATCAGTCAAGCTGTACAAACAATAAAAAAAAAAAAAAATTGATCTATTAAATATTATATGTATAGAACTAAAAAACTATTCAAACTGGGCAATCATCAACGATCTAACACCAACATACAAATATTATACAGTATTCCATTTCAATACATTTATCATCTTACAAGTGAATGCTTTCACAACTCTCATGCTAATTATTGAAAAAAAAAAGGAAATTCAAGAATTTAAAACACACGTCTTGTGACTACCTTCAAACCTTGGCTACTACTGTATAATGTAAAACCGAGTAATAAAAACTACGAAACCTAACTCTACCATCCGACTTACCACTGAAGGAATTTAGCCGAGACCCAGAGTATAATTACAAGAAATAAAAGTCCTGTAAATGTTAGAACATAGCAGTTTTTTTTTTTTTAACACATGTATGAGCAATGGTGTTATTCATTTCCACGTAGCAATCTACACTGACAAACTGACAGTTTTCAAAGTGTACCAAAGAAATATTTTGGGTCCCACAGAAAGAGAGAGACTGGCTTGTACATAAAGTATACATACTGAGTAAATTCAGAATTGTAATGTACTGTACATATGGTTATTGTTCTTGAGCAGCAAGTATTACAAAATCTAAAACTCAATAAATTTATATTTTTCCTGACCATACAAACCTGAGACCTCTAATAGGAGTATGACTTTAGCATAGCTGGAAACTGGCCGTTAATCTTTGAACAAGGTAAACACACCTGACAGGTAGCACTAACCTTCATTTCGACCTTCGGCCTATGACTAGTGGGGTGGTTGAGCCAGGAAGAGCAACTTGAAGCTATCAGGTTTGTCTGGTTAGCAAAATTATAAATTGAGCCTAAAATTTGTGCTTTGTTCCTATACATAAAACGAACCTTCGACCTTTAACAGGAGACTTATCCTGATGTGTGGAAGTCCCTATATAGCTAGTCTAGTTGGTTTCCTGACCCAGAAAAACATTATTGTCCTTTGGTTCTGCATTAGAGCAAAAGTTATGACTTGTGTTCAACCTCCTTACTACCTGAGCATGGAGATATCAGATGTATTAGGCTAGGCCTCAACAATTTATTAGTGGACGGTCTTAGGAGAGTCTTAATCCTATAGATGTGTGTCCAAATGTTGTGACATTTATAAGATTGATGGGAATACATAAATTTTTTCCTTCCTTCCATTCGTTAAAAAGGATGGGGGAGATACTCCAATACAAGCCAGTGTAAAAAAAAAAGGAGCCATAATGAGTAGCTTACCTGCACTCATCTAATCCAGTCCATAATGGTGCAATTGTCAGGACCCCAAGGGAGGAGAATAAGAAAGGAAAATGGGGCAGACTCTTACATTTCATTCTTGGACTTGTGCATAATCGCTATCCAAGATGATATTCTTTATGTACACATGTTAAACAGTTATTATAGGACTCGAGGAGAATGTGTCCAGGGATGTAGCTGACGGTGAGACTTGTCTGATTCCAGTACTTTAGGTTTTCCATATAATTTTTAGTCTAGTTATTGTATGACTGTAAATTCACATTAAAGGTTATTCTCAACCTACTTATTTTTTTTTTCATCTGGGAAATTAAATCACTTTTAAATAATCTTCTTTCAGTATACTGCCTCACATAAGATAACCCCCTTTCAAGCCTGAAGTTTTTTTTTTTTTTTTTTTCCTAAGACTCACTCAATCTTGAAAAAATATTACCTTGAGAAGATAGAGCTATTTATTATAGATTGCTGATTTTCCCCATAATTAAATCAACGATCATACTATTTGTTTATTCAGCAAGCTCAAGGCAAGAAAAGATAATAGGGAAATTTGAGGTTCTAGCTGGGTCCCCTTGCCCATTATAAAAAATCAAGTGGCGGTGCCCAGTACTCAGTTCTCTTGACTGTTTACCTTTTGCCCAGATTTCTGGGTATTCCACCATTTTATCTTTTTGTGTAATGAACATTGGAGTGTGGTCAGCATTCGGACACTAGGCAGTCTGCGTGCTACATCTGGCCACAGTCAGCAAACCACTACAACATAAAAATGGTACCCTTATATATCAAAATGTAATGACAGGAGAGCACTTCTTAGGAAATAAAAGATTTGTATATCGGGAGCACAAACATTATTTTACATTTGCATACCCGCAAAATATGCATCTATCATATATTTCACACATGCTGAGTTGTTGTAAAAGTGGAAGGGGATATCAAAAGTCATCATTATCTATATTTGATTGTGATAAAACATATACAGGGTACTGTATCACTACTACTCAGTATGCATAAAATGATGCTTTAATTGCTTGAGGACTATATTGCAACTAAGTGAACAATTACTGAAAATGATAGGATGATGGTGAGAGAAATTGCTTAACATTGGTCCTATTCAATTTTTACATTACAAATAACAACATCCAAGTGATGAACACCAACAATACCATATGACATAACTGAATGGTACTCCACTCAAGAGTAATGTAAAAATCTGAGAGTAAAGAGACCAATTTCCTAATCATTGTAAGAAACCATTTCTCAAATTATTTTGCCCTCCATCATCAAAACAAAAATGTTCATCACCAAGACAGGGTGCTCATAGAAATATCTGTCAGAACCATAACAAGAGCTTCTAGTGTCATTCTGAATTACTGTAGGGCAAAGTGACATACAACTACAGTATCAGAATTGAAATTAGTTATGATTGAAATACCATGGGGACACAGTATTGTGAGAATGAACAGTGAGCTGGTGTCTTATTTTGACGACCAACATGAACAGTCTTTGAAGAGCCTGACTTCAACTACCATTACAAGTAATCATGCTGCTGTTACTGGAATTCACAAATGTCAGGAGGTAAAGAGTTGGCAAAAGAGCATGATCCTTTAAATCAGATCTGGTTCAAAAGTCCACCCAACTGTCATATCTAGTACATACTTTTGCTTCCAATGTCCTCAATAAATGTCAACTATAATCTTAAATGTCCTAAGACTGTCTACAGTTGACTGTCAAGAACTAATAAGAAGAATGAAGAATGCAAGATTCTGTCTGCCTAAATAACCATCAGCCTATTTCATTCATGCAGGCTAGGCATCTACACATTTTGTGCTGCTGTTGATATGTTAATAATCAGCACTGAATAAACCTGTGATTGTATTTTTGAGAGTTAGTGTGAAAATGATCCTGGAAGACCAAACAATACCAAGAAAATCAGATGAGGATTCATTACATAATTAAGGTTTTTATTTCACTCAATAAAAGCTGATGGCATCATACAAACTCAAGAATCAGACCACCTCTTCCTACATTAATGCATAAACTGCTTCCAAAAAATTCTTGAAGAAACAAGAACAAATTTTTGTAAAACAATTATTTTATCAACATTCCCCCTTTTAAACAGAATGTAGGAATACCCCCATATCAATTACGTTCTGACCTGGGATCAATGAACTGAGGTGATAACACTTTACAGTACTAATTGATAAATATGCCTCAGGAAATTGAAAAAAAAAGAATAGTTATATGACAATACTTTCTAAATAAGCACCATGAAATTAAACACAAACCACACCCATTAAAAAATCAAACCACATGCTAAATGGCAAACATCTCTTGCTGTAAAAAGAAAAACACTTTGTACTTATAGTTGAATAAAAAATGTGCCATTAAAAATGAAGCTGAGTAACTGCTCCAGGCCTAGGCAAGTAAAATAACTAATATTTTCCTGCACGAAAAATGATATTTTAATTACAAAATAAATTTTTGAATATACTTACCCGGTGAATATATAGCTGCAACTCTGTTGCTCGACAGACAAAAAACTGTACAAAAAAAAAAACTCGCCAGCGATCGCTATACAGGTTGCGGGTGTGCCCATCAGCGCCAGCTGTCGGCCAGATACCAAGCTCCATGTAAACAAAGACTCAATTTTCTCCTCGTCCCACTGCGTCTCTATTGGGGAGGAAGGGAGGGTCATTTAATTCATATGTTCACCGGGTAAGTATATTCAAAAATTTATTTTATAATTAAAATATCATTTTTAAATATTTAACTTAGCCGGTGAATATATAGCTGATTCACACCCAGGATGGTGGGTAGAGACCAGTAAAATATGTTTACATTTTATGAGCTAAGAGTTTTTATTTCATTTTAGAAGTTATCAAAATAACAAAAACAAAATAAATAGGTACCTGTTAAGGAAGTCGACTTGTACGATTACTCTGTCTTATAAGTACGTCTTCCTTACGGAGCCTCGCGATCCTCTTAGGAGCTGAAGTATCAAGGGCTGCAACCCATACAACAGGACCTCATCAAACCCCTAATCTGGGCGCTCTCAAGAAATGACTTTGACCACCCGCCAAATCAACTAGGATGCGAAAGGCTTCTTAGCCTTCCGGACAACCCATAAAAACAACATTAAAAACATTTCAAGAGACAGATTAAAAGGATATGGAATTAGGGAATTGTAGTGGTTGAGCCCTCACCCACTACTGCACTCGCTGCTACGAATGGTCCCAGTGTGTAGCAGTTCTCGTAAAGAGACTGGACATCCTTTAGATAAAAAGACGTGAACACTGACTTGCTTCTCCAATAGGTTGCGTCCATTATACTTCGCAGAGATCTATTTTGCTTAAAGGCCACCGAAGTTGCTACAGCTCTAACTTCGTGCGTCTTCACCTTAAGCAAAGCTTGGTCTTCCTCACTCAGATGTGAATGAGCTTCTCGTATTAACAATCTGATAAAGTATGATAAAGCATTCTTTGACATAGGCAAAGATGGTTTCTTAACTGAACACCATAAAGCTTCAGATTGGCCTCGTAAAGGTTTGGTACGCTTTAAATAGAACTTAAGAGCTCTAATAGGGCATAAGACTCTTTCTAGTTCATTGCCTACGATCTCCGATAAGCTGGGAATATCGAAAGATTTAGGCCAAGGCCGAGAAGGCAGCTCATTTTTGGCTAGAAAACCAAGTTGCAGCGAACAGGTGGCTTTTTCTGACGAAAATCCGATGTTCTTGCTGAAGGCATGAATCTCACCGACTCTTTTAGCCGAGGCTAAGCATACCAGGAAAAGAGTCTTTAGAGTGAGATCTTTCAGGGAGGCTGATTGTAACGGCTCAAACCTGTCTGACATGAGGAATCTTAGCACCACGTCTAAATTCCATCCAGGGGTAGCCAAACGACGTTCCTTGGTGGTTTCAAAAGACTTAAGGAGGTCTTGAAGATCTTTATTGTTGGAAAGATCTAAGCCTCTATGCCGGAAGACTGATGTCAACATGCTTCTGTAGCCCTTGATAGTGGGAGCTGAAAGGGATCGTCCTTTTCTCAGGTATAAGAGAAAATCAGCTATTTGAGTTACAGAGGTACTGGTCGAGGATACAGAAACTGACTTGCACCAGTCTCGGAAGACTTCCCACTTCGACTGTTAGACTCTAATGGTGGACGCTCTCCTTGCTCTAGCAATCGCACTGGCTGCCTCCTTCGAAAAGCCTCTAGCTCTCGAGAGTCTTTCGATAGTCTGAAGGCAGTCAGACGAAGAGCGAGGAGGCTTTGGTGTACCTTCTTTACGTGAGGCTGACGTAGAAGGTCCACCCTTAGAGGAAGACTTCTGGGAACGTCTACTAGCCATCGAAGTACCTCGGTGAACCATTCTCTCGCGGGCCAGAGAGGAGCAACTAACGTCAACCTTGTCCCTTCGTGAGAGGCGAACTTCTGCAGTACCTTGTTGACAATCTTGAACGGTGGGAATGCGTAGAGATCCAGATGTGACCAATCTAGGAGGAAGGCATCTATATGTATTGCTGCTGGGTCTGGGACTGGGGAGCAATAGATTGGAAGCCTCTTGGTCAGCGAGGTTGCAAAGAGATCTATGGTTGGTTGGCCCCAAGTGGCCCAAAGTCTCTTGCACACATCCTTGTGGAGGGTCCATTCTGTTGGAATTACTTGCCCTTTCCGACTGAGACAATCTGCTATGACGTTCAAGTTGCCTTGGATGAACCTCGTTACTAGGGAGATGTCTTGACCTTTTGACCAGATGAGCAGGTCCCTTGCGATCTCGTACAACGTCAGTGAGTGGGTACCTCCTTGTTTGGAGATGTACGCCAAGGCCGTGGTGTTGTCCGAGTTTACTTCCACCACTTTGCCTCGAAGGAGATACTCGAAGCTTTTCAAGGCCAGATGAACTGCCAACAGCTTCTTGCAGTTGATATGCATGCTCCTCTGACTCGAGTTCCACAGACCTGAGCATTCCCGACCGTCCAGTGTCGCGCCCCAGCCCAAGTCCGATGCGTCCGAGAAGAGAACGTGGTGGGGAGTCTGAACAGCCAGGGGAAGACCCTCTCTTAGGTTGATATTGTCCTTCCACCAAGTCAGACAAGATTTTATCTTTCCGGAAATCGGGATCGAGACCGCTTCTAGCATCTTGTCCTTTTTCCAGTGAAAAGCCAGAAGGTATTGAAGAGGACGGAGGTGTAGTCTTCCTAGTGATACAAACTGTTCCAGGGATGACAGCGTCCCCACCAGACTCATCCACAGCCTGACTGAGCAGCGTTCCTTCTTCAGCATCTTCTGGATGGATAGCAGGGCTTGATCTATTCTGGGGGCTGATCGTCTTGTTGTTTAGCAACGTCCTCATCAGATAGTTCCTCATCCGAAAACTGATGAGGAAACGGCAACGGAGTGGGCAACGTCTGGCTCGCTGAGTCCGGTCGCACTGGTGCATGCGTGACGGAGCCGGACGCAACGTCATGGAACTGCTGCACAGTCTGTGAACTGTCAACAACCATGGGTGCGCGAGGAAGCACAGCGTCCACCCGAGACTGACTTGACCGTCTAGGTTGTGCAGTCAACACCATACCGGGTTGCTGAGGTTGACGCACCGCGTCAAAACAAGTCACCTCTGCTGGTTGTTGAACGTCCTGAACGTCAACAACCACCTCCGAGCGTCGCTTAACGTCAACGTGCGGCTGGCAACCCACACTGGGTCGCATCGGTGGAGGATCCACCTCAACTGGTAGACGCGAGAAGGTTACCTCAGCGTCAACAGGACGCACAACCGACCGGTTGGAAGGTTGTTGGCCAGAAGGTTCGGCACCACCCTTCTCCGCATTAAAGTCCTCTATCAAGGACGCAAGCTTGGACTGCATGTCTTGCAGCAAAGCCCATTTAGGGTCTACGGGAGCAGGTGCGGCAACAGACGGGGTTAGCGACTGAGGCGGTACCGCTTTCCATCCCTGAAAGCCTTGTTTATGCATGACATAATTGTACAGCAAAACTTCAAAGGCTCGAAAACAGCTGTGAAGTTGACCTGTAAAAAACTTGGAGCGTCTCCTGGCCAGGCGCCAGTGAGAGTCTACGAGATTTGAGAAGTCTATCTGGGCAGAGGCATGAACTCCCAAGCCGAGAACTTCTCTCGTGTCATATCAGACTCTCGCTCTATAAGCCAGTTTAAAAGAAGGGAAAGCAAAGGCTGTATCCCCCAAACTCCTCCTGGTGATAAACCAGTCACCTAGCAAACGTAAAGCTCTCTAGGAGAGCGAGAGAGCACTAGCTTATAAACAACGGCATCGAAGTAGCTAGGCCTAGTGTAAGCTCTGACGTTTAGGCGAACGAGGAGCAGCAGTTACAAAAAGATCCGGACAAAGATCCTTAAAAAAATCATCATGATTTAATTAAAGTCCATAGAGGGCTAAGCAGCTTTAGGCTCCTCTCCGTCTGACAGAGTCCTCAAGGGAATATCAGTAAGAGGGGGAACAGCAACTTCCTCATCTACAGGAACCTTGTCCGATAAAAGCCGAGTCTCAAGCAAGGGAGAGACCTACCGTGGTGGCAATGCTTTACAAGCAGAGTCCACACGCACTGGTGCATTAGTAGCGGACCAGAACGCAACGTCATGTAACTGCTTGACAGTCTGTGAACTGTCAACAACTGAACTGTCAACAACAACAGGTGCGTGAGGACGCACAGCGTCCACTCGAGACTGCTTTGACTGCCTAGACTGAGCAGTCAAAACAACTCTAGAATGCGGAGGTTGACGCACAACGTCAAAACAAGTCAACTCCGATTGTTAGCAAACGTCCTGAACGTCAACAGGAGCATCAGCAAGTGGCCTAACGTCCAAATGTGGCTGAAAATCCACACGAGACCGCATCGAGTGTGGTTCTAAACAACCTGACTGACGTGACTTAGCTACGCCAACGTCAACAGGAAGCACAAAGGAACGTTAGGTTGGCTGAAAGCCAGGATATCGATGAGATAAACGGCTAGACTCAACGGACTAATCGGCAGAATAGTCTTCCATAAGGGAGGCAAGCATATTCTGCATGTCTTGCCGTACAACCCATTAAGGATCAACGGAAATAGTTGTGGTAAGAGACGAGGGTAACGTCTGTGACCGCAACACTTTGCCAACAAAATAGACTCTCGGAGTCTGTGTTACACTTTTGTTAGGCGGCGAGCAGTTTTCTGATGACTGCATAGGGTCAGAGCTGTCCTAATGGCTGGAACCAGGACGCTGGACCTGTCCTGAAAGGACTGACTTTCGCTTAAGGGCTTCGAAACCTTGTTACAGGTTTCTTATGCGAAAAGCCTACGGATGACGAGGAGAAGAAACGTCTCTCTCGCCTTATGGTAGGGGAGATCTTGGTAAGATACACCCGATACCATAGAGGGAAAAACGTCTGTTCGTTGATCAAGGCCTCTCGAACCCATAAGTCGTTCGACATTACTTCTCCCCTGGGCTTGGGAGCTTGCAAGAGGTCCCGGACTAGGTGAACGATAGGCACGAACAGACGAACCCTCGGACGCAACACTGTAACACTTTGCGCAATATCACTTTATCACTTCGATTTTCTGTTTTGCACTTATTTCACTGAAATCGAAACTTTTACTGATATCTACCTGAAGCACGCAATTCTACCCTCATCAAAAGGTAGTAATTGCGAAATCAGTCGTATAATGCAAGCTCATTAATACCAGCAAAAAACAGAAAACATATTTCAAGATAAAAAATTCAGTGGCTGGGGAAGAGACTAAACTCTAGTTCTTCAAAACTACGTTTTCAATCTCTCACCGCACATAGCCTGGGGACGAGAATAAAAAAAACTAAAAACGTTTTATCCTTTCTCCCCGTACAGAGACTAGGGACGAGAGAAACTCGAGAACAAAGTTACCCGCTTGAACGGAACGTTTTCTCTCCTCTCTCTCCCTCCGTCTCTCTCTCTCTTTCTCTCTTGATTTCGCACCTAAGAGAAGAGCCCAATTACATTTCGTCAAAAAAACATGTTATTTGACCAAAGGAAAAAACTGAAAGGTTTTTCAATTAAAAAGTTCCTTTAAAATAGAATTTAGAACATTTAAGCTTTGAAAGAAGAATGAACAAAACGTCAGAATCGATTTACTCTTTCTGCAAAGTGAAACCGTGATACTCTCTCTCTCTATCGTAACGGTAGAGCGCCAACTGCGTAGTATAAATAAACTAAACGTTAGTTCATCTTTGAAAACAGTACGAAGACTATTCAAAGAAATTCTTTCATAAAATATTTATTAAAAATATTCATTTAAAAGGTTTTAAATCATTAGCTCTTTAAAAGCTATTTACGATTGCAAAGGGCTCAACGTTGTTTAACTTCGGTTTCCAAGTTAGGACCGCCTACTCTCAGGAAAGGTCGCATATAAACAAAACATTAAAATTTATTTTTTATGTTTATTATAAATGGAAAGTTAATCGAAGAGGCCTAATAAAGGCGGAGAGATATAAAATATATAGAGGAAAATCTATAATTAATTTATAACGTGATAAGATAATTACTAAAAGCCTAAACACACTTCCGTCTAAGGGAAGGGTCGGCCATTAAAGAGTCAAAGAAAGTTCATACTCTCTTTGTCACCAAAAATTAAATCTATCCAAAACGAGTTCAAGATTTAAGATGAAGAAAAAACACCTGCACAGCGAAAGCTCAAACCAGAATATAGTACTTCACCAAAGATGATGGGAAAAACTCCAGGTTTCAACAGCGAGTAAAGTACGTCTTGTCGACACGTCGACAGAGAGAAAATTGAGTCTTTGTTTACATGGAGCTTGGTATCTGGCCGACAGCTGGCGCTGATGGGCACACCCGCAACCTGTATAGCGATCGCTGGCGAGTTTTTTTTTGTACAGTTTTTTGTCTGTCGAGCAACAGAGTTGCAGCTATATATTCACTGGCTAAGTTAAATATTTAAAACTAATATATTCATCATCTAGTATAATGTCAAATGAAAAGTGGTATAGAAAACATACTGCTTTAGGTATTGCATAACTTGCCCTTTCTTTTACAAACTGGGAACACAATTTCCAGAAAAAACTTCATCAGACAAAGAAGTACAGCATCATTAACACAATAGATTTGTGAAAGGTAAGGACACTGCAATGTGTAGTACTTTAGTCTCAGGTAAACATTGGCACCTAATTTCTTACCAACTCTTCAGATAGATACTAGGGTAGTCTTTTTAGCATTATCTGTACTAACGATTTCTTATAGAACCCCAGAATACTGATACGGTAGAACAAAAAAGACAAGTTTGGAAGTGATTTGTATTTTTTTCTAAATATATAAACCTGAATTCTTTACTTTGGATATGTTTTCAGCATAGCTGTAATCTAGCCATAAACTTTTGTGCAAGGTGACAATGACCCTATAGTTAGCGGTGGGTAGACCGACCACCCTGCTCACACACTCACTTGGTGAGATCCCTCACTTTTGATTAAAAGTAGGCCTTATTGGGAGATAGATGATGGCAAGACAAGTATGAGTAAGGAAATCGGGTTGGTATAATTAGGAGAAATACAAATTCATTTCAAATTTGTCATTTGTTTCAACACAAATGCCAACCTTTCCTTCTTTACTATAGAGACTCACCCTTGGGAGGGTGGACGACCAACCTCCAACTGGCTGTTAACTTGACCGGGGGTACAACTCTGAGGTTGGTAGAGCATGAAAGGAGTACCCTGATGCCTCGTGATCTCAGACAATACAGAAGACTTTAATGGCCTGGGCAATCAGGGTGAATGATTGGAAAACAAGCACTGTGACTTGACAAGGTACGAGTAAAGAGTGATATTTCACACCTTCATACTTAAACCTAGATATTGCCCACTCCCCCTTGCAGGGAAATTGGGAACATAAAATAGACCATATCAAATATTTCAGATCACACAAGTTACAATGGTTCTCACCTGCAGTCAGAGGTAGACTAGCTTGCAGAGTCCACCGGACGCTGTGCTCCAAGAGAAGGGAAGATGGAGGACGAAAAAGCCAGTCATTCTATCCATTCATCCCAGTCTAACACAAGGTAAAATCTGCCCCATATCAACTGCTACTAGTACTGTAAGGAAGTTGAAGTAGCTAAAACATTTATTGAGTTGCCACAACAGGTCCCAGCACAAATGTATCTAGGTTCCTGTGAGATACATCTTGCAGGTAATGGGCAGTGAAGGTTCTTTTCCACTGCCAAATGCTTGCTTGAAGTATCAGCACCACAGAAAAGTTTCTTTTGAATGCTAAGAATGTACTTACACCCATAATGTCAAGAGCTCAATGACCTGCCGAATCCATGAGATCATGTTCTTCATTATTCTACTAATAATCCTGCCTATAATCACAAGCAGGAGCTTCATTTGGGAGTAAGCTCTTAATGTGAGCTTGGCAGAGCCTCAGCACTCTCACAGGACATAGTAACAGCTGATCAAGATCATCAGTTATATTTCAAAGACTTAATTTTGGAAGGTCCTGAGCCTAGAGTACGCTACCGCCAGATTCTGAGTCTTAGCAATAAACTCGGGATGAAGATGTGTTACTTGCCCTCATCCCCTTGAATGGGCAACATCGTAGGACAGACCATACAACTCGCTGACACTCTTGCCAGAGGCACAGGCGAGAAGGAAAATGTCTCAAGAGTCAAGTCTCAATCTGATGCTTGACTCAGCGGTTTGTAAGGAACACCTTTCAAGGATCATAGCCCTTTCACTTAGTTCTAGGGAGGTGGTCTAACTTCCAAATGGAGCAAGTAAGCTCAAAACTCTCTATGAGTAAAGACAATTCTGACGAACAGGAAATGTCAACTCCATTCAGTCTAAAGACAAGGCTCAAGGCTAAAAGCTATCCTTTCATCGCAGGTTTTCCTCCCTGAGGTAAAACAAAAAACTCAGCTAACGAGATAGTGGCAGCGAGTGGAGACACACCTTCTCCAACATATCAACCACAAAATATACTCCACTTCACCTGGTAGACGGCAATTGAGGACTTCTTGAGGTACTCAGACATTCGTTTCACCACTGTGCGCGAAAAGCCTCTCTGTGAGAGGAGATGCTGGATAACTTCCGGGCAACAAGTTGTACGGAAATGAGTGCTCTGTAAAAAATCTCTACACAGAGTTGTCGAAGGAGGTCATGGAGGGGTGGCAACTCCTTGATGGTTATCCAGGGATGCAAAGACCACTCAGAACCAACAATCTGAGTCTTCCTGCTCATATTGTATGCCAGAATGTTCTTTTGGCCTGGAATAAACCAAGCTGACCGGAAGATATAATTCTTTGCCGTCCAACACAGAATCTCCATAGCCAGGTAGTATAGCTGCTGTGAAGAAGTGCTTCCTTGCTTGTTTAGATTGGCCACTACTATTGTGTTGTTGCTTATCAGTACTGTTGGAAGTGCATAAGGGCTAGAAAAGCTGCTTTCACTTGCAGGAAGTTTATGTGGCAATGTCTATTGGAATTGGACTACAGCCTAGAGGCCATATGCTGCAACAGGTGAGCCCCCACCATTCTTTTAATGAGCATCAAATCCATGAGAGGAGAGAGACAATTTAATCCCTTGAGAAGGTTGGCATCTAGCACCCACCAACTCAAGTCTGTCTTTTGCTCTGGCCTTATCGGAACCCAAATGTTCGGAGGGTCCAGGAATTGAGGTCAGAAGGTCTTCAGCTGCCACTGGAGAGACTGAATGCAAAGGCAGCCATTGGGCACCAGATGCTCCAAAGAGGTCAAGTGCCCCAACAGGGGAAGCCACAGATGAGGTAGTAGTGAACCTTGCGAGAGGAAGGGATGAGCAACTTCACTGCTTTGAGACGGGATAAATTTTCTTTATAGGGTATTTATCTGCATCTAAAGATATACCTGATTTTGTGAAGGCTGGAGAAAAACCTTCTCCAAATTTACCACAACCCCAAGGTCGAGGCAAAAGGCGAGGAGTCTGTAAGAGAATGGTCTCCACCGCGTCTGCAAGAATCAACCAGTCGACTAAGCAATGAAAAAGAAAAATGCCATTGGCATGGGGCCAGGCTGAGATTAAAGATAAGACTTGAAATGCTGTTACTAGGCCAAAGCACAGCCCCTGAAATTGGTAAATCTTCTTATGCAGGATGAATCATATGTACTTACTTGATGCTGGATGGATTGGGATCTGGAAAAATGCATCTTTTAGATCCAGGATGATAATGAAGGCCCCCATTCTGATAACCTATCTGACCATATCTGCTGTCTCCATCTTGAATGGAGTCTGTTGGACTAACTTGTTTAGAGCCAAGAGATCAATGACAGGTCTCCAGCCTCTAGATGCCTTTTCCACAAGAAAGAAGAAAAGCTTGGAGACCAGTCTAGGACCTCTTGTAGAGCGTGCTTCTCTAACATGGTCTGGACTTCTGCCAGAAGGGCAGGATCCTTCAATGATTCCTTCATTTAGGTATACTTACTTGTTTCTTGTTACTTGTTTTGGGTTTAAATCCAACCCTCCACTGAAGTCGAGTGAACTACTTCTCGGGCCGGTCCATATTAATCATCTAGCGAAACATTTTCATTATAACTTATACAATTCTTTGATTGTAGCATCTTCCAAATCATATGATCTTGTAAAAAGTAATGTCTTTAGTTTCTTCTTAAACTCAATTGCTCCCTTTAGGTCCTTCATTTCAGTTGGCAGTTTATTATAGTGTCTAGGCGCACAGTAGCTAAAAGCCCTTTCACCAAATTTACTATTTGTTCTTGGTTCAGATAGCCTATGTTTGTCACTCATGTGTCTTGTGTTAACATTTGTTCCTAGTTCTAGTTTATTCAGGCATTCTTTTAGATATTTTGGTTCATTTTGGTTCAGTACCTTAAACGTTAGTAAGAGTAGCTTGTATTCAATTCTCGCTTTTACCGGTAGCCAGTGTAACTTAATTAGTGCAGGGGTAATTCTTTCCCTATTGTGTAGTCCTTTTATTAATCTGGCGGCTCTGTTTTGTACTCTCTGAATTTTCTTCAGCTGATAATTTGGTAAGCCATAGAACAGTGAGTTGCAGTAATCAATTCTTGAAAAATGTTATTTTCATTAGTAAAATAAATTTTTGAATATACTTACCCGATGATCATGTAGCTGTCAACTCCGTTGCCCGACAGAAATCTACGGTCGGGATACGCCAGCGATCGCTATCCAGGTGGGGGTGTACTCAACAGCGCCATCTGTGGTCAGGTACTAAAGTACTTCTTGTCAACAAGAACTCAATTTTCTCCTCGGTCCACTGGTTCTCTATGGGGAGGAAGGGCGGGTTCTTTAATTCATGATCATCGGGTAAGTATATTAAAAAATTTATTTTACTAATGAAAATAACATTTTTCAATATTAATCTTACCCGATGATCATGTAGCTGATTCACACCCAGGGTGGTGGGTGGAGACCAGCATACATGTTAACAAAGAAGCTAAGTATCCCGTATTTTATTTTATTAGTTATTCAAAATAACAAACATAAAATAAATAAGTACCTGGTAAGGAAGTCGACTTGAACCATTACTCTGCCTTTATTAAGTACGTCTTCCTTACTGAGCGTAGCGGTCCTCTTAGGATGCTGAACGACTCTTAGGTGCTGAAGTATAAAGGGCTGCAACCCATACTAAAGGACCTCATCACAACCTCTAACCTAGGCGCTTCTCAAGAAAGAATTGACCACCCGCCAAATCAACCAGGATGCGGAAGGCTTCTTAGCCGACCGTACAACCCAAAAACAACAATAAAAAGTATTCAAGAGAAAGGTTAAAAAGGTTATGGGATTATGGGAATGTAGTGGCTGAGCCCTCACCTACTACTGCACTCGCTGCTACGAGTGGTCCCAGGGTGTAGCAGTTCTCGTAAAGAGACTGGACATCTTTGAGATAGAATGATGCGAACACTGACTTGCTTCTCCAATAGGTTGCATCCATAACACTCTGCAGAGAACGGTTCTGTTTGAAGGCCACTGAAGTAGCCACAGCTCTCACTTCATGTGTCCTTACCTTCAGCAAAGCAAGGTCTTCTTCCTTCAGATGAGAATGTGCTTCTCTAATCAGAAGCCTGATGTAGTAAGAAACTGCGTTCTTAGACATTGGTAGCGAAGGCTTCTTGATAGCACACCATAAGGCTTCTGATTGTCCTCGTAAAGGTTTTGACCTTCTTAGATAGTACCTAAGAGCTCTAACTGGGCAAAGTACTCTCTCCAGTTCGTTCCCCACCAAGTTGGACAGGCTTGGGATCTCGAACGACTTAGGCCAAGGACGTGAAGGAAGCTCGTTTTTAGCCAAAAAACCGAGCTGTAAGGAACATGTAGCCGTTTCAGATGTGAAACCTATGTTCCTGCTGAAGGCGTGGATCTCACTTACTCTTTTAGCTGTTGCTAAGCACACAAGGAAAAGAGTTTTTAATGTGAGGTCCTTAAAAGAGGCTGATTGGAGCGGTTCAAATCTTGATGACATAAGGAACCTTAGGACTACGTCTAGATTCCAGCCTGGAGTGGACAACCGACGTTCCTTTGAGGTCTCAAAAGACCTAAGGAGGTCCTGTAGATCTTTGTTGGTGGAAAGATCCAAGCCTCTGTGGCGGAAAACCGCTGCCAACATACTTCTGTAACCCTTGATCGTAGGAGCTGATGGGGATCTTACGTTCCTTAGATGTAACAGGAAGTCAGCAATCTGGGTTACAGTGGTACTGGTTGAGGAAACTGCATTGGCCTTGCACCAGCTTCGGAAGACTTCCCATTTAGACTGATAGACTCTGAGAGTGGATGTCCTCCTTGCTCTGGCAATCGCTCTGGCTGCCTCCTTCGAAAAGCCTCTAGCTCTTGAGAGTCTTTCGATAGTCTGAAGGCAGTCAGACGAAGAGCGTGGAGGTTTGGGTGTACCTTCTTTACGTGAGGTTGACGCAGAAGGTCCACTCTTAGAGGAAGAGTCCTGGGAACGTCGACCAGCCATTGCAGTACCTCTGTGAACCATTCTCTCGCGGGCCAGAGGGGAGCAACCAACGTCAGCCGTGTCCCTTTGTGAGAGGCGAACTTCTGAAGTACCCTGTTGACAATCTTGAACGGCGGGAATGCATACAGGTCGAGATGGGACCAATCCAGCAGAAAGGCATCCACGTGAACTGCTGCTGGGTCTGGAATCGGAGAACAATACAACGGGAGCCTCTTGGTCATCGAGGTAGCGAACAGATCTATGGTTGGCTGACCCCACAGGGCCCAAAGTCTGTTGCAAACATTCTTGTGAAGGGTCCACTCTGTGGGGATGACCTGACCCTTCCGGCTGAGGCGATCTGCCATGACATTCATATCACCCTGAATGAACCTCGTTACCAGCGTGAGCTTTCGATCTTTTGACCAAATGAGGAGGTCCCTTGCGATCTCGAACAACTTCCTCGAATGAGTCCCTCCCTGCTTGGAGATGTAAGCCAAGGCTGTGGTGTTGTCGGAGTTCACCTCCACCACCTTGTTTAGCTGGAGGGACTTGAAGTTTATCAAGGCCAGATGAACCGCCAACAACTCCTTGCAATTGATGTGAAGTGTCCTTTGCTCCTGATTCCATGTTCCCGAGCATTCCTGCCCGTCCAATGTCGCACCCCAGCCCGAGTCTGATGCGTCCGAGAAGAGACGGTGGTCGGGGGTCTGAACAGCCAAAGGTAGACCTTCCTTGAGAAGAATGCTGTTCTTCCACCACGTTAGAGTAGACCTCCTCTCTTCGGAAACAGGAACTGAGACCGTCTCTAGCGTCATGTCCTTTATCCAGTGAGCAGCTAGATGATACTGAAGGGGGCGGAGGTGGAGTCTCCCTAACTCGATGAACAGGGCCAGCGATGAAAGTGTCCCTGTTAGACTCATCCACTGCCTGACTGAGCATCGGTTCCTTCTCAGCATGCTCTGGATGCACTCTAGGGCTTGGTTGATCCTTGGGGCCGACGGAAAAGCCCGAAAAGCTCGACTCTGAATCTCCATACCCAGGTAAACAATGGTCTGGGATGGGACGAGCTGGGACTTCTCTAAATTGACCAGGAGGCCCAGTTCCTTGGTCAGATCCATAGTCCATCTGAGATTCTCCAGACAGCGACGACTTGTGGGAGCTCTTAAAAGCCAGTCGTCTAAATAGAGGGAGGCTCTGATGTCTGCCAAGTGAAGGAATTTCGCAATATTCCTCATCAGTCTCGTAAACACAAGAGGTGCCGTGCTTAGGCCAAAGCACAGGGCTTGGAACTGGTACACAACCTTTCCAAAGACGAATCTTAGGAAAGGTTGGGAGTCTGGATGGATGGGGACGTGAAAGTATGCGTCTTTCAGGTCTAACGAGACCATCCAGTCCTCCTGCCTGACCGCTGCTAGGACCGACTTTGTCGTCTCCATCGTGAACGTCTGCTTGGTGACATAAGCATTGAGAGCACTGACGTCCAGCACCGGTCTCCAACCTCCTGTCTTCTTGGCTACCAGGAAGAGACGGTTGTAAAAGCCCGGGGATTGATGATCCCGGATTATGACCACTGCTTCCTTTTGTAGCAAGAGCGACACCTCTTGTTGCAACGCTAGCCTCTTGTCCTTCTCCTTGTAGTTGGGAGAGAGGTTGATGGGAGATGTAGCTAGAGGGGGATTGTGGCAGAACGGAATTCTGTATCCCTCCCTTAGCCACTTCACAGACTGAGCGTCTGCACCTCTGCTCTCCCAGGCTTGCCAGAAGGTCTTGAGTCTGGCTCCTACTGCTGTCTGGAGAGGAAGGCAGTCAAAACTTGCCTTTTGCGGACTTGGAACCCTTCTTGGACTTGCCACGGTGACTGTCTGCACGGGTACCTCCTCTGCTGGAGGTTCTGCCACGAAAGGGCGGGATGAACCTAGAAGCAGGTGTATCAACTGCTGTAGGGCGGAAGGGTCTAGGCACGGAAGGTAAGGTTTTAGCCTTACGTGCAGAAGAAGCCATTAGATCATGAGTATCCTTCTGGATAAGAGAGGCAGCCATCCCCTTAATCAACTCCTCCGGAAACAGACACTTGGAGAGAGGAGCAAACAGCAACTCTGACTTCTGGCAAGGAGTGATACCAGCAGATAAGAAGGAGCAAAGATGTTCTCTCTTCTTGAGGACTCCTGATACATATGAAGCCGCAAGTTCACCAGACCCATCCCGAATTGCCTTGTCCATGCTAGACATGATCAGCATGGCCGAGTCCTTATCTGAAGGGGAAGTCTTCCTGCTTAAGGCTCCCAAACACCAATCGAGGAAGTTGAATATCTCGAAGGCACGAAAGACTCCCTTCAACATATGATCTAGATCGGAAAAGGACCACAAGATCTTCGAACGTCTCATAGCCAACCTGCGGGGAGAGTCAACCAGACTTGAGAAGTCGGCCTGGGCAGAGGCAGGAACCCCCAAGCCAGGTTCCTCTCCCATGGCATACCAGACGCTCGACTTAGAAGCCAGCTTGGGAGGAGGAAACACAAAAGAGGTCCTTCCCAGTTGCTTCTTGGAATGCAACCAGTCCCCCATAACCCTCAAAGCTCTCCTAGATGATCTGGCGAGAACAAGCTTGGTGAAGGCAGGCGCAGCAGACTGCATGCCCAGAGCAAACTCGGAGGGAGGAGAACGAGGGGTTGCAGACACAAAATGTTCAGGATACAAGTCCCTGAACAAAGCAAGGACTTTGCGAAAGTCTAAGGAGGGTGGCGAAGACTTGTGTCCTTCAACATCAGAGTGAGGTTCATCCAGATGAGCAGCTTCATCATCCGATACATCATCATCCGACAGTTGAGTTGTGAGTGGCAAAGGCAGAGCAGCAAGCTGAACGGCTGAATCCTGCAGAACGGGTGCATGCGTACCTGCGGATCCAACATCATGCCTCTGCTGGACAGTCTGCGAGCTGGCAACAACAAAAGCAGAGGGCTGGTGTGTGGGAGGGTCTGCGGTGGGCTGAGGAGCATGCGGTATGGTATGCAGAGCATGCTGTAAGGTATGCGGCTCATGCTGCATGGTATGCGGAGCATGCTGTAAGGTCTGCAGAGCATGCTGCATGGGCTGAGGAGAATGCCGCATAGTGCTGGAACCCGGCAACTCCTGATGCGGCAGCTCACGCATGTTAGCAGATGGTGCAGCAAGAACATGCGTCTGGCAGGGAGGACTGCGCATCGGTGGAGGAGCTCTCACAGGTGGGGTGTGGGAGCAGGCAGCCGCAGTATCTGCTGAGCGCACAACCTCTGCGGGTTGTAGGTTAACAGGAGAGGTGTTAACCTTCTCGGCATGATACTCCTACATGAATGCCGCAAGCTGAGACTGCATAGTCTGCAGCATGGACCACTTAGGGTCTACTGTGGTTGGAGCAACAACAGACGGAGCAAAGGCCTGTTGAGGGACCACTCTACCTCTCTTAGGAGGTGTGCAGTCATCAGATGACTGTGCCGAGTCCGAAATGACCCAGTGGCTACACCTGGGCCGTTGGACTAGCTCGGAAGGGACCTTACGTTTGAGCGGTCGTGAGACCTTGGTCCACCGTTTCCTCCTGGAAACCTCTTCCACAGACGAGGAATGTAAGGGCTCATTCGTCTGTAAGTGGATGGGACGATCCTTAGCAGATACGTCCGCAACCACTGAGGATACATCCGTGCGCCGATCAAGGCCTGCCGAACCCTTTGGTCCTTCGACATTGCTTCTCCCCTGGGCTTGGGAGCTTGCAAGAGGTCCTGGACTGGGAGGACGACTGGCACGCACAGATGTACCCTCATGCGCAACACTGACACTGACACTATGCACATCACTAGCACTAACACTTCCCACTGCACTCTTCGCTTTCAGCTCTCTGACATCTGCCAAGAGCTGATTGCGGTCACTAACCAACGACTCCACCTTCTCACCGAGAGCCTGAATGGCACGCAACATATCAGCCATTGCAGGCTGAGCACTCGTAGCAGGTTCGGGAGTCACCACCACAGGGGAAGGAAAAGGTTGAGGGGCATGGGGAGAGGAAAAATCCACAAAGCGAGAAGAACTCCTCCTATCTCTCTCCTTCTCTAACCTACGTGCATATCTGAGGAATTCATTAAAATCGAATTCCGAAAGCCCAGCACATTCCCCACATCGATCTTCCAATTGACAGGATTTACCCCTACAATTGGAACATACGGTGTGAGGATCTATAGAGGCCTTCGGAAGACGCCTAGTACAAGTCCTAACACTACACTGCCTGTATTTAGGAACTTGGGAATGGTCAGACATCTTGAATTTAGAGGTAGTCAAGGGGGAATTCCAAAATTAAGCAAAGATCGTTAACCAATGAATCAAATTAATTCCAAAAGCTTGCTAAGCTAAGGATAAAGCTTCCTGAACAGCGAAGGCTAAACTTTAGAGCAAATACATCACCAAATCGTGAACAAAAGACTCCAAAATCAACAGCGTATCCAAGTAGGTCTTGCCGGCGGCACGACAGAGGAAAAATTGAGTTCTTGTTGACAAGAAGTACTTTAGTACCTGACCACAGATGGCGCTGTTGAGTACACCCCCACCTGGATAGCGATCGCTGGCGTATCCCGACCGTAGATTTCTGTCGGGCAACGGAGTTGACAGCTACATGATCATCGGGTAAGATTAATATTGAAAATATGTGGTGATAGATGAGTATGGCCATAGATTTTTCATCTAAGTATTTACTAATAAATGCTATGTTTCTAATATGATAGTTACAATTTCTTACCATGTTATTTATATGTTCGTTCATTGTCAGTCTATCATCCATGATTACTCCAAGATTCCTGACAGATTTCTTTAGGTCAATGATCGATTGACCTATTTCAATTCTTTGGAAGCATTCGATTCTTTTTATATCTTTTTCATTTCCAAAAATAATACATTCACTTTTGTCTTCATTGAGCTTGAGCTTTTTTGTTAACATCCAAGCCTTAATGTCATTCATTATTTCATGTATCTTTCTTTTAGCTTCATCAACTGATTCTATTGGGAAATAGAATTGTGTATCATCAGCGTATATTTTAAACTTAACTCTGTGAGTTTCAAGTATATTTGCCAGTTCAATCATGTAAATTTCAAACAGGAGAGGACCTAGTACACTGCCTTGAGGCACCCCTTTGGTTAGTTTTCTTGTCTCAGATTCAACATTTGATATTACTACTTTAACTTTGCGCTTTTCAAGATAACTCACAAACCAGTCGTGTGCTCGTTCTACGATGCCCAGAGCTTTAAGGTCTTCCATCAGATATGTATGTTCTACAGTATCAAATGCTGCACTTAGATCAAGCATTACAAGAATGCAACACTTGCCATTTGTTATAATTTCCGTTATGTCATTTTTTATCGCTAATATTGTTGTTTCTGTGGAGTAATTTTCTCTGTATGCAGATTGATCATCAGGTATGACATTAGATTTTTTCAGATATTTCCAGGTTTGTTCGTGTACAGCAGTTTCAATAATTTTCGAAAAATATGACAGATTTGATATTGGCCTATATGAACTTAAATTGTCTGCATCACCTTTTCCTTTATACACAGGCTTGATACACGCAACTTTTTCACAATCAGGGAAAACTGCCTGTGTTAGACTCATATTTACCATGTTTCGGTAGGTCTCTTGTAGTCTGGTGAAATTTTCTGCATCTTTTACATCATTAATTGGAAATGGATCATTTCCGCAGTAGGATTTTTTACTTTCTTTATTATTCTCATATAATCACTCTGACTTAACTCTTTGAATACCCTTAGCTTATTTACACCTGTTGCTGATGTATTCCTTTGCTCTGTTGTGCTGATGTTGTGGATGCCGAGTCAGAGGAAGGTGATAGTGTGAATGGGACGTGGTACCCAGCTTGGAGCATTGAGACCATCCAAGATTCAGCCCTGAGGATCTCCCATCTCTGCCATCTGTGTTTCAGGCAACACCCCTAGTGGGAGCAACCATGTTTGTCCCCTTTGCCTCCTCTTCTCCTCGCACCCTTACCATGACAGGGCTGCTTGGGGTCTGGCTTCTTTGTGTTGGAGTGCTTGGAAGCCACTACTCGTCTTCTTGTGCGCTGCACAGAAAAAGGCATCGGTGCAATTGGGGCCAATGATTAGGGGGCGAGATGTCACTAACCTATGGAGAAGGAAGTCTTGCCTCGCCTTCCTCCAGTGCTACGCAAGAGCATCATTGTCTTCCGTGCAGAAAAGAGAAGGACTCTCCACTGATAAACTGTGAAGATGGCACGCTTCTCTCTTTGGCACCTGCCTCTGGAATTTTGAAATGACGGAGTCCCGTTATGTCAAAATCCAGTTTGCCCACTGGTTGACTGCTTTGAGCGTAGAACTCAACAGCGCTCCGGATCCGACATACAGTATTCTCACTGTTGGTCAGATAATCAACAGAGCCAGACCAGTAGTCAATCCATAAAGAGGCTTGCAAAGTTGCCTTCGCAATACTCTTCATGTTCGCAGCTTCTGCAGCCGGGTCCAATGGCAAGGGCGAGGAGTCATCATGCAAGATGTTGTGATACTTCCTCTGCCTAACAAAAGGTGGAGGAAGTAAGCAGGATGAGTTACTCGCCCTTTGAGTCTTTCTTTCACGCAATCTGGGAACTACCTTCTTAATAAACCACGACATCTTTCCGGGTCGTGGGGCATAGCAGATTATGTCTAAGACTGTCTCCCTCCTTGGGGGCCAAGTACATGGTATCCCAGAGTATATTAATTTTCCTCATGTATGCAAATACCTGGATGAAGGAATAGTCCAACTTTCCCCGCTTTGTGGCAAGAGCTTTAGGGCTAGCTGGCAGGGGCAACACACAGTCAGAGTTGTCGAGTCATAAACCTGGAACTCATCCAACTCTAGACTCGCACACATAGAAGCCTGGGTTGGGTCAGTGTTGTCCTCAGGTACCCCATCAGGGGATCGAGACTTCAGAGGAAATTCCCGTGGTACTAGCAGCGACAAAGATGGAACCACATACTTGAATGCTCTTCCAAAGCATTGGGACATCAATGATTTTCAATTCCCAGTTCTTCAGAAGAGCCTTCGCAACTTTCCGCTCCTGAAGCAAAAGCTGAGAAAGAAGATAGGAGACTGACTGTCTCCTTCTGAGAGGCCAACGCTGGCTGTGAGACCTGCGGAGGCTCCATGGGAGCAGCAACAAGCTCTGGTGGCAGAATGACCGGTGCGGTACAAACTACCTAGACTGGTGACAGGCGGTAGTAATCCATGAAGGGAATCTCTTTAGGAGATCTCAATCCTTTCCTAGTTCTTGGGTTCAAGTGTCTCCCGGAGGAGGCATCCGCATCTCTGCCCCCTTCGCTTTTCGACCAGTTTAATTGGGATAATAGTACAAATTTTATATACAGGTAATTTGTATTTATCTAGCTATACAAACCTAAGTCATTTATATGGGATAACTTACTTCTAGTAATGTTTTCTACGACCAGCCAATAAAAATTTTGGTTGATTGTCACACTTTGATACTGGATAAACACAGCACATGAGCAAGGAGCAAACGGGAACTTGCTCACAGTGTCTCTTCCCAACTCTTACTTGGTCAATTGAGGCAGGACCTTTCGTAAATGACTCAGGTTTTTATAGCTAGGAAAAATGCAAATTATAGAAAAATTGTAGTTTATTCCTATAAGGATACAGAACAAACTTCTGGGTCATTTATATGGGGAGTCTTCCATAGTAGGGATGAAGTCTCCATGAAATTAAGAGGTAGACCCTTCCTCTCTGAAAGATCTAATTACTACAGTATAAGTAATAGTAAGAGATCAACGTGAATCGTAAAGGAGAGTGTAGCCAGCTCGTAAAGAGGCAAGGTCAAACTTTCAATTCTTGAGAGTTGAACCATTCTCTAGTACTAATGCTATCAACAATAGAAGGCGATCTAAGAGAACTGACAGGGAACGTAGTAGCCGGCTCATAAAGAGGCAAGGCTGTTCGTTCAAGTCACAAAAAGGTAATCTGGTGAAATGGTATGAACATCAAATGTTACAAAATAAAAGGGCCCTTTTTTAGTATATCATGAAATACAAAAGAAATTGAGTCACATATACTTGCATCAAGATGAAAAACCCAGGGCATTTCAAGTCCAATCAAGATCATTATCTGCCTCTAGGTCCTTCTAGCAAATATTGTCAGGAATAATGAGGCCTAGGGCTAGTGCTGGCACGTGTCCTGTGAGAGCTGATAGCTATGTTATAGTTGTGCTGCTGCCACAATGATTATTGAGAGGGTGTCCAAAGGCTTGAATGTGCCATCTTTAAGGTAAATGTCTGAAGGTGAGTTTTACCTTCTATCCATCAGCTTGTATTAATGTGGTTTCGCGGAACACTGAAGCTGCGGAAAACCAATATGTATCATGTGCTCGAGGGGGGGGGGAGGCAACACTTCCCCTGAGGAAGTATAGGTTCTTATGATGTTTCTCTCAATCAAAGAGAGACAGTGCTTCTCAATACATTCTTTTGGAGAGTCTAAATTTGCAAACAAAGTGGTCTTGGTGACTATTATTATCGAGTGGTTTTGCAAACGCGAAGGTTGTAGCAAGCCCACCTAGATCATGTACTCGAGGGGGTGGGGGTCCCTAGCGACACTTCCACTGAGGATGCATGGGTTCTTCTGATAGTCTTTATTCGTGTGATCAGGAACCTCCTGATTGTGAAAGAGTTAACCTGAGATCTTTTATAACCGGAGTCTCGATTGTTCATTGAACTACAGACGGGAAAAGATGGCAGAATTTTTTCTTTTTTTGTAATTTTAGCAAGGGGGTGTCCCTAGCAACTCTTCAGGAAGAACTTCACTTCTGATCTGAGGGGGGCAACAACTGAACAAACTTAGTATCCCTGGGCAGAGGGGTCAGAGCACTCTGTTCATCCTTGGACTTCTTGAGAGGCAAGTTCATGCATAATCAACACTTCTGGATGTGTGTGCCGTTTGAAGATAGGGTTTCAAGGAAATCTCAAAATGAAAAACTGAAGGGAGGTTTTCGTTGCAAAGACTGAGATTTGTCTCTTACTCCCGTTTGGAGGAGACACAGCAATGTACACATCTCGTTTAGTTTCCTGCGATGAAAAAAATACCTCTTCCATTGGGAGGGAGTACACTCCCTACAGTATTCACGTAGAAATTCTCTTAAATATCTCTTGTCTAGGCAAGAGGGACACAGAGGATGTGTCCATGTCTGCAAGGTTCATAAGGATGTCACAATAGTCACTATCCCAGCCAGGGCAAAAACATAAATACTAAGATTTACTAGACATAAGCACTCAATGAAGTCACTCAGATAACTGTGAATTGAAAAAACCACGAGTCAAGAGAGCTAAATACTAAAAGGTTAAGTGAGATGAATGCCAAAGGCTCGGTCGTAGAGAAGAAGTAAGAGCACAACCTCTTCACTTCTCGACCAGCAGTGTCGTGGAGAGATGCTGTGACCTCCTTGCGCATGCACTGTGTTTTCTCCATCAACGAAGCATGACACAATGAACCAATATTTTGATTGGCCCATCATAGAAAACATGATCAGTAGTTACTCCATATAAATGACTCAGAAGTTTGCATCAACGAAGGAATAAACACAGTTTCTCCCACATGGGATCATTTGAATGACCATGAGGCAAAGGTAGGCGAGACACTGGAGGATAAAAAGGGGCCACCCCAGGGTGCCGCACTCCTACACCTGGGGTCCAAAGGTGGGTTCAAACCTTCAGGAAAATCTGACACTGAGGATGTTATGGTTATGGGTCTATATTTCCCTAATGATAAGAGTGAAGCAGGACTGATGGCAGCCTGCTTTACAACCTGAATGAGATTCTAGAATCATGGTGCATCCCTCGTGAATGAGGGAGCAGCTGAAAGAGCTCTAGTCGAGGGATGTTCACTGGGCAAGTGTGTGAGTGGTGTGGTCGGTCTAGCCATCACTAGCCACACTAACTAGCAGAGGGTCATTGACACCTTGTGCAAATGTTTATGGCTAGATTCCAGCTACGCTGGAAACATATCCATAGCAAAGAACGAAGAGTTCATATTTGTGTTGGAACAAAAAATCATGGTTTAGCACAACGTTAATTTATATACATGTTACTTCCAGAGCAAACATATAGCAATAGAACTTTCCAAAAAAAAAAAAAGCATAACAAAACATAACTGTTATTAGATGACCCTCACCTATAAGTAGTGCTAAATTAAAATAAGTCACAAGTGTTAAAAGTGTTATTAGAATTGAAAAATAACATCACTTACCTTCCAGAGCATACAACTTACCTTCTTCAAGTTCACAAACCAACCAACACTGAACTATAACTTATTATTATATTTGTAAGATACAAACAAAAACTTACTCACAGAGAACTTCTCAGTGGGAAAAGACAAGATACATGTACTGTAGATATTTCCTGAAACAGTTTAGTAACCAAGCTAAAATTCTACTACTGCACAATCGTGCAGCAATGTAAATCCTCATACAGGCAAGTACATCAGTACTTTCATAACCATTAAATTGTCACAAGTTGCTATTAATGTGTGTGATGCATTAAATCATGCCTTGAGCCTAATCAATTTGGCAGAAGTGAAGACATGTACTCTGGCTTCCATCTCCATCCAAAGAAGCAACACATACTTGAGGGAATGTGATGGAAAACTACCATATATTTTTACCTTTTGCCTATTAGCTGGAAGAGGGGTTGAATATAATACCCGGAACACACTGTAAACAAACATGTTATGTAAAATTTGCATACAGCAATAACGTATTCTTTTTATCTTATCAAGTAATCATAAAGCTATTAATCATTAAACTTGACAGAACCATGGGTTCATATGGACTTTAGAAAAAATAAAAACAATTGAGGGTTAGCACAGTATGTGAGAAACCATAATAATCATATTCAATTGAAAATTTACAAAAATCAAGAAAAACAATATTCAAGGGAACATCCTCAAGGTGCCCATTCCAGATTTCAGATGTTTAAAAGGGACATTAAATGTTTATTTCTTAACAAAACTACTTCATGTTCTGATCTATGATACTGCAACACACTTTGGTACATTTAAGCTGTATATAACCAACAGAAAAAAATTATAAGATGAACAATATGGTGAATATCCAGGATGTAGGATGAATGATAATAACAAAGTCATACTAACCCATCTCACGTTCTACCCAGTGAATGTGCGTAATTGTAGCTCTTTGCTGGTTTGGTATGATAACCTGGGCTCAGAGTGATCATACTTGGCTAGATAAAAAGACAAAGATATAACTCAGTGGGTCACACACACAAGAGGCCACTTGTTCCCCAATACCCACCATATCAACCAATCATCCCATCTCAGACAGGAGGACTAATTTATGGTACCATCAGCCAAACACTATCTCAACTTGATATAATTTAAAAAGACAATATCTTTCAGATGAAAGCAAATCAAAAGACTTTTTCACATGTCCAAACAGTCACTAGCTACTGCAAAGTAGACCCATATGAATGTGACAAGTGGCCAAAGCCATCTACAGCTTGTAAGAGGCCACATTTCATACATTAAGTGCTTTAAAAATTGGCAATATATTCTAAATAAGCACTTGATCATCAAATTTCTGAAATGAAATGCATCACCAAAAATGCAAATAACTGTAAAAACAAGGCTAATTGACAATGATAATTTTAAAAATCTACAAAAATCACAAGAGTGAATCAACACATTAAGATAATCAACAAAAGTGCTTTACAAGTATCTGAGAACAAACAGGGAATTGTCTTCTCTATGAAGAGGTAATAAGGATACAAGGATACAGGCTACGAACTCCAAAATAGCCAATATCTACGCAAACACCTAACTTGGAATTATGAGATAGAAGACCATGAAGTATCAGAAGACACTTGTAAATTGAACTCATTATACAAAGACAAAGGAGTCAATTTCAAGCTGCCATATACAATAACTTCTAAAAAATATCATAACAGACCTACCTGACTAAATGTAGGTTTATTGTGAATTCTGGAGCAGCGATCCCCGTGTCGACAAGCTCCGATTTTGAAGTAAAAGCTGCAGTTGACCCTTAGAAAAATAAAAATATAAAAATAAAATACAGCTTGGCAGTTGGTAAGGAAAATTCTAAAATGAAAATAGTTTCCTATAAATTATACAAAGCTAATTTTTTTTTTTTTTTGTCTTTTACATGGAAACATCAGAAATTTAAAAAATATCATGACAAATCTTGAAAATCATTTGTATTTTTCCTAACCATACTAATTTGAGTTATTTACTATAGGAGTAGAATTATAGCAAAGGCTGAAATATGGAGAATTTTAAGCAATGTATTATTCCTATGGATATGAACCTTGAACTCTATATTAAGGAATAACCATAAGGCTTTTAAGCGAGGTGTAACTACCCAACCGCTACCTAACCGGCTACCCTGCTCTCTCACACACACACACCCGTGCTGGCTCGTCACTTTTGACGGGAGGCAGGATTTGCAGGGGGATAGGTGATGGTGGGCCAAATTTGTATACAGTGAACCCTCGCTACTTCGCGGTTCGACAATCGCGGATTCACCACTTCGCGGGGTTTTTCCATAACCCATATATATATACATATCGCGGATTTTCCGGAAATTTCGAAAATACCGCAATATCTGAAGACCCCAAATACGATATTTCGTTACCTGTAATTCCATTAATACTGTAATTAGTAATATCTGCTCTTACTGATTGTTCATTGCATTACATATGACATATAATTAAGCACAGAAAGAAATAAAACACGAAAAGAGAATGTGATCATACGATAATTCAGTACTGTAAGTAAAATTAAATCGAACATGAAACGCAAATCAGATGCAGTCATACCATATTAGAATGGTGTGTACTGTAATGGATATGCTTCTTTTCCATGAATCTTTTGTATGTATACGTACGTAGTACTGCATCCAATAATATTCTTTGTTGCAAAAATCACATTTCGAATAAGCGTACGAGAGAGAGAGAGAGAGAGAGAGAGAGAGAGAGAGAGAGAGAGAGAGAGAGAGAGAGAGAGAGAGAGAGGCGTAAAATAGCGTACGTAAAGCTGTATTATTATTATTGTTATTATTATTATTATTGTTGTTGTTGTTAATAAAATTATTATTGTTATTATTATTATCATTATTATTATTATTATTACTGTACAGTATTATTATCATTATTTATTATTATTACGGTATTGTACTTAATCTACGTACGTTCAGTATGCGCGGGGCATCTTCTATGAGTAGGTAACCAACGCATCATAGTACTGTAAGACGGGTTGTGATTGGTTCAAGCGCTGATAGATGACGAATCAGAACTCAAGTTTTGTAATCTAGCCTCTGATTGGTGTTTTGACCGCTTCTCCAACCCGCAGCATCTCTTTCCGCGGTCACTTTGTCTCCCGCTGTATCGCTGTGTTGACGTTGTTAATTGTGAACTTTAATCTGTGCTGTGCGTGACTGTTTTAAGTTGAACTTTTTGTTGAACTTTCTGTTAAACCCTACTGTACAATGCCTCCCAAGCCTTCTGCTTCTACTAGGGCTGGTAGTGAGCCTAAACAGCACCGAAAGATGATGACGATTGCTGAGAAGGTGACGCTTCTCGATACTATGTTAAAAGACAGTAGAAGTTACGCGGCCGCAGACCTCGAAGACCTGACGAAATCGGGCAGTGAAGACAGTGAAACACAGGAAGAGATCCAAGAAAATGTCGAAGAAACGGTCTTAACATTAGAACGGCTTGCCAAGCTCTGCAAGCTTGCGAATGAGGAGAAAGAAATGTCGCAAGAGTGGGACGAGGATATGGTTCGTTCTGTACAATTCTGCACCAAGATCGATGAACACATGGCTCCCTACAGGATGCTCTTGCGAAAAAAGAAGCAGCGGCAGCAACTTCCGATCACAATGCCCTCAGAAGAAATTGAAGAAGTGTCTCAGGAAGAAGTTGAAGAGGTGTCCCAGGAAAAGACACCTCCGTCTGAAGAGACGTAAAATACTATTATTGGCTGCACAGTAGAAGACATCATCAGCTTCATCATCATCATTTCTACTGTGCAGCAAATTCATCGCCATCATCATTCAAGTTTTTCTTGAACTTCTTTCGTGGTGAGTACAGTAACAATCTTTATTTTTTACTTAAACATTTTAATATTTGTGCCTGTTTTATAGTTTAGTACTGTATGCATTAAGTTAAAGGGAAGGTTTTAAAAGCCTATCATATTTTTTTTGTTTAAAATGTTATTTTCATTAGTAAAATAAATTTTTGAATATACTTACCCGATGATCATGTAGCTGTCAACTCTGTTGCCCGACAGAAATCTACGGTCGGGATACGCCAGCGATCGCTATACAGGTGGGGGTGTACACAACAGCGCCATCTGTGGTCAGGTACTCCAGTACTTCTTGTCAACACCACCTCAATTTTTTCCTCGGTCCACTGGTTCTCTATGGGGAGGAAGGGTGGATCAATTAAATCATGATCATCGGGTAAGTATATTCAAATATTTATTTTACTAATGAAAATAACATTTTTCAATATTAATCTTACCCGATGATCATGTAGCTGATTCACACCCAGGGTGGTGGGTGGAGACCAGCATACATGTTAACAAAGAAGCTAAGTATCCCGTATTTTATTTTATTAGTTATTCAAAAATAACATAAAATAAATAAGTACCTGGTAAGGAAGACGACTTGAACCATTACTCTGCCTTTATTAAGTACGTCTTCCTTACTGAGCGTAGCGGTCCTCTTAGGATGCTGAACGACTCTTAGGTGCTGAAGTATAAAGGGCTGCAACCCATACTAAAGGACCTCATCACAACCTTTAACCTCGGCGCTTCTCAAGAAAGAATTGACCACCCGCCAAATCAACAAGGATGTGGAAGGCTTCTTAGCCGACCGTACAACCCATAAAAAGTATTCAAGAGAAAGGTTAAAAAGGTTATGGGATTATGGGAATGTAGTGGCTGAGCCCCCGCCTACTACTGCATTCGTTGCTACGAATGGTCCCAGGGTGTAGCAGTTCTCGTAAAGAGACTGGACATCTTTGAGATAGAATGATGCGAACACTGACTTGCTTCTCCAATAGGTTGCATCCATAACACTCTGCAGAGAACGGTTCTGTTTGAAGGCCACTGAAGTAGCCACAGCTCTCACTTCATGTGTCCTTACCTTCAGCAAAGCAAGGTCTTCTTCCTTCAGATGAGAATGTGCTTCCCTAATCAGAAGCCTGAATTAGTAAGAAACTGAGTTCTTAGACCTTGGAAGAGAAGGCTTCTTGATAGCACACCATAAGGCTTCTGATTGTCCTCGTAAAGGTTATGACCTTTTTAGATAGTACCTAAGAGCTCTAACTGGGCAAAGTACTCTCTCCAGTTCGTTCCCCACCAAGTTGGACAGGCTTGGGATCTCGAACGACTTAGGCCAAGGACGTGAAGGAAGCTCGTTTTAGCAAAAAACCGAGCTGCAAGGAACATGTAGCCGTTTCAGATGTGAAAACTATGTTCCTGCTGAAGGCGTGGATCTCACTTACTCTTTTAGCTGTTGTCAAGCACACGAGGAAAAGAGTTTTTAATGTGAGGTCCTTAAAAGAGGCTGATTGGAGAGGTTCAAATCTTGATGACATAAGGAACCTTAGGACCACGTCTAGATTCCAGCCTGGAGTGGACAACCGACGTTCCTTTGAGGTCTCAAAAGACCTAAGGAGGTCCTGTAGATCTTTGTTGGTGGAAAGATCCAAGCCTCTGTGGCGGAAAACCGCTGCCAACATACTTCTGTAACCCTTGATCGTAGGAGCTGAAAGGGATCTTACGTTCCTTAGATGTAACAGGAAGTCAGCAATCTGGGTTACAGTGGTACTGGTTGAGGAAACTGCATTGGCCTTGTACCAGCTTCGGAAGACTTCCCCTTTAGACTGATAGACTCTGAGAGTGGATGTCCTCCTTGCTCTGGCAATCGCTCTGGCTGCCTCCTTCGAAAAGCCCCTAGCTCTTGAGAGTCTTTCGAAAGTCTGAAGGCAGTCAGACGAAGAGCGTGGAGGTTTGGGTGTACCTTCTTTACGTGAGGTTGACGTAGAAGGTCCACTCCTAGAGGAAGAGTCCTGGGAATGTTGACCAGCCATTGCAGTACCTCTGTGAACCATTCTCTCGCGGGCCAGAGCGGAGCCAACCAACGTCAGCCGTGTCCCTTTGCGAGAGGCGAACTTCTGAAGTACCCTGTTGACAATCTTGAACGGCAGGAATGCATACAGGTCGAGATGGGACCAATCCAGCAGAAAAGCATCCACGTGAACTGCTGCTGGGTCTGGAATCGGAGAACAATACAACGGGAGCCTCTAGGTTATCGAGGTAGCGAACAGATCTATGGTTGGCTGACCCCACAGGGCCCAAAGTCTGCTGCAAACATTCTTGTGAAGGGTCCACTCTGTGGGGATGACCTGACCCTTCCGGCTGAGGCGATCTGCCATGACATTCATATCGCCCTGAATGAACCTCGTTACTAGCGTGAGCTTTCGATCTTTTGACCAGATGAGGAGGTCCCTTGCGATCTAGAACAACTTCCACGAATGAGTCCCTCCCTGCTTGGAGATGTAAGCCAAGGCTGTGGTGTTGTCAGAGTCCACCTCCACCACCTTGTTAAGCTGGAGGGACTTGAAGTTTATCAAGGCCAGATGAACCTCCAACAGCTCCTTGCAATTGATGTGAAGTGTCCTTTGCTCCTGATTCCATGTTCCCGAGCATTCCTGTCCGTCCAAAGTCGCACCCCAGCCCGTGTCTGATGCGTCCGAGAAGAGACGGCGGTCGGGTTTCTGAACAGCCAAAGGTAGACTTCCTTGAGAAGAAAGCTGTTCTTTCACCACGTGAGAGTAGACCTCCTCTCTTCGGAAACAGGAACTGAGACCGTCTCTAGCGTCATGTCCTTTATCCAGTGAGCAGCTAGATGATACTGAAGGGGGCGGAGGTGGAGTCTCCCTAACTCGATGAACAGGGCCAGCGATGAAAGTGTCCCTGTTAGACTCATCCACTACCTGACTGAGCATCGGTTCCTTCTCAGCATGCTCTGGATGCATTCTAGGGCTTGGTAGATCCTTGGGGCCGACGGAAAAGCCCGAAAAGCTCGACTCTGAAGCTCCATACCCAGGTAGACAATGGTCTGGGATGGGACGAGCTGGGACTCCTCAAAATTAACCAGGAGGCCCAGTTCCTTGGTCAGATCCATAGTCCATCTGAGAATCTCCAGACAGCGACGACTTGTGGGAGCTCTTAAAAGCCAGTCGTCTGACGGAGCCGGACACAAGATCATGGTACTGCTGCACAGTCTGTGAACTGTCAACCATGGGGAAGCGAGGAAGTACAGCGACAACCCGAAACTGTCTAGACTGTCTGGGTCGTACAGACAACTCCTTATCGGGTTGCTGAGGTTGCCGCACTGCGTCACAACAAGTCACTTCTGCTGGTTGTTGAACGTCTTCCCAGTGACACACTGACTCCGTAAACAAAAAAAATCCTCTAAAAAGGACTAAGCTTGGACTGCATGTCTTGCAACAAAGCTCAAGGTCTATGGGAACAGGTGTGGCAACAGACGGGGTTAGCGACTGAAGCGGAACCATTACCCTCCCTGGAAGCATGTTATGCTTAAATAAAAGTCCATAGGAGGCTAAGCAGCTTAAGGCTCCTCTCCAAATGACAGAGTCCTCAAGGGAATATCAGAAGGAGGGAGAATAGCACTTTCTCATCTACAGGAACCATATCCGAGAAAAGCTAAGTTCTCTCAGTGAGGGTTTCACTGGTGCAAAAGCAGCAGACCAGAAGGCAACGTTATGAAACTGCTTGACAGTCTTGTGAGTTGGCAACAACCAAAGATGTGTGACTGAGGAGCATGCGGTAAGGTATGCAGAGCATGCTGTATGCAGAGTATGCTGTATGTAGAGCATGCTGTAAGGTATGCAGAGCATGTTGCATGGCATGCGGCTTATGCTGCATGGGATGAGGCTCATGCTGCATGGGATGAGGCTCATGCTGCATGGTATGAGGCTCATGCTGCATGGAATGAGGCTCATGCTGCAAGGGATGAGGCTCATGCCGCATGTGTTGAGGAGGATGCCGCATAGTATGAGGCTCCTGCCTCATGGGTTGAGGAGGTTGCCGCATAGCATGAGGCTCCTGCCTCATGGTTTGAGGAGGATGCCGCATAGCATGAGGCTCCTCATAGCATGAGGCTCCTGCCTCATGGGTTGAGGAGGATGCCGCATAGCATGAGGCTCCTGCCTCATGGGTTGAGGAGGATGCCGCATAGCATGAGGCTCCTGCCTCATGGGTAGAGGAGGTTGCCGCATAGCATGAGGCTCCTGCCTCATGGGTTGAGGAGGATGCCGCATAGCATGAGGCTCCTCATAGCATGAGGATCCTGCCTCAAGGGTTGAGGAGGATGCCGCATAGCATGAGGCTCCTGCCTCATGGGTTGAGGAGGATGCCGCATAGCATGAGGCTCCTGCCTCATGGTTTGAGGAGGATGCCGCATAGCATGAGGCTCCTGCCTCATGGGTAGAGGAGGTTGCCGCATAGCATGAGGCTCCTGCCTCATGGGTTGAGGAGGATGCCGCATAGCATGAGGCTCCTCATAGCATGAGGCTCCTGCCTCATGGGTAGAGGAGGTTGCCGCATAGCATGAGGCTCCTGCCTCATGGGTTGAGGAGGTTGCCTCATAGTGCTGGAACCCGGCAACTCCCGATGCGGCAACTCACGCATGAAAGCAGGAGGCGCAGCAAGAACATGCGTCTGGCAGGGTGGACTGCGCATCGGAGGTGGAGCTCTCACAGGTGGAGGGTGGGAGCAGGCAGCTGCAGTATCTGCTGAGCGCACAACCTCGGCGGGTTGTAGGTTAACAGGCTACATTGTCAACCTTCCAGCATGATACTCCTGTATGAAGGAGCAAGCTGAGACTGTATAGTCTGCAGCATGGACCACTAGGGTCTATGAAAGACAACAACAAACGGAGCTACTGTCCGTTGAGACTGAGGGTCTAAAACAGCTGGTGCGGCAACAGACGGAGTTACTGCCTGTTGCGATACCACCTTGCCTCTCTGGGAGGTGTGCAGTTGTCGTACTGCAGCAAGTCCGAACTGACCCAGTGCTAATGGCTACACCTAGGAGTTGGACTTGCGCGGAAGAGACCGACTTGCACTTAAAAGCTGCAAGATTTGGTCCATGGTTTCTGCGAGAAACCTCTTCCGCAGACGAGGAATAAATGGGCTCTCTCGTCTTTGTGTGGGTTGGGTGATCACGTCGGCTACGTGAGTTGGTTACACCCGAAACCACGGAGGGAAACGTCTGTTCGTCGATCAAGGCCTGATGAACCCATAAGTCCTTCGACGTTACTTCTCCCCTGGGCTTGGGAGCTTGTAAGACGTCCCAGACTAGGCGAACAACTGGCACGAACAGACGAACCCTCGAACGCAACACTGTAACACTTTGCGCTTATCACTTTATCACTTTTGATTTTCTGTTTGCACTTATTTCACTGAACTCGAAACTTTAAGTGGTTTGTACCTGAAACACGCAATTCTATCCTTCATTAAAAGTTAGTAATTGCGAAAACAGTATTACAATGTAACAGAAAAACATAATGAAAGATAAATAATTCAGTGGCTGGAAAAGAGACTAAACACTAGATCAAATAAACTACGTTTAAAATCTCTCACCGCATAAAGCCTGGGAACAAGAATAAAACTCTAGAAACGTTTACCTTCTTCCCCTAAAGAGACTAGGGAGAAGAGCAAAAACGATAACAACGTTACCCGCTTGAACGAAACGTTTATCCTCCTCTCTCTCCCTCCGTCTCTATCTCTCTCTCTCTCTCTCTTGACTTAGAACCTGAGAGATGAGCCCAATTATATATATCGTTAAAACATATTATTGTTAAAGGAAAAAAACTGAAAGATTTCCCAAATAAAAAGTTCCTTTATTAGAATTAAAAACCATTTAAGCTAAGAAAGAATGAACAAAACGCTAGAATCGGTTTACTCTTACTGCAACGTGAAACCGTGAATACTCTCTCTCTATCGTAACGATAGAGCGCAAGTTGAACGTTCTGAACGTCAACAACTGCAGAGACAAAACAAAACGTTAGTTCAACTTTGAAAACAGTACGAGACTATCAAAGAAATTCTTTCAAAAACATTAAAATAGCATAAAATGTTAACAGGTAAAAACGAAATGACGGGCTCAATGTAAATTAACTTCGGTTCCAAGAAAAGACCGCCTACTATTAGGAAAGGTCGCATATAAACAAATATAAAAATTAATTTTAATAAGTTTATAATAAAAGGAAGTTAATCGAAGAGGCCTATAAAAGGCGGAGAGATATAAAATAAATCTATAACTTTGTTAAGCAAAATTAAGAAAGAGAGTCTATACTCTCTTCGACACCAACACTTCCGTCTAAGGGAAGGGTCGGCCATTTAAAAGTGAGAGATCATACTCTCTTCGTCACCAAAATTAAATCAAATTAATTCCAAAAACTTGCTAAGCTAATGATAAAGCTTCCTGAATAGCGAAGGCTAAACTCTAGAGCAAATACATCACCAAATCGTGAACAATAACTCCAGAATCAACAGCGTATCCATGTAGGTCTAGCCGGTGGCACGACAGAGGAAAAATTGAGGTGGTGTTGACAAGAAGTACTGGAGTACCTGACCACAGATGGCGCTGTTGTGTACACCCCCACCTGTATAGCGATCGCTGGCGTATCCCGACCGTAGATTTCTGTCGGGCAACAGAGTTGACAGCTACATGATCATCGGGTAAGATTAATATTGAAAAATTTACATTTACGTACGTAAAACAATCTCTCTCTCTCTCTCTCTCTCTCTCTCTCTCTCTCTCGTAAATTGTTTTCCTGCTTTGCTACGTACAGTATGTACTGTATGATTTTATATAGATACGGTAAATAATATTTGTAATAACATATTTTCTAAAAGCTTTTACTGTAAATATCATTATTTATCACTTTCATCATGCGCGTTAAATGCCTTCTTTGTTCTGAGCGTGGTTGTTTACTGAGCGTACTTTATGACGCCGTCGTTTCAGGCGGCGTCATAAAGAAAAACATTTCATTTGGAAGTCCTAAGGAAAATTAAGTAAAACATTGGTAATAACAAAATCAACATACTGTATACATCAATATAATCGATGCAAAAACTAACCTATACATATATGTGTACAGTACACTAAATGAGTTTGTTTCTTCATTATGATCAGAGATAAACGTAAACAAAACATTGGTTGCCATTTTTTATCGTGCTTTTTAGGTGTTTAGGAAACGCATGATATAAAATCGCCTTTAATATTTGTGCCTGTTTTAGTTTAGGGTACTGTAGTACATGCATTAAGTGTTCTGTACATTAAAGGGTAGTTTGTTAACAGTACTACGTACAAGGGAAGGTTTTAAAAGTCCGAATATACATGTTAAATAAATAGGTAAATATGATGTCACTACTTCGCGGATTTTCACCTATCGCGCCCGCGTCTGGAACCTATCTACCGCGATAAACGAGGGTTCACTGTAAAGAGCTCAAAGTTTATGTTGTAAAAAAAAAATACAAATTACTGTATTTTCAAATTTCTCATTTGTTCCGTAACTAATACAAACCCTTTCGCTCTTTATTAGGAAAGATTCACACTAAGGTGGGTGGAAGTCCTAACCAACTGACTGGTTTCTGCTTTGTGTTAAGTGTACAAAAGAGGAATCACCCAGACACCTTGCTAAATTCTTGTGCAATTGCACACCTTGACAGCCTGAGCAATCCATGTGACTGTGTGATACTAGCAATGTGACTTGTCTAGGTAAGAATTCTCAGAAGTCATAGGAATATTTGGACCAACCATAGACATTATTCAATTCCCACATCGCAAAGGGGATATGGGGACGTAACAAGTATATATTTCTATACCAGGTTACACAAGGGAAATGTTATTACCAGCAGACATAAGACGCCAGCTTGCAGAGTACCAAAGATGCTGTTCTCCGAGAGAGGAGAAGGTGAAAGAAAGAGCCAGTCATTCTTATCATTCACTCCACACTTAATCCTGGGTAACCTCTACCGAACTCTACCATCTTCTACTCTACATCAAGGAGCTTGAGGTGTTAAACCACTTGTTGTGCAGCCACCACAGGACCAATGGAGAAGCTCTCCATGTTCTGGGTCACGTCTTGCAGTTACTGAGCAGTGAAGGTCGTTTGATGCTTCCACTCACCATCTTGAAGCACCTGTGCCAGGGAGTATTTTTGTTGAATGCTAGGGATGTACCAATGCCCCTAACATCATGAGATCTAAGTTTTTGCGATTGTGGAGAAGAATCAGGATTCAAGGCCTGGTCTATGACCTTACAAATCCTTGCTGAAATGGTGTTCTAGGTGATCCTTCTCATAACCCTCCCCATGCTAACGAAGAGTCTACTCACTCGGAGACAAGCCCCTGAAGTTTTTTCAAGAAAATACCTCAGAGCCCTCACTGGGTACACAGCAGTTGATACGGACCGAGTCATCTGTTATATTATGAAGACACTGAATCTGGAAGGGCTCAAATCTAGGATCCGCTACTCCCGGATGTTGAGTCTCGACGATAAACTCAGGGACAAAGCTCTCCCCATCCCCTTGAATGGGAGATGTTGAAGGATAGACTATGGAGTTCGCTTACTCTTTTGGCTGAGGACAAAACAAGCAGGAAGACTGTGATTTTTGTTCAGAGTCAGGAGAAGATCTGATACCTGACATAACAGTTTGTAAGAAGGAGCACCTTTCAACAATCGAAGGACATGAACGACATCCATGGAGGTGGTCTAACTTCCAACTAAGGACAGGTAAGCTCAAACCTCTGTACGAGGGAAGACAATTCCCACGATGACGAAATGTTAACTCCCTTCAATATAAAGCCGATTCTCAAGGCTGAGTAATAACCTTTCACTGCCAAACCTGAAGAGTTTTTCCTCATGAAGGTATACATGAAAATCTGCTATCGCTGGGATAGTAGCACCGAGAGGAGAGATATCCCTTCCACAACACCAACCACAGGAGACTGACCACTTTACCTGGTACACTACAGCTAAAGATTCGCTGAGGCATCCAGACATCTTTTTTGCAACAGGTTACGAAAAACCTCTCTGCCTGAGGAGATGCTGGATAACTTCAAGGCGTGAAGACGTAGGGACTCTACGGCTTTGTGGTAGATCTTTGCTTGTGGTTGTCTGAGTAGATCGGTGCGTGTCCCACTGACCCAAACCAAAGATCAAGCAAAAAGTAGCCTACATGGCAAACTTCGCGACCATCTCCATGCTGCCAGGTTCTCCTCCAACACTTCATAATACCTCCTCTGCTGTAGGAAGGGAGGAGGGATGAGCTTTGGTGAATCGCTGGCTTGAAGGGACAGTGAACTGCCAGTGATCTGGGAGACCTCCTTCCTGACACCCTTCAACCCTCTCGACAAAGGCAGAGCTGCACTGTTCTTGGTGGGTTTCTGAGTGCCATAAACATGGTCTAAGACCATGTCCTTACCTTCTGGTGGAGTAGTCAAAGGGTTGCTTAAACCGGTGATTGCCTTCATGTAGGCCAGAATCTGCCAGATTGCATGGTCGGTCTCCTTCTATTCTGCTGCTGTGAATCTACGACTAGCTGTCTGAGGGAGTGTCTCATCCTGATCACAGTCGAGATGGGAATCATCAACCTATGAGCTCACACCCATAGGAGCCCAGGTGGGTTGTTGTGGTTATCTTGATGCCTCAATGAGTCCCTCAAAGTTGAGCGCATGGTACTCGCAGTCTGTCCTGGACTGGAGCCCCCATCCCTGAAGACCACTTCTTAGGCACGATCGTAGCATCCTTCCTTTCCCGAGGTGGAGGCAGGAACTCCTCGAGTAAAGAAAGTCTCGTGTACTGTACTCCTTTGGAGGAGAGGCATGAGCTGGATGGGGACGTCCTCTGAGCGGATAGGACTGAAGAGTGCAGACGAGATGTCACCACCCTAAGGAGGAGGGAGTTTTAACTCGCCTTCCTCTAGCGCTCCGCGAGTGCGTCAATGTCTTCAGAGTTAGAGAAAGGGCAGGACTCTCCATTGACAATTTGCATAGCTTGAGTGCCTCTCTCCGACACCTGTCTCTGGAATCTTGAAATGACTGAGTCTCTTCTTTTCAAAATCCACTTTGCTCACTGGTTGGCTAAATTATGAGCGTGGAACTCGACGGCTCTCGCTCCTAAAGGCATAAAGGTGTTCAGTGCCTTCTTCCACTGAAGATTGGCCAAATTCTCATTGGCGATCAGGTACCCAATGGAGCCAAGACAGACATTGATGCATGAAGCAGCTTCGAAGAAGCCTTTCCAGCCAAATAAGGTTTGCGGCTTTCCCAGCCGAGAAAGTCACCTGTTGCGCTGTTAACCTGTTTAAGGTGATACTGCATGCTAATGCCAAGAGCACTGGGTCAAGTGGCAGTGGCAGGGGGCCATCATTGAGAATGTGGTAGCATTTCCTCTGGCGTCCGAATGGCAGAGGAATCAACCTCAATGAGTTGCTAACCTTGACAGAGCTCGCAGGTCCTGCAACCTGGGGTATGACTTTCTTCCTGGCTGCCTTCACCATCCTAGACCTAGGGAACTCAATACTGGTCTTCCAAGTTCGGAGGGCCTGGTAGAAGAAGTCAAGAACCGTATCCGTCCCATCGTGAAGGAAGTAAGATGGATCGTCCAGTCCTTTGATTTTCCTTATGCAGGCCAACACTTGCATGCAGGAATAGTCCGACTCTCTAATTGGTGGCAGAGGTCTTTGGGATTGTTGGTAAAGTCAGCACACCGTCCGAGTGCTTTCAATCCTTGCCTTTGGATTCATCCAACTCCAAGATCACACCCCAGTCAGGTTCACTAATGACTACCCCAACAGGGGCATGAGACCTGGAGGGAAGATTCTACATCGTGAGCAAAGACAGGTTTGAAACTGAACCAAGAGCACCCTTCAGTTGTTCTAAGGCACTGAGAGGCTTTGAAGCCCAGTCCTTCGGAAGAGTCTTCATATCCTTTAGCTCCTGGGGCTTACCGTGAGGGAGGCAAGAAGAGATGAAGTCCCCTTCCAAGGATCCCCTGCTAGTTGCGAAGCCTGTTGGGGACTACAGGGGCAGACAGAGGCTCCAGAGGTGGAGCGGAGAGTTCGGTTCGAACAAACTCCACCAGGGACAACCAGTAGCAGCTGTCCATGTACGAGACCTCCCTCGGAGACCTCATACTCCTGCTCGCCCTTATGTGCAAGGTAACCCCTAGAGGAGGCATCACTTGCTTTGGTCTCCTTTACTTCGGCTTAATTAGGATTACAGTATACATAATTTCTTCCAAATGGGATCAGGCTGATCATGGGAATTCCTAGAGTCTAGGTACCTTACACAAGCTACTGAGAGGCGGCAGAGGGATCATACGAGGAGGAGGAAGCGCATGCCTGGAGGCAGTACTCCAATGCCTAGGATCCACGGGTGAGCTGGAACTTCCAGGAGATCCAAACACCACGAGAAGGATAGTAATGGGTCAAGAAGAGAACACTGGAACAGCATTGACAACCACCAGTTTCAGAGCCTGTAAAAGCTCTAAAAAAAAATGGAGCGTCATTCACGAATGAAGGGGCAGATGCAGGATCTCTCAGGGTAGAGCGCTCACATACTGTATTGATCGTTAGCATCTGCTACTATCAACAAGTGCACCAAGGTTCACGCACGCGCAAGGTTGGCGAGTGAGTGACCACATACATGACTCCACCACCTTAAAATGAACTGCTTGTTCACAAGCCGATACAACGGGAAACAGTGCGAGAGAACACGTAAGAGAAATTGCAGGAGTTTCACAAGTAACCTTGTACATGCCTGTGCAGCGCCAGATCAGATGGGGATGAACAAGGCAAAGGTGGCTTGTTCTTGAATGCGACTTGCCATGGCTTGCTAACACTAAAACTTGCTGGCGCTTCCCACAGAGGGATAGATGCCCCGAGGCCGGGCCCCAAAGGGAACCGTACTCGCAAGACTCGTAGAGACTCATGGTAACTTAGAGTTACAATGGTAGGGAGTTGCGACTACAGGGCGTCGACAGCCGCAATTACCAACGAGCTCCGAAGAGCTGGAGCGAGGCATTGACAAGTCGAATACTGTACCCACTTCCAAGGCAATCAAGGAGGGAACCACTCTAGTGAGAAAGCTTTCTCATGCCATCTAGAAGATCGACCACCTTTGAAGGGTGCTGCTGGGCTGGTGGAGAAACCTTTCCCAGCATACTGCTTAAGCTAAGCATGCCGATTGAGCTTAAGTTTGCTAGTCCAGTTTAGCGGGGATTGCGGTCATGGCTGGGAGTCTGTAGAGAACCTGCCACCAACTCTTCAGGTAGGCGAGGAGTTGGAGAGGATGCCTAAGCCAGGGGCACGAGAACTACTGGAGGGAACACCAATCTAGAGGCTAGGGAGGAAAAGCCAAGGCCAACTCCTGAGGAGGCAGCTGTGCACTTCTTCCGTACCCCAAACTCTTGTAAGCACCTCTGTAAGCCATTCCTTAGTGAAGGACCTGAAAGCCTGGAGGAAGACCAAATCTGATGTAAAACATTAAGCAAAATAGACTCCCCCAAGGCCGGAGCGTCACCACTCCGCTAAGGGAAGCGATGGGGGTCCTCCACACCAGAGGGTTGTCTGGGGTCAAACGGTCGTCACTCTCGGAGGAGGCTAAATGAGCAGAGACAGAGATGGTACAGGAAGCTGGAGAAAGAAGTTGGGATTTCTTAGACCCCCAAAAGTAAAGAATCCCATTCAGTCTTTACCTACCATACTGCTCCCACTAGGGGGATGGCCCCTCCTGACACTTTTCATAGGGAGAGGTTTGTACGCATTAGTGCAGTCTGCACACAGGGCAAAGATTGTGAGGATCAGCCTCCCATGCTGACATAAATGTGCAGCAAGAGCGGCCAGCTATGCCAGGGCAAACCCACATATTAACAATCCTAAGAAAGTCAAGTACACCTGCTAAGGGAAACAAAACAAAGTGACTTTATACCCTGGTAAAATTGGGTTTAGGAGAGAGCGAGACGGCACATCTTCAATCCACCGAGCTAAAACCAAAAGCGGCACAATGCACTGGGTGAGTGTGTGAGCGGAGCGGTTAGTCTACACCCCACTAACTAGCGGAGGGCTGTTAACACCTCGCGTTACAAGTTTATGACAAGATTCCATCAACTCTGGAACTTATATTCATAGTATAGAGTGATGGGTTTGTATTTGTGTAGGAACAATAGACAAAGTGGCAAACTAAGACCCAAAATAATGACATGCAATGTATTTAGTGATGAAGATGATATAGTTAATGCTTTGATTCATAGGAATCATTGTTTGGATCTGATAGAGAATGTAAAAAAGATAAGTCTTTTATGGTAATCAAGAAAAGCATGGTGGGTGAAACTAAATACTTGTTTCTGAAATGTGATCCTGAAATTCGAAAGTCTACTCATGATAAAGGCAACAAAGTTATGTTGTGCTGGGGCTTGTAAACCATATGCAGCAGGTACCAAGTGATTACCTGCTTCACTGTCAAGCTTATAGACATTTTGAAAAACTTTAAAGTTCAAGACTAATGATAAAGTGTGTGGGACTTCTGCATGAAATCCTAATAAGGAATATAAAACCACAAGTAGCAATATGTTCAAATTGCACTAAGTTAAAATAAAACAAAATGATCATATAAGTTCTATAGAGAATTCAAGAAATTGCAAAGGTTTGGACATGAAATTGAAGAGACTAGCAGAATATATGGATCTTGGATACTGAAGACATCATAAACTGCGGCTATGTAAATATTAAATCTGTTGGTAATAAATTAAAATTTGAGAATAGACAATTGAGAAAATTTTTGATATATTAGCAATACCTGAAACATAGCTAAATGACATTAACTTTCTGTAGTTTGTGGGACAAGTGTAAACATTTTTATCAACTGTCAAATCAACTTTCTTTATGGGGAAGTTATTGTTTAGTTTGGTCTGAAATACAATAACACAAAGCCAGTTTTATGATTGATAAAATATTATGATTAATTGTTACCTTGCAAGGAGAGAAGCCGGTTGGGAACCAAACACAAGGATGAAACTTAGATTTAGGGTAAGCTAAGACTACGGCAGTCTATGGGGGTCACGGTGAGATGTGTCCGCGGTAAGTAAAGATACAACTCCTAGGTTAGGTTAGGTGGGTCTTCTTGCGTTTGTTTCCTTTTTAAAATGTGGTTTTTCAGTAATAACTTTTTAAATTTTACATTTAGTCTGTCTCAACGAACGTTAATCATATAGTTTGGATTTGATTTGTGGCACTTGGGTCACGAAAACAAATGCCAAGAAGTATCTGGGGTTCAGGAACGCAATTGTACTACATAGTATAAGGTAAAAGTGGTTTGACAGAAAGACAATAAAAAAAAAAAAGCGAAAGGATGCTTAATAAAGGATAAAAATTGGGTACAACCCAAAGGGGTTTCGGTTTCTGAAAAGACCCCCAACATAATTATTGCAATGCACAACATAAGAAGCAATGACAGCAATAGTCCTTGGCTACCAATTGAAATGCAGATGGATATGTCAGGATTATTCTACCGGTATAGATGAAGCTCAAAAACTACGTCTTTAACAAAGCAAGATTTTACAGTAAAGACAAGGATTTTAAGCAAAAATATTTTGTATAGATATCACAAATATATTCATAACTCGTAATAAACACTTAAAACTAATCTAAACAAAGAACAGTTATAATAAACATACTTATCTTTCTCGGTGCCAAAAATCGATGCCAAATACTCGGCCATTTTGAATGTTTACACTTTTCTTCCTTTTCATTCTTATAGGATTTCGGTGAATGCAAATGACTGGGAAACAATATAGGCAAAACTTGACAAATAAGTCATAATTTTGGGCAAAATTTATGATTTACGCTTTCAATTTGCCCTTTTGTGTATATCAAGAATTGGTTTAATAATCTGACACTGCTAAAAGGTTTTTTTTTTTTTGTAAACCATATATAAATGTTCCTTCAAGGCAAACCTTTCGCAACAATTAGTTGTTTCTGGTAATTTCTATTGTTTCCATGAGTACTTTTTCCTAAAGTTAATTCTTTGACTCATTATATGTAGAAAATTTATGTAACTTCATAATATAGCTAGCCGTAGAGGCTCATGGCTACATAATAGATTAGATATTCTAAGAACATTCCATCAGACATATTCTATGCATGGACTTCTCATAGAATATCTATGTGGACTTCTGTACACATGATTCAATTGAATACAAGCTACTCTTACTAACGTTTAAGATACTGAACCAAAATATCTAAAAGAATACCTGAATAAACTAGAACTAGAAACAAATGTTAACACAAGACACATGAGTGACAAACATAGACTATCTGAACCAAGAACAATTAGTAAATTTGGTGAAAGGGCTTTTAGCTACTGTGCGCCTAGACATTATAATAAACTGCCAACTGAAATGAAGGACCTAAAGGGAGCAATTGAATTTAAGAAGAATCTAAAGACATTACTTTTCACAAGATCATATGATTTGGAAGATGCTGCAATCAAAGAATTGTATAAGTTATAATGAAAATGTTTCGTTAGATGATTAATATGGACCGGCCCGAGAAGTAGTTCACTCGACTTCAGTGGAGGGTTGGATTTAAACCCAAAACAAGTAAACAAGTAAGTAAACATATCTCTTTTAATAATGCTTTAAAATTAAACTGAGCTCACTAATTTAGGTACATCGTTATATCGTTCTCTTAAGGAGACCAAACTTAACGTTTATTTCTATGGAATTCATTTTTCTATAATCGTCCATAAATTTGGGAATAATAACATTATATACGTAGTATATAGGTAGTAGGTAGTAGGTTGGCCTGGGCACCACCCGCCCGTTGAGATACTACCGCTAGAGAGTTATGGGGTCCTTTGACTGGCCAGACAGTACTACATAGGACCCTTCTCTCTGGTTACGGTTCTTTCCCTTTGCCTACACAGACACCGAATAGTGTGGCCTATCCTTTACAGATTCTCCTCTGTCCTCATACACCTGACAACACTGTGATTACTAGACAATTCTTCTTCACCCAAGGGGTTAACTACTGCACTGTAATTGTTCAGTGGCTACTTTCCTCTTGGTAAGGGTAGAAGAGACTCTTTAGCTATGGTAAGCAGCTCTTCTAGGAGAAGGACACTCCAAAATCAAACCATTGTTCTCTATTCCTGGGTAGTGCCATAGCCTCTGTACCATGGTCTTACACTGCCTTGGGTTAGAGTTCTCTTGCTTGAGGGTACACTTGGGCACACTTTTCTATCTAGTTTCTCTTCCGCTTGTTCTGTTAAAGTTTTTATATTTTAAATAGGAAATATTTATTTTAATATTTTTACTATTCCTAAAATGTTCTATTTTTCCTTATTTCCTTTCCTCACTGGGCTATTTTCCCTGTTGGGGCCCCTGGGCTTATAGCATCCTGCTTTTCCAACTAGGGTTGTAGCTTAGCATTTAATAATAATAATAATAATAATAATAATAATAATAATAATAATATGACTCAGCATAACCTCTTAAATATATTTACTGAATATATTTCTTATTGATTATCACCGTTTTCTTATTTTTCCAATTTTGCATTTTTGATATCCAGAGGTTTCACCCCAATGGACATATGATTTGTCAGTCTTATCAAAATGAAAAGGCTGATAAGTATATTAACATATCTGGCATCTGTCAATTTTTATTTTATATACAGCTCTACGCTATAATTGTCATTAACTCATTTTGCCTTTTCTCCGTTTAGGTTTTTTCTTCTTCTTCTTCTTTGTCTACATCTTTTCCCGCTTCTATGTGGGGTCGATGTTTCTGGTCGGCTTTCTCCATCTACCTCTGTCCCACACCTCATCACCGGTTAATCCATTTGATCGAAGGTCAGCCTTGATACAGTCCACCCACCTTCGCTTTGGGCTCCCTCTCCTCGTTCCTTGTACCTCCATTTCCATCACTCTCCTCCCAATATACTGTTCATCTCTTCTCATGACATGACCGTGCCACCTCATTTTACTTTCTTGGATCTTATCTGATAGTTTTCTAACTCCTGTGGTAC
>NC_090762.1:34073100-34083100 GCF_036898095.1 Palaemon carinicauda | reverse complement strand
CGTAAAGCTAACGGCGTAAGTTCGTTCCCAAGTCACGGACAACATCATGGAGAAATCGGCTTCGGAGCGCTGAATAGTGCCAACCGTGCCGGTCCAGGAACCGTTTTCGAGAAGGTATCTTAGAAGGGAGAAAGAGGGCGTTTGTATATCCTCATTTCCTTATCAAAGATAATTCAGGGAAAGCAGAATGATAAGAAGTTATTCCAAACTGATCTTAAACATTTTAAAACAAGATGAACTAATATTGAACTAACCAAATGTAAGATGAGCAAATAGAAACTAAACTAAGCTATTTACATCGAAGACACAGAAGGATGAAAATAAAACGTTAATACAATTGTATGATCCTACTGACCCCCACTGATTATCTGCAGGCTCTCGCAGGATGAAAGAGAAGTTGAATAGCCTAGCCGCCTCCTGTAGGATACGGATATCCATGGAGTCCTTAGGAATTGTAACACCACCGGGTCCATCGATAGTTCGTGTGTAGTCGATGAAAGGGGCGAAGTCCATTGTGACCGCCTTGAAGACGTGGCCGTGGAAATTGCTGAAATTATCAATAATAATAATAATAATAATAATAATAATAATAATAATAATAATAATAATAATAATAATAATAATAATAAGTTTTTTATTATTATTATTATTATTATTATTATTATTATTATTATTATTATTATTATTATTATTATTATTATTACTATTTGCTAAGTTTCAACTCTAGTTGTAAAAGCAGATGTCATAAGCCCAAGGGCTCCAACAGGGTAATAGCCCTGTGAGGAAAGGAAATAAGGAAACTAATAAACTACAAAAGAAGTAATGGACGATTAAGAAAAAATGTTTTAAGAACAGTAGAAATATTAAAATAGATCTCTTATATGTTAAAAATAAAAGCTTCAAAACAAGAGGAAGAGAAATAAGATAGATTAGTGTGCCCAAGTGTAAACTCAGACAGGAGAACTCTACTCCAAGACAGTGGAAGACCATGGTACAGAAGCAAGGGCACTACCCAAGACTAGAGAATAATGGTTTGATTGAGTGTCCTTCTACTAGAAGAGCTACTAACAACAACAACAACAACAACAACAACAACAATAATAATAATAATAATAATAATAATAATAATAATAATAATAATAATAATAATAATAATAATAATAATAATAATAATAATAGACAATTCCATTCTTAAAGAGAACACGAAAGATCCGCAAGCAATTTCATGATTTTAACCCGATATTATAAGTCGTAGAATTTAATTATAGAGATTATCGATATAACTATTAGTTCTGAATGATGTGTGTAAAATGTTGGGGTTTAGAGACAAACTGAATTCTTATAAATGTGTAGCGAAAGTTGAGTATCACAAGGGGAGTCAACGTGTTTTTACTCAATTTCACAATTGTTTACTTGTTTTCGATGTATTCTTTCTACAGGCAAACAATTATATAAAAAGACAGAGAGAAGAAGATAAATATAAATTCAGAACTTCTTTGGAGACTAATAAAGGTAGTTATAATCGTAGAATTGTTGTGCTTATATGAGATTTCTCTTGTACATGTCACTGTTGATGTCTTCGTGTGAATTTCGGGTTACAATTTTTGTCATGATTCGTTTTATAAGAGTGACTCCAGGATAACCATTTTGTCATGTCTCGTTTTTGAATCGGAGTTCAGAGTTAGTATTGTTTTTCAAGTTTCGTTTTTAATGTGGAAATCCGGATTACAACTATGCCATTCCGTTTATAAAATGGTGTTCATGATTACTATTTTGTCGTATTTCACCTTTGATGTAGAGTAATACGGGAATAAGTTTTTTTTTTTTTTTTTTTTTTTTTTTTTTTCAATGAAGAATAACTAACATTTCTTTTCTATGCAGTGATCAAACCTGGTTTGGCTAGATTCGTCTGCCATGCTATGCACACAAAGCTTGAATAAATAGATAATATTTAACATCACGAGGAAAAATACAACACCATATTGCCAGTATCTTTAAAAAGAAAATGTAATCGTTTTTCTCTTACGAACAAGATTTATTTAAATCTGTTTTTACTGAATAATCATAAAGAATTTATATTCTGTTCATGTGGTCACTATAATAATGTTACCTTAACAGTTCGTTGACGACGTTCACTCGCTTCAAGAATCCTCTCTTCGGAGTCCAAGTTTCCAAATGCTCCACACCCAATTCTCCTCCTGCACAGTGAAGGCATCGGCCGTACATGTCCACACCACCTGAAATCAAAGTAACTTTAATATTAGAAAGAAACTTTATTTTCTTTTCAGAATAACTTAGAATCAACCTAGGATATTCATGAATTATGAAAGTCGATGCCATGGCTTTTCTTAGTGCTTTCGAATTCACATTTATTATTTAATGTACAGTAGTATATATATATATATATATATATATATATATATATATATATATATATATATATATATATATATATATATATATGTGTGTATATTTATATATAGAGGTGTATATATACAAGTGTATATATATATATATATATATATATATATATATATATATATATATATATATAGTATATATATACAGTATATATATATATATATATATATATATATATATATATATATATATATACTGTACATATATATATACACTGTATATATATGTATATACATATACATATGCACACACACACACACACACACACACATATATATATATATATATATATATATATATATATATATATATATATATATATATATATATATATATACTGCATATATATGTATACATACATACATATATATATATATATATATATATATATATATATATATATATATATATATATATATATATGTGTGTGTGTGTGTGTGTGTGTGTGTGTGTTACTTAATATTTAAATTTCACATCAAATAATGATTAATTTGTAATAATAATGATAATAATTCAATATTAAATTATCCAATTAAACATATTATACATTAGATGAACCAAAGAGTAACCAAGCGGCAATTATCCACCTAGCCTACATTACCCAATAACAATGAATGACATTAACGCTTATTATTATTATTATTATTATTATTATTATTATTATTATTATTATTATTATTATTATTATTATTATTAGCCAAGCTACAAATGTCTCGTTGTCAGTATCCTACAAAATTTCAAAACCAAATCAAATATTGTTTCTAATGCAATGTATTGGTAAGAAAAAAAACTGTGGCAGGTCTTTCTTCAAAGGATTTTATTTCCATAAATATATGGTATGAGTTTATTGAGGGCTCATAGATTCTGTAGGTGCCAGAAAGTAAGTAAACTTATTTTCGTTTTTTTCTGAAATAAGATATTTAACTTTTTGCTTACCGCTGGTCCGAGATGCTGGAGTCAGCATAAGGATGCGTTGAGTCTTTTTCCATTTTGGTGACGTCAGTAGTTCTTGGATTCTCCTGCTACCTACATAACAGAAAATATTGGAATTAGTGAGGCAAATATTTTTATTTTAACCAGGCTGACAGGAATCTTTTTATAGTTTATATATGACATATTTGTTTTGACGTTGTTAATAGTTTATATATGACATATCTGTTTTGACGTTGTTACTGTTTTTAGAATGATTCATTGTTAATTTGTTCTCATCATTTATTTATTTCTTTATTTCCTTTCCTCGCTGGGCTATTTTCCCTATTGGAGCCCTTAGGCTTATAGCATCTTGCTTTGCCAACTAGGGTTGTAACTTGGCTAATAATAATAATAATAATAATAATAATAATAATAATAATAATAATAATAATAATAATAATAATAATAATAATATTGTTGTAATCATACGGAATTTCCTGGGTTTCAGTAAGTGTCCAATACATTATCCTCTCAACTGACCAAATAAAAAAATAATCAATTCTAAGAACAATGGCAAATATTTCAAGACATTTCTGATTTATGGGTTAGAAAGAATACTTTTTCTTAATAATTCAATTTGTTCCTGCTACTCTTAGACTTATTACTTTATTTTTTTATTCATACATATATAACAAATTCTTACTTAGTCGCTTTCGAAAAACGTCCAGAAATAGGAAATAGAAGCGAGAATTTGCGAAGAATTGGTCAGGGGCGATGGCGTTGTCTGTTTGCCAATTATCGCTTGCAAACATGACCGTCACTACACATCCAGATGAGATCTTTCCTTGGTTCTGTGCTATAGAGCAAAAATAAATTAACAATGAATAAACATGCGATGGAAAGCAAAAATTGAAAACATTTGATATAAATAAGATAGGTGAAACTTGACTTTTATGCCATGCAATATGACTTTACGTATTAGTTTGAGTATAAGCATCAGGTGTATGGGTAGTATGAAAAAAAAAAAAAAAAAAAATTAGGTAGCAAAAATGCTATAAAAGGTGCAAAAAAATGACATGATAGGGTTAAGCAGGCTATAAAAGGGCTAACTATTCTGTAAAACAGCTAAAAAGGCTTAAATTCATTCATTGTAATCGCGTTTCTGAACGGAAACTTACCTGTCCCATTGCTGGACACACTGTCAGGACCAAGTGTGGCGATTGGAATGCCTCCTCTGTTAAAAGTACGTCGAAGCCAAAGCCAATCAACCTCTCCAGAATGCGATTGGTCACTATAAGGTTCAGCTACGATGACAAGACAGTGTCTGAGATCTCTAAGTAGCAGCTCAACGGCAGCTCGGAGGACGTTCGAATTTTGGATTTCTTAAATAAAATCGATGTCTGCTGGGACTTGTAATTTTTTTTTTCTATCTTTCTAGGGTTTGATGTTTTGTTTAGGATTTCAATCAGGGTTAAATTTTAAAAAAATTACAAATCATTATCTTGAGGCCGATTTTATACATACACACACATACCAATACACATTCACACACATGCACACACATATACATACATACATACATACATATATATATATATATATATATATATATATATATATATATATATATATATATATATATATATATATATATGGGTTTATTGGTGTAATTATAGATTACATATAACTTTTTTCCTTTACTTTTTTCAGACATGGACAATATCAAAGTCAGGATTGGATCTGTCTGTGGATTCTTGTAATAGGAGAGAGAGAGAGAGAGAGAGAGAGAGAGAGAGAGAGAGAGAGAGAGAGAGAGAGAGAGAGAGAGAGAGAGAGAGAGATTAAATTATACCAATAATAGTAAGCAAACTGAATAATTTTCTAATCAGTTCTAAAATAACTTTTATAGATCATAATAATTACAATGATTGAAATGAAACCTTACTGTAATCGTCGACCTCAGAGCGGAGATTAGTGGCTAAAGGAATATCCATCAAGGTAGAGGTATTGTTCATGTAAGAAAAGCATCCTGGTAGGCCTATTCCTTCCACCAATGCGTAAATATGGAGCCATGTAGTGACTGAAAAAGCGTTAAGCCTACTTGCAGAGCCCATGACCCCTGTAGGCCTACTAGCACAAGAAAATTCAAGCACAGGAAGAAATGATGTACAAATCTAACTCAAGGAATCCTTGATTATTTGAAGAGCGATTCCTAAGATGTACAACTTTTATACCAAGAGAAAGGCTGATATTAAACCCACACACCCCTCGACCTTAAGTGGTAAAGGCTAATCTGGTGAAAAGATTGATGGAATGGACACCTGATCCGAAAGTTAATCTGGCTGCAAGTGGTCAAGTTCTCGGACTTGGATTCTATAGTTTAAAGATGCATGAAATCTAACCTACTTCAGAACTCTTGCGGCGACTAGGCTTAATTGAAAACGTTTTACAAAACTGTAATTTCATTCTTCTTCTTCTTCTTCTTCTTCTTCTTCTCATTATTATTATTATTATTATTATTATTATTATTATTATTATTATTATTATTATTATTATTATTATTATTATGGCTGTTATGAAACAGGTGCCTTAGATTACCGCGGAGGTAGCAGCAGTAGGGGATTCAGCATCATGAAGCTTCATCTGTGGTGGATAATGTGGGAGGGTGGGCTGTGGCACCCTAGCAGTACCGGCTGAACTCGGTTGAGTCCCTTGTCAGGCCGGGAGGAACATAGAGAGTATAGGTCCCCTCTTTGTTTTGTTTCATTTGTTGATGTTGGCTACCCCCCAAAATTGGGGGAAGTGCCTTGGTATATGTATGTATGTATGAAACGAAAAATAATTTATAGATAATGTTAAAACACAGGTAAGTTTGTTCTAAGATGCGAGATAATTTAATGCCAAGTTTGAGGTAACAAAGATGGCTTCAGAAACTTCTAAACGTCCCCATTTACTGATGGGAAAATAACTGCATTATTTTGGAATAGCACGCATCAAGTATCAGTCATCACTAATCCTTTAGAAAGGCCAAAAAAAATATCTGGAAGATTTTCCATTAGAATAAAAAGTATTTGGCATAAATTTCCAAACGAAAATACAATTTTCCCAATTTCCATTTCAAAGAACGACCCCATACTTCCTATATAATCTTGCTATATTTATGTTTTATATCTGAGCTAGAAACTATTTTTACATAGTATAACTGTTGTGGTGTCCTAATAGAAACGTCCATGTCTAGGGTTCTGCCGGACTGTGGTTCGAGTTCAGCTCAAGCTCGATAATTTCTTGTAGTGCCTGGAACATCACTATCCTTGTGAGCTAAGGATGAGGGGGTGGGGGCTATTGGTCTATCTGCTGAATTAGCAGCAGCGATTGCCTGGTCCTCCCAAGTCTTAGCGTGGATGGAGAGGGGTTTGGAAGTTGATCATATGTATACATGGTCAATCTAGGGCATTGTCCTGTTACAGTCCATTTCTTTTAGCGATGCAGATTTGCACCGACTCGCAGCGGTGCCCTTTTAGCTCGGAAAAGTTTCCTGATCGCTGATTGGTGATGCAGATTTGCACCGACTCGCAGCGGTGCCCTTTTAGCTCGGAAAAGTTTCCTGATCGCTGATTGGTGATGCACATTTGCACCGACTCGCAGCGGTGCCCTTTTAGCTCGGAAAAGTTTCCTGATCGCTGATTGGTGATGCAGATTTGCACCGACTCGCAGCGGTGCCCTTTTAGCTCGGAAAAGTTTCCTGATCGCTGATTGGTGATGCACATTTGCACCGACTCGCAGCGGTGCCCTTTTAGCTCGGAAAAGTTTCCTGATCGCTGATTGGTTAGAATGATCTCGTCCAACTAATCAGCGATCAGGAAACTTTTCCGAGCTAAAAGGGCACCGCTGCGAGTTCTCGTCCAACCAATCAGCGATCAGGAAACTTTTCCGAGCTAAAAGGGCACCGCTGCGAGTCGGTGCAAATCTGCATCGCTAAAAGAAATAGAATATAGTTAGGGCAATGTTACTATCACTTGCCTATGCCATTCATAAGAGACTTTAATTGAGGGTTTTAACAGGATTGTTGTCATAAACGTTGAAAATTAACTACATTTATTTTGCTTAATGACACCGAATAAGAAAAGAAAAACAACGGAAACATACATTTCTGCAAACGATTGCCGCAAGTTCTGAAATTAGTTCCATATTCTTCGATAATTTCGAAATTCGATTCGCGTGAGACGCAAAGAAAGGATTCGATCTGCTCTTCAGCTGGGTTTGACTTCTTCCTAAAATTGCAGAAAATAACGACCTGGCAACTCTCACCTGGATTACGAAATAGTGGATGGATGGTATCGCAAGACTATACACACAACATCTTTCTGCCAGGATTAACTTAATAATATTATGCCTTTTCCTAACTACGGTACATCTCATGACTTATTCTTTTAAATTTCATGCAAAGGTTTGAGGGCCGCTATTTTCTTGTGTTCTAGCCTTCGTGATCTGCTTTATGTGATATACAAAGTTATAAAGAATGTTATGTAGAGGGCAGGCCTTCATTAATAAGATGTACGAAAATTGATAAACTTTTTAAAGATAATGTAGAGATATAAATGGATTAAAAATTCGTAAATGTGTTTCGTTTTTATAACCAAACTCTACTATTGGAGCATCTTTAATGCCGACATGTTAATTTCATACCTAGTTGTTATTGTAAGAGACCCATTTCTGATTCATTGGATGATGTGAAGAAACTATATTTCTATTGGTAATGATACTACAATGATTATTTACGCTACTATCATCTGTTTGTCATCTCTGGTGATACATTTTCTTTTAGCATTCAACATTTTCATCTGTTGTGACATCTTAAACTCGGAAAAATAAAAGAGGTGAAAAATTATTGGCTTTTCTAGGAACTTATGGCTTTCAAATTTTATTTGAACAAACATCCTCAGTTATTAAGAGAGAGAGAGAGAGAGAGAGAGAGAGAGAGAGAGAGAGAGAGAGAGAGAGAGAGAGAGAGAGAGAGAGAGAGAGAGAGAGAGAGAGAGAACGTCAGTGCCTATATAATAGAATTTGAAACTACCAAAGAAGACTTCACTTCTATTCAATTTTCGTGTTCAATAATGCTTCAGAGAGATTTTGTCTTTTAGGAAAAAGCCATCTGTCGTGAAATGTCTGCGTTTAACTCGTGATGTAAATTTTAGAGAGAACTTAATGACATCGTTAATACGAAAGTTGACATCGAGCGTCTCTGGTGGTCTTTACGTTTTGGGGATGTGAACTTTTTTTTATTTTTTATTTATTTATTTTTATTTAGATATTCGTGGAAACGTATGAGATTCTCATTTTTATTTGTATTTACTAAGTATGGAAATATTTAGCTTCGTAGATCTTGATTTGTGTAAAAAATTTGATTTGTTTTGTATATTGACATTTACACATATGAGTGTATGCGTAGGCCTATTATTTACAGGAGATAGTATTAATGATAACAATGTGGTAATGATGATTATGACAATAATGAAAATTACAGCTTCAGTCTGTATATAAATTACAATAAGAAATTTGCATATAGAATGGGAATCTCTGTGAATATGTAAACAAATACTTTCCCCATACTTAAAGTTATAATTTTTACAATGATGATAGGCGAAATTTTCTCTAATAAATTTTCACGTAACTCGAGGTGGGCAGCCTTGGATGAACAGCGGGCTTAAGTACCCGGATGAGTCTGTTTACTCATGCCTCTCATTCATTTGCTGGGTATGACGTCACAGAAGCTCTCCACCTGCCCGAGTCTTCACTCTGCCGAGCTACGATGCCAAGCATGAACTTTGTACCCAAAGTTGCAGTGCAATTAATCCCTCCTATCAGCTTACTCCGAATCCAAGTATGCTTGCAAGATGTCAACGCATCACAGAGTTTATCAAAAGAAACGCATTCCGGGTAAGTTTAAGGGAGTCTATAACGTATCCGCTTGGCAACATTTTCCCCAAAATAGCGAAACTTGGAATCTCTCAAGTGCCCTTCGGGGGCCTCTGCTGGTCTCACCTGTGGTCTAGAGAGGCAAGGCAAGGCATTGGACAGCTTCCACACTCTAACTCGGTAGTGTCCCTCTCGTCCTACAGTGACTTCAAAAGTGGTAGTCGTGCAACCGTTCTCATTATCAATACTTCTTCCTAGAAGACCTGGATAGCACCCATTTCGTGAGGAAGGGGGCTTCCAGATTCCAGACCAAGCAAGCGATCTATCCCTAGAAAACAACTGCCCATCGACAAACAAGGTATGTGACGCAGCTCCAATGCTAATGTTGGTACTAGTTTCGCCTTACGATAGAGGCAAGGTTTACACGACCGTCATGATATTCAGGAACTGGTTAGGGTCGTGAAAGTATCGACTTTTAGTTTTCCCTTGATCAAAGGGCTAAATTAACTCATAAGCATTGAGATAAAATCTTAAGATTTTTGGGATCTGTCAAGCAGATCTGGAACCCCAGGATAAGGATATGGTTTCATATGGACTGTGTGAAAGTCTTCTATTTTCGCAAGGGAGGGTGGAGCATTTTCCTTCAATTTTACCAGTATTTACGCGCATACAATTCAATACACACAAAATTTATGCTTCAATCAGATATGTTGCTGAATCTAATATTCTAGTCAGTGGTTAATGTCACTTA
>NC_090762.1:33997458-34062458 GCF_036898095.1 Palaemon carinicauda | reverse complement strand
ATATATATATATATATATATATATATATATTGTACGTACAATTATCGCAAAAGATGATAGAAGATTGGTATAGAGAAGGCAAATTAATGTAGGATTGAAAATGAATATTCCTTATTTGTAGGCATTGGGTTATTCGTGAATTTTTGAAATCTTGTACAAGATTACAATGTAATATACGTTTGCCTAGTTTATATTAATAATAATCCGTTTTTATAGGTGACAGGAGGAATGCTTTCGGGAAGGGTGTTTCAGATATTTTCTCTTGTAAGTTTAATTTAAAAAGAAAAAAATATTTTCTTCTAATATAAGCATTTTTTTCCTCTTTGGTAGCTTATCTTGAAATATATTACGCCATTTATTACTATTGAGAATGTTGTAATGCAGTGCCCAATGGAGTTTGGCACTTTTAGAAGCCTATTTTTTCACGCATGCGCACTACTCCAAGTCCAACGTTACGTCAGTTACATCGTTATTTGATTAGTGTTCGTTAGTGCCAAAATTGTCACTCGTTGCGTGGCAATTTTTAGTTATTTCCCATCCTATTCACATTCATGGCAATTACAAGAACAATTCCATATTTAAGTTGAAGTGTTGTAGATATGTATTATAAATTTTATTGCAATCGTTTAGGTATATTACGAAAGGGTGACCACGGAGCCGTCTTCATTCGTCTCAGGTATGAGATATTTGATACTGCATTTTGATATTTTTATATTTTAGTATTAACTATGATAACTAAGGAGTATCAAAGGGTCTAGCCTTGGGTGTAACCCCAATGCATTTCGGCGGTAAATTTTTACTATGACTTACCAGGGCCTAGGGGCCAGAAAATATGTTTTACCAGTAGATTTTGATGTGTTTTGCACGAATTTCACCTTCATTTTCGGCGGAAATCACCCGTTTTTATCCCACACCCCAAATGGTGTGTGACAAAAACTGTGTATTTTCGACAAATATGAAGGTGAAATTCCTGCAAAACACATCAAAATCAACTAGAAAAACATATTTTCTTGCCATTGATAACTAAAGAAACCAACCTAACCTGACCTATCCTAACCTAACCTAACCTAACCTGTCACTGCCCCTAACCTAGGCGGTCACTGCCCCTAACCTAGGCGGTCACTGCCCCTAACCTAGGCGGTCACTGCCCCTAACCTAAGCGGTCACTGTGCCTAACCTAGCTCGTCACAGGAAAAAATTATGTATTTACCTTATGAGTCTGAATCAGAGTCCGATACTGGGTTATCTGCTTCAGGTTGTTCAGCAATGGGTCGTGCACGGTCACCATGTGGTCTGTAAAGCTGACCAACTTGCAGCCAAAAATGATGGTAACACTGATCGTGATTGTAACGTGAAATAAATAAATATCTGGCCAAATATTGTTCCAGATATTCAGATCGATTCCCCGGTCGTTTGGACCACTCCTTGACGTCTCTCCAAAGTCTTTCAATGTTTTGCGTGTGCACACTTGGGTCTGTCCCTTGGACAAACTCCTCACTATGGTTTATCACTTTGTGGGTATATCCCTCATTTCCTACATTTCGATACGCTGCCCAACCATCACTAATTACAATAGAGCCTGGCAAGATATACTTTTTAATTAATGGGATAAGGGTCTCAGCACTTCTGTCTTGCCCTTCGTGATGTAACGGAATGATAAATTTTTTTTTGGACACACGCTCAATTCCTCCAAACAACCACACTTGATTTAATTGTCTACCACGATTATATTTTCTACGTACAATTAGTGTTTCGTCAATTTCCACGACGATGTCTTGACCACCCACCGGGGATTGTTCTGAAAACCACTTTTCGGTTACTTCCGAACAAAAGCTTCGCCAATCCACACTTGTTCTGCTCGACCAATGTAAACAGTCTATGATGATAGAGTGATCCCAATGTTTGCTTAAAAAATGATTCACAAAAAGAGCCACTTCCCAAGGTTTCACATGTGCATTATCTAAGAATGTACCCTTGAACAAAGAAACGGTGTATGTACACTGAACACTAGCTTTTTTCTTGGGAGCTTTCCTACGACGTCGACAGAAAAACAGGTGCGTATTACTGTTATAACTGCAAAGAATATCACAATGGGGGCACTTCACTGCCACAGGTAAAGCACCGTGTCCTTGTAAAAAAATTATGAATTCGCTGTTTTTCGAATAAAAGGTATTGATACACTTAAAATAGTCAAGACTACAGCCCGCACAACTGACTTCGACGGTTGCCATCGCAAACTAAAATTTGAACTGTAACGAATGTGCAGAAGATTAATGCGCGCCATACCGGAAATGTGTGTCTCGCACCCAAAATGCCTCCAAAAAGGGGAAAAAAACTAAAAAAAATTAATATAACGTTTTTCTAGGTGCTTCAATGTAAACTAGTACAGAGAAATACGCTAACCCATTTTGGTACAACAAAATATTAAGTAAAATGTTTAAAATACATGCATACAAACATGAAAAACGAGAAGAGAAAAATAAAATGCCTGAGAGGATGCACGAAAAAAATGCTTTTCAACCGCTAACGCTTGTGTCTCGGACCAAAAATGCCTTAGAAAGGGGGGGGGGGAAACCACAATAACGTTTTTCTAAGTGATTTAACGTAAACTAAATAACAAAATAATAAAATATTAATTACAATATGTAAAAGACATGCATACAAATGAAACAAATAAAAAAAATTGGCTGAGGAAAATATTAGTATATATTGGACTACTTACTTATGGGTATGCGAGGGTGCAAAGAGGCTCAGATGACAATATTTGCTGTGGAGTCAACATGTCGAATGACTTGTCCATTTTTTAACAAATATTAAAAATAAGATATTGAATAACTCGTTAATTATGCATTTCCGCCGAAAAGTGCATAGAAGAAAAAGTGACTGAAATGTGTAGCTGATGTTGTTTGTAATGGCAAATATCGCCTATGGCCTGGTAAGTGCTTGTAAAAATTTACCTGCATGGTATTTTACCTTATTTATTGTGTAATTTATCAGCCGCTTTTATGTATCATTACATATTGAATAGGTTTCTATGGTGTGTTGAATATATTAAGTCTGTCTTAGTAGGCTAGACCTATGGCAAGCCGATGGTAGGTCTGCCTAACCTAACGTAGTATAAGTAGGAAGTTTGATAGATTATTTGGAATGGGAATCTATTGAATAACTACGGGAATATTTGTAAGATATTTTCAATTAAAGTAATTTGTATTCTCAATTACAGTAGTACCGAAACCCGATCAGGCTATAGCACTATTGCATTATCATAATATAGGCCTACATGTTACAAGTTTAACATACTTTGTCAATGGTATGCCAATTTAAATTCTCGCACAATACACAATTGGATAGATATATCCATTTATTACGGTATTACTGTACTTTATTTCAGGTTAATATAACATAGGGAAAAACTACTTTTTTCTATAGAAATAGTTGAGTGTTATTTTCGAAGGGAGCGTAATTTTTCCTATAAGAAAAAGTAGTTGGTATCTTAGGTTACATTGCCATGTAATACACTACTATGAAACCCCGATATCTTCAAAAATAACACTCGTGTCTGTCGTAATTGAATAGTTTAAGAAATATATATATATATATATATATATATATATATATATATATATATATATATATATATATATATATATATATATATATATATATATATATATATATATACATATATATATATATATCTATATCTGCCGATAATGGGGGATCCCCAGTGGGAACTCAGGGTTTTGGGTGGGGGAAAACACACTGAGGAAACTGTATATAATGGTAAAACAAGCCCTGTAGACTTGTAAAACTTTACCTTAATTTCTAGCCAGTTACCTAAACCACATATTTTTCTTGTTATCTTATGTCCATCTACTAACCATGAATATTTGTGTAAACCACCCAGTAGTGAGATTTTATATCCCCTCTATGATGTAACAATTATAGGGGATCCCTTTGGGAAATGCATAATCAACACAAGGTAACCAACTGGAAAAATATATGTTTTTTGTAAGTGGCATGAGATCAAATCATCATAATTGGTTAATATATGGTACGCTAATTTGTAGCGAAACTCGAATTTTCTATAAGAAATGAACGATGGCTGGCAAGTTTGGTATTTTTCTCACTGCGTATGCTTGGTTTCTGTGCATTTACAATGACGTATCTGTCAGGTTGTATTTTAAACCAATTAACAGCTTACAAGTACTATACTTCATAAGTTCCCAGATGTTGTTCTACAACAGCTGTTTTTTTCCCACTTGCCTTCAGTTTCAACTTAACCTCCAAGAGGGAACTTAAGGGAAGCACATCAATATATATTGAGCTTTAGTGTAATTTTGTTTATGTCGGCAATTGATTATTATGGAAATGCTTTCCGTTCATTGTAAAGCCATTGTTACTCATGTGAAATTAATAAATAACAGCGAAATGATGCATCAAAGGTCAGATTCTGACTTAATTTTTGGGAAGACCAGTACATTTTCTACTGCAAAGCTTCTGTAAAGATTGCAAAAAAAAAAAAAGAGAAAAAAAAAAAAAAAGCGATGGTGTCAATCATAAGGTAAGGATTTATTTGTGATTTGCTCTTAGTTTGTGATCTGGGAAGCAGGGTCCGACTAGTGGTTGTGACCTTGGTAGGGGGGTCCAGGGGCTTGATCCCCAACTAAAGATTGTGACCTGGGAAGGGGGGTCTAGGGGTCTTGCTCCCCAGTTAGGGGTTGTGACCTGGGAACCACTAGGTTAGGTTAGGTGGGTTTGAAAGGTTCTGTATCCTTTTGCAAATCACAAAAGTGTTAAATAATCAATTGTTCCGTAACCGAAATACAAACCACGCTATTTACAAAGGGTACAGTATTACTTTTAGCGCAGCTGAAATGACGAGCCAATAGTTTTTAACGAGGGTTAATTACCCCCGCGCTAGTTAGCGGGGGGTGGGGAAGGGTAGCTTGCTACCCCTCCCCCCTCCACACACCGGTGACTTGCTTCACTTCACTTTTGGCTCGGCGGTGATCAGACGTGTCTGTTCATCGCCTTCGTGACAGCCTTTAATTTTCTGCTTTTTCTTTTCAGCTTGTGTGATTGGTTGGAAGTTGACCTTCAGTTATTTTCTTTTATTTAATATGCGTACATGCCCTGGAGTTGCTGGCCGTCCTTGTGGGACTTTCATGTCGGACGTGATTACGGATCCTCACACCCTCTGCCCTCAATGTCGGAGCCGACGGTGCGACCAGGATAACATGTGCCGTGAGTGCAGGGAGTGGTCTGCCTCCCAGTGGGAGAGGTTTGGCCGTCGGCGTAAGAAGAAGTCCAAGAGAGACCGTTCTCCTCCGGGGTTAGCCTTGAAGGAGGAAGGTTCTCGGGACTCTTCTTCCGCCGCCCAAACCTCCTCCGAAGCTCCCCCTCGTCCGCCTCCTAAGGAGATTCGTCCGAGTGGGAGCGCATGCCCTTGTTCTGTTTCCCTACCTTCGGTGGGGGGAGAGGGCGTCGCCTCCCATAGCGAGGCGGTTCCCCCTCCTCCTCCGGGGGAGGTTATTGATAATAATGCCTTATCCAGTGATGATCTTTTACAGATTTGGTCGTCCCTGGGGCTTAAGGGCTTGCCCTCCAGGGTCGCTCTTATTGACCTTGTCTCGTTGGGGGCCGCTGTTAAACAGTCGCCGGTGGTAGCGGAGGTAGACCCTCTGTCTATTGTCGACGTCGTGGTGACAGAGGCCTCCGACGTGGCTGGGCCTTCCGACGCAGGTGCTGTTGCTGGTGATGGTGCTCTAGGCTCTCCTCCTCCTTCCGTGCATCCTTCGAAGGGGGAAGTGAGGCCTTCGGTCTCGACTGCTGCCCAGCTTCCTTCTGAGGGAAGTGTTTTGACGGAGACTCCCCTTCGGAGGACCGATGGTCCCGACGATCTCCCCCGAGGCCGCCTCCGCCGTAAGGCTCACCGCCCTCTACGCCACAAGGGCCTCCCTTCCCCTTACAGGGGGACTAAGAGGTGCCTTTTTGGGTCTTCGTCCTCCGGGGGGGACTCTCCTCGTCAGCCTCAACCGACTGCTCCGCCCTCCTTGAACCTCTCTGCAGACCGCTCACCATCTCCTGCCGGATCTTCGCCCTCTGGAGAACTCGTCACCCGACGGGCAACGGTCCCTTCGGGGCTAAGGGATTCTTCCCTTACGCGAGCAGGGCTAGCGCACAAGCGCTCTCCTGCTCACCAGCGATCTCCTGCTCGCCAGCGATCTCCTGCTCGTCGACGATCTCCTGCTCGCCGACGCTCACCTGCTCGTCGGCTCTCTCCTGATGTTCGCCCCCCTCGCCAGCGCTCTCCTGCTCGTCAGCTCTCTTCCGAGCGTCAGCGCTCATTTGAGGACCATCGCCCTGCGGTCTCTGACCACCCTTTAGTTCCAGCTGAACTCCCTGCTCACCATCCACCTGGTCCTGTGGCTACGCAACATCGTGCTGCGCGTGTGTCAGAAACACATGTTCGCCAACGCGCCAGCGATCTTCCCGTTCCTGCTCGTGAACGCGCCGCACCACCTGTCCTCTCACAAGACACGCGTCGACCTTCTGCTCGCCAGCGATCACCAGCTCGCCAGCGATCACCTACACATGCTGCTCGCCATCGCACGACCCTGCATGATCGCCCGCTTACGCATGCTGCTCCTCATCGCACTACCCTGAACGATCGCCCTCCTGCGGATGCTGATCACCATCGCACCCTTTCACGCGATCATTCACCTGCGCATGCTGCTTGCCATCGCACAACCCTGCACGATCGCCCGCTTACGCATGCTGCTCCTCATCGCACAACCCTGAACGATCGCCCTCCTGCGGATGCTGATCACCATCGCACCCTTTCACGCGATCATTCACCTGCGCATGCTGCTCGCCATCGCACAACCCTGCACGATCGCCCACTTACGCATGCTGCTCCTCATCGCACAACCCTGAACGATCGCCCTCTTGCAGATGCTGATCACCATCGCACCCTATCTCGCGATTATTCACCTACACATGCTGCTCGCCATCGCTTACCATCACGCAGTCATTATCGCCAGCGATCTTCTTCACCTACGCGGCAGCACGATCCCTCGCCGTCGCGCCGTCACGCCATTGCTTGCGTTCGTCGCCTCGGACACATGTTCATTTACCTGCCCACCCTCACGCCCACTCGCCTGCGCGCCCGCGGGATCACCCGCACGACCATTCGCCTTTGCGCGACCGTTCGCCCTCGCGCGACCATAGTTCGCGGCGAATTCCACAGCCGGTGGTAGCAGCAGGGACGCGTGCTCCTAGACGGCACTCGGGATCACCTCCATCCAAGCACAGGTTGGTATTGCAGGACGAAGACAGGTCAGTACAGCATTCTTCCCCACCTTCTTTTCAGGCAGGTACCGTCATGTCCACTCCAAAGGATCGCCTGATCCCTTTCACCTTAGCGAGGATTACGGACTCTGTGTCCTTGGAGCAGCAGACTTGGTTTGGTCCGCTGGCACGGGCGTTAGTGAGGGTTATGAAACCAGCACTCGCCGGCCAGGGTAACAAACCAGCGGCTGTCTCTCCTACGCTGAAGAGAGAGGAGTGGACTTCGTGGTGACTTCCCCCAGGGCGAAGTTGGTTCCCAAGAGGTCGGTCTCGAGGGTCCCCTCTCCTGCACGAGTACTCTCTCCTTCTCCCGTGGACGAGGCCTTTCCGTCCTCAGGTGAGTCCAGTGGGGCGGTAGTCTTCCCCTCGGCACCAGGAGAGGAGACTTCGCTTCAGGCAGGAGAATCGTCTCGTGAGGAAGGGGCCCCTCGAACCTCGTTGTTGGGATCCTGTATCCCTCCCAGGAGGGAACCCAAGGATTCCAAGACCATCCCTAAATCCTCTGCAAGGATTCGTCAGGAACCCACGACTACCCAGGGGAATGTCCACGTATCACCCCAGGAAGAGATTCCTGGGTCAGGAGACTTAGTTGCCAGCCCGCAGGGAGGAGAACAGCAAGAGTCCGAACATGCCTTCTGGCAGGTCCTAAGCCTGATAAGGCAACTTAACAGTCTTACGGATCCAGTCATCCCCCCCGTGAAGGCAAAGACAGGATTCTGGATGAAGTGTTTGACGTTCGGAAGGCCCCTAAGACCAGTGCAGCTCTGCCCTGGTCTCGGGGGCTGAAGAGTGCCAGAGCTAGGGCCAATGCTCAGCTCGCACTTCTTGCCTCCTCCAGTCGTTCCACTGCCGGGAACAAACTCATCCCTCCTCCTCGCCTTCAGCAGAGGAGGTATTTCGAGATCCTGGGTGAGCACAACCTCGCTCTTCCTCTCCATCACTCTGTGGAGGAGCTGGCGAAGGGAGTTCCCTTGGAGAAACTCTCTGCCCGGCAGGTGTCGTTCTCGGCGGCAGAGATCCTTAACCACGAGAAGGTCGCTAAGTGTGCCGTGCAGGCCACTTCGTGGCTGGACTTCTGGTTAGGATCTCTGGGCATCCTATTGCGATCGGAGGACTTGTCCAGGGAGACCAATAGGAAGGCCCTAGAGACCTTCTTGCTCTCGGGCACCCGCTCCATCGAGTTTTTGGCGCACCAGGTTACCACCCTGTGGGCCAACTCGGTGTTGAAGCGTCGCGATGCTGTGTCCGAGAGATTCCATCCGAAGGTCCCCGCCGTAGATGTGTGTAGGCTCAGACATGCCTCCCTCCTGGGGGAGAGCCTGTTTGAGCCTCAAGACTTGGAGCGAACGGCTGAGAGGTGGAGGAAATCCAGCACGGACTCCCTCCTCCACAGGGCCCTTACAACTCGGCCCTATAAGCCTCCAGCCCCGCCACAACAGCAGCAACAGCCTCGTAAGGCTCCCAAACAGGCACCGGCAGCTAAGAAAGTGGTGTCTAAGCCCCAGCCCTTTCCAGCCAAGGTCAAAAGGGGCGGTAAGTCCTCCAGGGGTGGCGGCCGCGGCCGCAAGCCCTAGGGGTGGCAGTCCCCCTGCGTGTCCACCTGTGGGGGGATGCCTTCAGCGTTGCGTCCGCAGGTGGCAACATCACGGGGCCGACGCTTGGACGGTCTCAGTGATCGGCCAAGGTTATCGCGTCCCGTTCACGTCATCTCAACCTCCCCTGACAGCGAATCCAGTGTCGTTGAGCTCCTATGCCATGGGATCGGCAAAGGGGCTGGCCCTTCAGGCCGAAGTCGAGACCATGTTCGAGAAGGGTGCTCTCCAGGAGGTCGTGGACGGCTCTCCAGGCTTCTTCAGTCGACTCTTTCTTTTAAAGAAGGCTACGGGAGGCTGGAGACCCGTCATCGATCTCTCGGCTCTGAACAGGTTTGTCAAACAAACCCGGTTCAGCATGGAGACAGCAGACACGGTCAGACTTGCGGTGAGACCACAAGACTTCATGTATACACTGGATCTAAAGGATGCGTACTTCCAGATCCCAATCCATCCGTCTTCCAGGAAGTACCTGAGATTCTGCCTAGACAACAAGATCTACCAGTTCAAGGTGCTGTGTTTCGGTCTCTCCACAGCTCCTCAGGTGTTCACCAGAGTGTTCACCCTGATTTCGACTTGGGCGCACAGGAACGGCATTCGTCTCCTTCGTTACCTAGACGATTGGCTGATCCTAGCAGACTCGGAGTCGACCCTTCTTCGGCACCGAGACAGGCTTCTAGATCTTTGCCAGGATCTGGGGATCGTGGTAAACCTCGAGAAGTCCTCTCTGCAGCCGTCCCAACGACTGGTTTATCTAGGCATGCTAATACTGTAGACACCAATCTCCACAAAGCCTTTCCATCAGACGACCGGATAGCAAGGCTGAGGAGGGTGGCGGAACCTTTCCTCAGGCGAAAAGAACTCCCCGCCCAACCGTGGTTGCGTCTCTTAGGCCACCTATCCTCCCTGGCCCGTCTGGTTCCAAACAGCCGCCTCAGGATGAGATCCCTTCAATGGCGGCTCAAGTCCCGGTGGAATCAAGGATCCGATTCCCCGGACATTCTGATCCCAATGGGGTCTCTGGAACAGACGGACTCGCGGTGGTGGCTGGCCGACGAGAACCTGCGAAAGGGAGTGAGTCTTCTCGTCCTCCCCCCGGAATTGACTCTGTTTTCGGACGCGTCAAAAGAAGGGTGGGGGGCGCACGTTCTGAACCAGAGGGCCTCAGGCCTTTGGTCAGAATCAGAAAAGTGCCTACACATCAACCTGCTAGAATTGAAGGCCGTCTTTCTGGCCCTTCAACAGTTCCAACGGTTCCTGGCGGGTCACTCCGTGGTGGTGATGAGCGACAACACCACGGTAGTGGCTTATATCAACAAGCAGGGAGGCACTTTTTCGCAACAGCTATCCCATCTTACAGTAGAGACTCTGAGGTGGACCGAAACCCACTCGATAACACTATCAGCTCGCTTCATTCCTGGCAAGAGGAATGTGCTCACCGACAGTCTGAGCAGGGCTTCGCAGATAGTGAGTACCGAGTGGTCTTTGGATCCTCAGATAGCCAACAAAGTCCTGACTTTGTGGGGTTCCCCGACGGTGGACTTGTTCGCGACAGCCTTGAACTTCAAGCTGCCCCTGTACTGCTCACCAGTCCCGGACCCCAAGGCACTCTGGCAAGGTGCTTTCCAGCAACGGTGGGACAACATCGACGTGTACGCCTTCCCACCATTCTGTCTGATGAGAAGGGTGCTCAACAGGACCAGACTATCGGTCAACTGTTCCATGACTCTAGTAGCTCCGCTATGGCATCACGCGGAATGGTTTCCGGACCTTCTGCAACTCCTGACGGAACTCCCAAGGGAGGTTCCTCCACGACACGAGCTTCTCAGACAACCCCACTCCGGTGTCCCTCACAGGGCCGTAGCTTCGCTTCGGCTTCACGCCTGGACACTATCCAGCGTCTCCTCGCAGAGAGAGGCTTTTCGCAACAGGTTGCGGAGAGAATAATCTCGGCACCTGCGAAGGTCCTCTGAGGGAGTCTACCAAGCGAAGTGGAGAGTCTTTTGTGGTTGGTGTCGTGGAAGGGGTATCTCTCCACTCGATGCCACTATTCCAGCAATAGCGGACTTCCTTGTGTATCTGCGAGAAGAAATGCGCCTTTCTGTCTCGGCAGTGAAAGGCTATCGCTCAGCCTTAAGCTTGGCCTTCAGATTGAAGGGCGTGGATATTTCTTCATCGCTAGAACTCTCTTTACTCATACGTAGCTATGAGCTTACCTGCCCCCAGTCGGAAGTGAGACCCCCTCCTTGGAACGTGGTTCGAGTCCTCAGGTCTCTCAAGAGACCTCCCTTCGAGCCATTACGCCAGGCCTCCGATCGCCACCTGTCTTGGAAGACGGCTTTCCTACTCGCCTTGGCCTCGGCCAAGCGAGTTAGTGAACTTCATGGTCTCTCGTACGACATCGCCTATTCAAAGGGATGGGGGGAGGTAACGTTCAGGTTCGTCCCTGAGTTTGTGGCCAAGACTCAGAATCCTGGAGTGCCGGATCCTCGGTTTGACTCTTTCAGGATCGCGAGTCTCCGTTCTGTAACAAACGACCCAGACCAGCTGCTACTAAGCCCAGTGAGGTGTCTGAGGTACTACTTGAAGAGAACGGCTGCAGTCCGTCCTCATGTGCGAGCTTTGTTTGTGAGCACAGGCAGGACAAAGAGGAGGGTCACCAGGAACACCATCTCTGCTTGGATTCGAAGGGTTATCCACCATGCCCTGAATCCTGACCCTCCTCCGTCATGTCGCCCTCGGGCCCACGATGTCAGGGGTATTGCTACATCCCTGGCCTTCAAGAGAAACTTCTCTGTGACGCAGGTACTTCAAGCTGGGGTCTGGAAGCGACAAACGACCTTCACAGCCCACTACCTGCATGACGTGACCCACAGGAGCCTCGATACGTTCTCTATCGGCCCTGTGGTGACTGCACAACAGCTGGTCTAACCTCAGGCTCCTTTTTGGACAAGTAGCAGTAGGTTGAGGGCGTTGTTACCCGGTCTTAGTCTGTGTGAATGAAAGAGTATGTCTGACCCTTACTTCTTTCTTCATTCTCCCCTCTCTTGGGGAAGCAGCATCCTGGTCCTCGCATAGCTGACCTCGACCTCTGCAGGTAACCCATGCTTCTTTGTGCTCCTAGTATTAAGCTTAATACTGTTGCGTCTCCCATACCCTGACGAGGTGGTATGGGGAACGTCCTATCCTAGAATTCCTATCTGAAGGTCTCAAGGTCAACTTCATAGGACAAGTCACACTCTCCTCCTCACACTACTTATGTAGGCCACTCGTTCCTAGCGATACTAGGAACCTGTGAGGTACAGGGGCTCCCTCTCTCTAGTGCTGCTCACTGAGGGATCGAGCCCCCGGGCAAGCCGAAGTAAGTAAGGCTGGGGACTTTCCACCCTTCCTAAGGGGTAAATCACCCTTTGTAAATAGTGTGGTTTGTATTTCGGTTACGGAACAAATGACAAATTCGAAGATAATTTGTATTTTTCCTAACCATACAAACCTTAGCTATTAACACATATGTGCCCGCCATCCCTGACCCCCAAGTCAAGTCCTACCTCTAAGTGAAGTGAAGCAAGTCACTGGTGTGTGGAGGGGGGAGGGGTAGCAAGCTACCCTTCCCCCCCCCCCCCCCCCCCCCCCCGCTAACTAGCGCCGGGGTAATTAACCCTCGTTAAAAACTATTGGCTCGTCATTTCAGCTGCGCTAAAAGTAATACCCTTTGTAAATAGCTAAGGTTTGTATGGTTAGGAAAAATACAAATTATCTTCGAATTTGTCATTTTTTTTTTTTCTTTTTTTTTTTTTTTTTTTTTTCTTTTTTTTCTTTTTTTTTTTTTTTTTTTTTTACTGAGTGAACGTTTAATTGTAGGATTTGATATGGATATTAAAGAAAAACTGTAATTGCAAAGGAAAGGATGGAAGCTGTAACTGGTTCATAGCTAGACTATATGTAGATGCATTCACTCTACTTCTTGTCAGGAGCATGATTGTTTGCAGTCATCCTCTTTTGTTAAGTGAAGATTGTGGCCTCCTGTTTGGTGGCAGGCTTATGCTTTGAGGAAGAAAAATAGGAATAAGTCTTCTCATGTTGTCATTCTTATCAATGCCTAAAAGGATGATAAAAGACACTTTGCAGCACTTTTATTGACACATATATGATACTTTAATTTCTAGCCAAATACATGAACCATACAGTATTTGTTCTGGTACAAATAAATCGTATAGAATATCAGTTCGCTGGAGTACATGGAAGTTAAACTTGAAAACAAGGTGTAAACAGGTGGCTGGTAGTTTCTGACCGGGAGTGGTGAAGCCCCGACCTCCTGCTTGCTCACTGAGCACTCGCTATGAATTCATCGGATAGCGAGAACATATGTTCTTCTGTGGGTTAGAGCATTTAGCTTTACAGTTAGCCCTTGATATTTGCTGGTTCTTTCATTGCAGATTCGGTCATTCGCAATACAGAGAACCATATGACCTATTGAATAGAAATCACCCATTCGTAGTTCCATGATAAATACTCTTGCAGCTCGATGATTTCGAAGAGACCACACTTCTCTGCACTCAGCCTGCTTTGTGCTTTTTTCCTCTTTGTACAGCACAACACCCCATCTTGTTGACTCAGCCTCACTCTCGCATCATCGCTCCTTACGTTTGCAGCTTCTGCTTCACTCATCTTTGTATAGAATCATGTTATGATGTACAGTATAAAACCTATAGAAATCTAGTGTGTTTTTAGGCATATTACTTATAGCGAAGCTGGGAGACGAGCCATAAGACTTTTAGTGAGGGTTAACCACCCAACCGCTAGTTAGCGGAGGTTGGGGGTAGTCTGCTAGCCTGCTCACTCACACACCTGGGCTGAGTATCCACTTTTGCTTGCAGAAAGGAGTTCTAGGGAGATAGGTGCTGGCGGGCTAATCTGTATAAATAGCTGCAGGTTTGTATCGTTAGGAAAGATACACATTACAGTACTTCAAAATTTGTCATTTGTTTTGACACTAATGCAAATTATTCGCTATTTATAGGGGATGACTTACCCCTTAGGAGGATGGAAGTCTGCGCCAACTGGCTTCTTGGCATTGACGCGTGGTTTCTCAGTATGTACTTCACATGTAGCTGGTAGAAACTCTACATCTCACTAAACAATGAGCTACGCACACCCAGCAGCCTATGCAAGTGTTTGCTTGTGATACTTGCAATGTGATGGTCTAGGTAATAGTTCTCTGAGTCATAGGAATCTTTCGCGGGTACCACAGGCATCACCCAATCCCCCTTCGCTAGGGAATGGAAACGCAGCAAGTATTATTTCCATATTAGGTTACACAAGAAAAATGGTTTTACCTGCAGATAGGTGGAGCCATCTTTGGAGAGGACCCTGGTTGTTTATTCCCCAAGAGAGTGGAAGATGAAAGTAAGAAAGAACCAGTCATTTTTACGCATTCATCCCAGACTACTTGTCCATCAAGGAGTGTTAGGTGTTTAAAGCACTTGTTGTGCAGCCACCACAGGACTAATGGGGAATGTCTCCGAGTTCTTGTAGTTAGTGGGTGGGAAAGGTCATCTGACACTTCCACATGCCCGCTTGTAATACCTGTGTCACAGAGTAGTTTCTTTTGAACACTAGGGACATTACAATGCCCCTAAAGTCATGAGCTCTGGGTCGGGTTGCAGGAGGGTTGGGATTCAGAACCAGGTCAATGACTCTTCGAATCAAAGCCGAGATGATGTTCTTTGTGACCCTCCTCTTAACCTTCCCTGTGCTGATACTCGGGGGCGAGCTGCTAACGTTCTTTTAAGGTAATACCTCAAACTCCTTACCGGGCATAGTAACAGTTGATCTGGATCATCAGTTACAGTACGAAGACTCAATGTGGAAGGGCCCAAATCCAGGGCCCACTTCTCCCTGATTTTGAGTCTTAGCTATAAACTTAGGGACAAATTGAGAATTACCTTCCCCCATCCCCTTGAATGGGTGATGTCATAAAAAAGACCATGCTGTTCACTAACTCTTTTGGCCGAAGCTAATGCAATTAGGAACATGGTCTTCAAAGAGAGGTGGCAATCTGTTGCCTGGCGTCATGCTTCGTAGGGGGCATCCTTCAGAAACTGAAGCAATAGTGGTCACTCAGCCCAAGTGTGTGAGTGAGTGAGTGGGGTAGCAGACTACCCCCCACCCCCACTAACTAGCAGGTGGGTGGTTAACCCTTGCTAAAAATCTCATGGCTCATCTTTCAGCTAAGCCGAAAGTAATATCCTTTATAAATAGCGAATGGTTTGTGTTAGTGCCAGAATAAGAGACAGATTTGGAGATAATTTGTGTTTTTTCAACTATACAAACCTGAGACCTTTACATAGGAAAAATAACACCGAAGCTGGAATACATGCACATCAGTTAAAATTTTATACTGCGGTGTACATAAATGGTCTGTTTTTACTGACTGGGATTGGGGAAGCCCCACCATCCTGCTTGCTCACCGAGTAGTCACTTTGATTGCAGCTGGGACTTTCTAGGGAGTTGGTGATCACAGGAAAGTATGAGTAAAGGACTGAGGTTTGTAAAGTAATGAAAAATACGAATTATCTCCAAATTTGTCATTTGTTCTGTACAAATCCAAACCGTCCTTTACATAGTAGTCTCATCCATAGGTGGGAGGAAGTTCCTGTTCCATGTGGCTGGAAACTTATCCTGGGATGCCTAAATTCATTTTTAAATATTTAACTTAGCCGGTGAATATATAATAGCTGCAACTCTGTTGCTCGACAGACAAAAAACAGTAAAAACTCGCCAGCGATCGCTATACAGGTTGCGGGTGTGCCCACCAGCGCCAACTGTCGGCCAGATACCACTCTCGATGTAAACAAAGACTCAATTTCTTCTCTGTCGACGTGTCGACAAGACGTACTTTTACTCGCTGTAGAACCTGGAGTTTTCTCAACATATTTGGTGAAGTACTTCATTTTGGTTTGAGCTTTCGCAGTGCAGGTGTTTTATCTTCATCTTAAATCTTGAACTCGTTTTTGGATAGATTTAATTTTTGATGACAAAGAGAGTATGGACTTTCTTTGACTTTTAAATGGCCGACCCTTCCCTTAGACGGAAGTGTGTTTAGGCTTTTAGCAATTATCTTATCACGTTATAAATTAATTATAGATTTTCCTCTATATATTTTATATCTCACCGCCTTTATTAGGCCTCTTCGATTAACTTTCCATTTATAATAAACATAAAAATAAATTTTAATGATTTGTTTATATGCGACCTTTCCTGAGAGTAGGCGGTCCTAACTTGGAAACCGAAGTTAAACAACGTTGAGCCCTTTTCAATCGTAATAGCTTTTAAAGAGCTAATGATTTAAAACTTTTTAAATGAATATTTTTAATAAATATTTTATGAAAGATTTTCTTTGAATAGTCTTCGTACTGTTTTCAAAGATGAACTAACGTTTAGTTTATTTATGCTACGCAGTTTGCGCTCTATCGTTACGATAGAGAGAGAGAGTATCACGGTTTCACTTTGCAGAAAGAGTAAATTGATTCTGACGTTTTGTTCATTCTTCTTTCAAAGCTTAAATGTTTTAAATTCTATTTTAAAGGAACTTTTTAATTGAATAACCTTTCAGTTTTTTCCTTTGGTCAAATAACATGTTTTTTTGACAAAACGTAATTGGGCTCTTCTCTTAGGTGCGAAATCACGAGAGAGAGAGAGAGAGAGAGAGAGAGAGAGAGAGAGAGAGAGAGAGAGAGAGAGAGAGAGAGAGAGAGAGAGAGAGACAGAGGGAGAGAGAGGAGAGAAAACATTCCGTTCAAGCGGGTAACGTTGTTCTCGAGTTACTCTCGTCCCTAGTCTCTGTACGGGGAGAAAGGATAAAACGTTTTTAGTTTTATTCTCGTCCCCAGGCAATGTACGGTGAGAGATTGAAAACGTAGTTTTGAATGAACTAGTGTTTAGTCTCTTCCCCAGCCACTGAATTTTTTATCTTAAAAGATGTTTACTGTGTTTTGCTGGTATTAATGTGCTTGCATTATACAACTGATTTCACATTTACTACCTTTTGATGAGGGTAGAATTGCGTGCTTCAGGTAGAAATCAGTAAAAGTTTCGATTTCAGTGAAATAAGTGCAAACAGAAAATCGTAGTGATAAAGTGATATTGCGCAAAGTGTTACAGTGTTGCGTAACCGAGGGTTCGTCTGTTCGTGCCTGTCGTTCATCTAGTCCGGGACCTCTTGCAAGCTCCCAAGCCCAGGGGAGAAGTAATGTCGTACGACTTATGGGTTCGAGAGGCCTTGATCAGCGAACAGACGTTCCCTCTATGGTATCGGGTGTATCTTACCAAGATCTCCCCTACCATAAGGCGAGAGAGACAATTTTCTCCTCGTCATCCGAAGGCTTTTCGCATAAGAAACCTGAAACAAGGTTTCGAGACCCTTAAGCGAAAGTCAGTCCTTTCAGGACAGGTCCAGCGTCCTGGTTGTAGCCATTAGGACAGCTCTGACCCTATGCAGTCATCGGAAAACTGCTCGCCGCCTAACAAAAGCGTAACACAGACTCCGAGAGTCTTTTTGTTGGCAAGGTTTTGCGGTCACAGACGTTACCCTCGTCTCTTACCGCAACCATTTCCGTTGATCCTAAATGGGTTGTACGGCAAGACATGCAGAATAAGCTTGCCTCCCTTATGGAAGACTATTCTGCCGATTAGTACGTTGAGCCTAGCCATTTATCTCATCGAGATCCTGGCTTTCAGCCAACCTAACGTTCCTTTGTGCGTCCTGGTGACGTTGGCGTAGCTAATTCACGTCAGTCAGGTTGTTTAGAACCACACTCGATGCGGTCTCGTGTGGATTTTCAGCCACATTTGGACGTTAGGCCACTTGCTGATGCTCCTGTTGACGTTCAGGACGTTCGCTAACAATCGGAGTTGACTTGTTTTGACGCTGTGCGTCAACCTCCGCATTCTAGAGTTGTTTTGACTGCTCAATCTAGGCGGTCAAAGCAGTCTCGAGTGGACGCTGTGCGTCCTCACGCACCTGTTGTTGTTGACAGTTCACAGACTGTCAAGCAGTTACATGACGTTGCGTCCTGGTCTCTCTCACCTGTTGTTGTTGACAGTTCACAGACTGTCAAGCAGTTACATGACGTTGCGTCCTGGTCCGCTACTAATGCACCAGTGCGTGTGGACTCTGCTTGTAAAGCATTGCCACCACGGTAGGTCTCTCCCTTGCTTGAGACTCAGCTATTATCGAACAAGGTTCCTTTAGATGAGGAAGTTGCTGTTCCCCCTCCTACTGATATTCCCTTGAGGACTCTGTCAGACGGAGAGGAGCCTAAAGCTGCTTAGCCCTCTATGGACTTTAATTAAATCATGCTGATTTTTAAGGATCTTTGTCCGGATCTTTTTGTAACTGCTGCTCCTCGTTCGCCTAAACATCAGAGCTTACACTAGGCCTAGCTACTTCGAAGCCGTTGTTTTATAAGCTAGTGCTCTCTCGCTCTCCTAGAGAGCTTTACGTTTGCTAGGCGACTGGTTTATCACCAGGAGGAGTTTGGGGGATACAGCCTTTGCTTTCCCTTCTTTTAAACTGGCTTATAGAGCGAGAGTCTGATATGACACGAGAGAAGTTCTCGGCTTGGGAGTTCCTGCCTCTGCCCAGATAGACTTCTAAAATCTCGTAGACTCTCCCTGGCGCCTGGCCAGGAGACGCTCCAAGATTTTACAGGTCAACTTCACAGCTGTTTTCGAGCCTTTGAAGTTTTGCTGTACAATTATGTCATGCATAAACAAGGCTTTCAGGGATGGCTCCAATGATCTGACAGCCACGTTCTCTGCAGAGACAAGTCCCTCAGGGATGGCTCCATGATTTGGCAGCCATGTTCACTGCAGGAGTACGTAAGAGGCAAGTGCGCTCAATGTGTTCACTGTCAAGACAAACTTCGCGATGAAGTCTACCAGGCTGTCTTGACAGCATTTATGGAAGGCGACTGGATGGTCTCTCTCGACCTTCAGGAGGCATACTTCCACATTCCTATACACCCGGATTCCCAACCGTTTCTGAGGTTTGTTTACAGGAAGGTGGGGTACCAGTTTCGAGCTATCGGAGATCAGAGCCTCCCTGTACTTGGACGATTGGCTTCTCAGAGCCTCTTCCAGTCATCGCTGTCTGAAGGATCTCAATTGGACTCTAGATCTCGCCAAGGAATTGGGACTCCTAGTCAATTTGGAAAAGTCACAGCTGGTCCCATCCCAAACTATTCTGTATTTAGGGATGGAGATTCACAGTCAAGTTTTTCGGGCTTTTCCGTCGGCCCCCAGAATAGATCAAGCCCTGCACTCCATCCAGAAGATGCTGAAGAAAGAACGCTGCTCGGTCAGGCTGTGGATGAGTCTGGTAGGGATGCTGTCATCCCTGGAGCAATTTGTATCATTAGGAAGACTACACCTCCGTCCTCTTCAGTTCCATCTGGCTTTTCACTGGAAAAAGGACAAGACGCTAGAGGCGGTCTCGATCCCGATTTCCGAAAAGATAAAGTCTTGTCTGACTTGGTGGAAGGACAATATCAGCCTAAGAGAGGGTCTTCCCCTGGCAGTTCAGATACCCAACCACGTTCTCTTCTCGGACGCATCGGACTTGGGCTGGGGCGCGACGCTGGACGGTCGGGAATGCTCAGGTCTGTGGAACTCGAGTCAGAGGAGCATGCATATCAACTGCAAGGAGCTTTTGGCGGTTCATCTGGCCTTGAGAAGCTTCGAGTATCTCCTTCGAGGCAAAGTAGTGGAAGTAAACTCGGACAACACCACGGCCTTGGCGTACATCTCCAAACAGGGAGGTACCCACTCACTGACGTTGTACGAGATCGCAAGGGACCTGCTCATCTGGTCAAAAGATCGAGGCATCTCCCTAGTAACGAGGTTCATCCAGGGCGACTTGAACGTCCTAGCAGATTGTCTCAGTCGGAAAGGTCAAGTAATTCCAACCGAATGGACCCTCCACAAGGATGTGTGCAAGAGACTTTGGGCGACTTGGGGTCAACCCACCATAGATCTCTTTGCAACCTCGCTGACCAAGAGGCTTCCAATCTATTGCTCTCCAGTCCCGGACCCAGCAGCAATACATATAGATGCCTTCCTCCTAGATTGGTCACATCTGGATCTTTACGCATTCCCACCATTCAAGATTGTCAACAAGGTACTGCAAAAGTTCGCCTCTCACGAAGGGACAAGGTTGACGTTAGTTGCTCCCCTCTGGCCCGCGAGAGAATGGTTCACCGAGGTACTTCGATGGTTAGTAGACGTTCCCAGAAGTCTTCCTCTATGAGTAGACCTTCTACGTCAGCCACACGTAAAGAAGGTACACCAAAGCCTCCACGCTCTTCGTCTGACTGCCTTCAGACTATCGAAAGACTCTCGAGAGCTAGAGGCTTTTCGAAGGAGGCAGCCAGTGCGATTGCTAGAGCAAGGAGAGCGTCTACCATTAGAGTCTACCAATCGAAGTGGGAAGTTCTTCCGAGACTGGTGCAAGTCAGTTTCTGTATCCTCGACCAGTACCTCTGTAGCCCAAATAGCAGATTTTCTCTTATACCTGAGAAAAGGACGATCCCTTTCAGCTCCCACTATCAAGGGCTATAGAAGCATGTTGGCATCGGTCTTCCGGCATAGAGGCTTAGATCTTTCCAACAATAAAGATCTGCAAGACCTCCTTAAGTCTTTCGAGACCACTAAGGAGCGTCGTTTGGCTACTCCTGGGTGGAATTTAGACGTGGTCCTAAGATTCCTCATGTCAGACAGGTTTGAGCCTTTACAGTCAGCCTCCCTGAAAGATCTCACTCTTAAGACTCTTTTCCTGGTATGCTTAGCCTCGGCTAAAAGAGTCAGTGAGATTCATGCCTTCAGCAAGAACATCGGATTTTCGTCAGAAAAAGCTACTTGTTCTCTGCAACTTGGTTTTCTAGCCAAAAATGAGCTACCTTCTCATCCTTGGCCTAAATCTTTCGATATTCCCAGCTTATCGGAGATCGTAGGCAATGAACTAGAAAGAGTCTTATGCCCTGTTAGAGCTCTTAAGTTCTACTTAGCTCGTACTAAACCTTTACGAGGCCAATCTGAAGCGTTATGGTGTTCGGTTAAGAAACCATCCTTGCCTATGTCAAAGAATGCTTTGTCATGTTTTATCAGATTGTTAATACGAGAAGCTCATTCACACTTGAATGAGGAAGACCGATCTTTGCTTAAGGTTAAGACGCACGAGGTTAGAGCTGTAGCAACTTCCGTGGCCTTTAAGCAAAATAGATCTCAGCAAAGTATCATGAACGCAACCTATTGGAGAAGCAAGTCAGTGTTCGCGTCATTTTACTTAAAAGATGTCCAGTCTCTTTACGAGAACTGCTACACACTGGGACCATTCGTAGCAGCGAGTGCAGTAGTGGGTGAGGGCTCAACCACTACAATTCCCTAATTCCATATCCTTTTAATCTGTCTCTTGAAATGTTTTAATGTTTTTATGGGTTGTCCGGAAGGCTAAGAAGCCTTTCGCATCCTGGTTGATTTGGCGGGTGGTCAAAGTCATTTCTTGAAAGCGCCCAGATTAGGGGTTTGATGAGGTCCTGTTGTATGGGTTGCAGCCCTTGATACTTCAGCTCCTGGGGGTCTGTTAGCATCCTAAGAGGATCGCTGGGCTCCGTAAGGAAGACGTACTTACAAGGCAGAGTAATCGTCTAAGTCGACTTCCTTACCAGGTACCTATTTATTTTGGTTTTGTTATATTGATAACTGCCAAAATGAAATAAAAAAACTCTTAGCTTATACGATGTAAACATATTTAACTCTGGTCTCTACCCACCTCCTTGGGTGTGAATCAGCTATTATATATTCACCGGCTAAGTTAAATATTTAAAAATGATATTTTATTTATAAAATAAATTTTTGAATATACTTACCCGGTGAATATATAAATTAAACGACCCTCCCTTCCTCCCCAATAGAGACGCAGTGGGATGAGAAGAAATTGAGTCTTTGTTTACATCGAGAGTGGTATCTGGCCGACAGTTGGCGCTGGTGGGCACACCCGCAACCTGTATAGCGATCGCTGGCGAGTTTTTACTGTTTTTTGTCTGTCGAGCAACAGAGTTGCAGCTATTATATATTCACCGGGTAAGTATATTCAAAAATTTATTTTATAATTAAAATATCATTTTACATATCGTCCCTCAGTTTGGTGGTTATACAGTACCAGTGTATCCACAGCCTGTGCAATAAAGGAATCTGAGCAATAGTCTCATGTGTTGTAACGATGAGTTATATGTATATTGATGGGTTTGCTTTGTTTTAACCAAGTAGCATATGTATCCTAATGGGTTTGCTTGATTCACACCCTACAGCATATCGATACTAAAGGGTGTGCCTGGTTACTACACTCTCCTTCTCGTAAGGAATAAGGAATAACGCTTTTATATTACATTTATAGATCTGCAGCAGGCTGAGTGGTGGAATGAGGAATAACACTTTTATACTACATTTATAGATCTGCTGCAGGCTGAGTGGTGCAGTCAAATCAATTCCAGCTGACTGGGTTTTTGATGCTGTTCCCCATAAGAGAAGATTGAAAGGAAAAGAAATGGCGAGTCATTCTTCATCTCCATCCTAGACTAACACGTAACCACCGTCCTCGATCCAGTGGTAATGGTCCTGTGAGAGGAGCAGAGTTAGCAGTACCACCTGCTGTGTAGCTACTATGCCCTAGAGAAAAGGTGTCTAGAGACCTGTGAGTTGGTTCTCACAGTTAATGGGCAGTAAGTGTAGTTTGGTTTTCCACATGCCTGCTTATAGTAACTGCACTAAAGATAGATTCTTCCTAAATACCAGGGTTATTCTATCCACTCTGACTTGAACGCATCCTAGAGAGGAAGGTGAGGGTTGTGAAAAGGCACAGACAGTGACCTCCTTAGCCAAGAGGTTATTGTATTTCTGGTTACCTTATTGACTCATTTTACTGACAAAAGGTGTTACAGGTGTGGTTGAATGACATGCGTATGTTCAAGGTAGCGCTTCAGAGCCCTCACAGTAACTGAGCAGGATCATCGGTTACCTCTCTAAAGCTTACGATCAGAAAAGATGAAAACCTGGAGTCAGAAACTGACAATAAACTCAGACGGAGGAGAACTAGTTCTGCCTCCAATCCCCTGTATAATAGATGTTACTAAAGAGACCATGCAGCTCACTAACGTTCTTAGCGGAGGGTAGGGCGAGGAAGAAGACCATTTTGAGAGTGAGGTTCCTATCTGAAGCAACCCTCAATGGTTCATGTTTCCTCTTTAGGTATTGTAGGAACTTGAAACCATTCGCGGGTAGTGGTCTCATGTTTAACGGAGGACAGGTCTGTTCAAAACTCTGTGAGAACATGGAGAGTTCTACCAAAGAAGAAACATCAACTCTTGGGCTAAAAGACTTGGTTCAAGAAAGAGTTCTTTCCTTTTGGAGATAAAGTAAAAAATCATCTTCCATGACACAAATGACAGAATTTGGCCCACTTGCCTTGATACATTAAAGTTGAAGACTTCCAGAGGTATCCGGACATCTCTTACACAACTTTGCTCGAAAAGTTTTCCTCTGAGAGGATATACTGGATAACCTCCACGCATTAAGCCGAAGTGAATCCATAGTGCTGTGGAAGATCTGAGCGTGTGGTTGGGATAACAGGCCAGGATGAAGAGACAATTCCATCGGAGTTTCTATCAGTAGAAGTAGAAGATTCGGGTAATATTCTGCTTGGGTCATTTTGGGGCTACTAGAGTCATGTTGAGGTTGGGAGTGGCTTGAATTCAGTTTAAGACCATCCTTATTAGGCAGAACGATGGAAAAGCATATACAACGAGAGCATCCCAAGGGTGATGGAACGCGTCCTTGAATCCTGCTTCCGGATCTGGCATCGGTAAGCAGTAAACTGGGAGTTTGTGGTTCAGTGATGTTGCAAAATCAGGCTCCTGCTAGCTATATGAAGATTCAAAGACCATTCAGAGCCAATTATTTGCATTCTACTGCTCAGTTTGTCAGCAACAATATTCTTTCTGCCGTGAATGAAGCCGGCAGTCAGAGTAGTAGAGTTGAGCCCTGCCCACTTGTGGATCTCTACTACTAGCTTGCAAACCTGCAGCGACACAGTACCTTCTTGTTTACATATGCCTCTACAGTGGTGTTGTCACTCATCAAAACCACAGAATGACCAGTTAAAAGATGGCCCAAGTGTTGGAGCACAAGGGTAGTTGCTCGAAGCTCCAACATGTTGATATGGCTATGGCACGTTTGGTCAGACCATTGTCCACATGTCATATGTTGATGGAGGTATGCTCCTCAACCTTCCTTTAACACATCTGTAATTAACAGGAGCTCTGATGGAGGCATCAGAAGAGGAGATCCCTTAGAAAGTTTGTCTCATCCAGTCACTATTCCAGGTCGTGTCTGGACACTTCCCCTATTGGAACCAATGATAGAGTTGAGTCAAGATGTTGAGACCAGTGTCCCTTTAACTCCTATCGGAGCAACCGTAGGTGAAGATGACTGTTTGGAATGAGACGTTCCAGGGAGACTAGATGGCCCAGCAACTTCTGCCAGTGGTGAGCTGATGAAGGAAGGGTTATACTGAAGACCGTGTCGATGTCCATTCCAAGGTAGATGAGTCTTTGCTTTGGCACTAGAATGGACTTCTGATTCGCCATAATCCCTGGATCTTGACAAAATGAAAGAAGTCTGTATCAGCGAAGGAGAAGGCCTTCCTCCAATTGTCCAGTTATTGCAAGATACTAGTGCTGTTAGCGTGTGCCCATGCTGACACTAGCTTAAAGACTCTGGTGAACACTTTTTGTGCTACGGACACTCTGAAACAAAGCACCCCTTTATTGGCCACAACAAAGCTGATGTATTCGTCCTTGAGATCGATCTTCATCTTTTGAAGTCCAAGAACTTGATTACCCTTCCGACTGAGGCCGCAGTCTACATCTTGAACGATTATTGTAACGCAAATTCGTTCAGGGTTGACAGGTCTATGACGGGTCTCCAGCCTCCAGATGCCTTTTCTATAAAAAAAAAGTCAATTGAAGAATCCTGTGGAGCCGTCATCGACCTCTTGGAGAGCACCCTTCTTTAGCATAGTATGGACTTTTGCCCGAAGGGCAAAGTCCTTCACCGATTACTGGCATTAGGGCAATAATGTCATTACAGGGTAGTGGTCGAATTAGGGGAGGGGGAGAGCTGATAAATGGGAGGAGGTATCCGGATTGATGGACGTCTACCGTCCATCTTTCCACCCTGTGATACCATGACCACCTCCATTTGGGTTGTAGTCAAACTCCCGTAGGTGGTATCGTGGGAGGGATGCCCTCTCTGGCGGGGTTGTTGTCCTCGTCTTTTCCCCCTGTGGTGGTCTTGCCCATGACGTCCCATCCTCGGAAAAGGCTGGTTCATTCCCATCTCAAGATGGAAAGGGTGGGGGTGAGGGTCATTTCTCTGTGCAGTCTCATGTGCCTGCCTGGCTGTAGTTGAAGATCTCGCCTGATTGGAAGTGGAGGCATGACTGTGGCTGCCGGAAGGACACTGCTTGGTGCAGAAGAGTCTTGGCTGGCCTTCTTCCACTTCTCAGTTACTGCTTCAATTTCCTTTGTCAGAAACAGAGAAGGACCCTTCAAGGAGGCATTCCTGAGATTTAAAATCTTTCGCTGGCTGATCAGTTTCCCCACTGGTTGGCTGCTTGATGCCTCAAGAACTTGACTGCTCTGGCTTCCATTAGGAAGACATTCTTGAAAGTCTTCCTCTTGTCAGAGACGGGCAAGTCCTTCGTGTCTGCTAAGTAGCTTACTCCTCTTGAACAGTGGTCAATCCAGGAGGTGGCATGAAGAGTTGCTCTCCATTCTTGTAGCCTCTAGTGACAAAAACGTAATAGCTTGTGTTGCTTGGTGGTCTACAGTGACATCTGGGGACAGTGTGGCTACTGTAGGATCAAGAAGTTAGGGGGATGGAGGAACTTTGTGTGCTGTAGTAGTTCCTCTGCCTCAGGAAAGCTGGAGGAATCATCCTGAAAAATCTCCTAGCCCATAAGGAATTTTTTCTTTCATATCGACCACGTCTAGCGCTTTCAAGGCCAATATTGACCTGGAAAGCTAGTAACCCGTGGTGCGTGACACGGCCGATTGATGGAAGCTTTTCTTCCTTTGGGAGGAGAGCAAGGTTCCTCTCTGGAGTCATTAGTTCAGCAAATGCAGGTTAAGACCTGGAAAAAGGGTAGAATCTTAATTCGCCTTCCTCCATGTCCGGGACTTTAGGTCTGATTGGCTAAGGAAGAGCACCATCAGATTCGTCAGAGTCAAAAAAGAGGTCATCCCTTTCTAATCCCATACCCGACTGGTCTCGGGATGGTTTGGAAGTAAGATAATTACTGTATCTCTTTCCTCTCTCCTGAGAGGTGACTGACCGGGAGGGGTGAGGGGCTGGCAAGCACAATCCGTCTAGGATCCCTCATAGCTTACGAGTTCAAGGATCTGCCGTAGTGCTGTACTTATTCTTAGGGATACTCTTGAGGTCTTTCCATCCCCTGAGATGTGTGCCCTCTGAGAAAGGGGAGAGATTGATGGTCGGTTGACTCCTCTCATTTGCATCCTAACACTGACTGGGATCTCTTCCGATCCGGAGTGGGCTGTCGGTTTGCTTCATACCTTTTCTGACATTGAGGAGAGGGAGAGCGAGAGGTTGTGTCAAATTTGATAGGCGACAATCTATAATTGCCCGAGATTACCTCCCTGAGTGACAGAGAACCCCGATGAGTCCGAGGGGGTATCTTGGTGAAGTGTCATACCTTTGCCAGTCATTAAACCTTATGGGTACAATGTCCAGATCATGGAACTGAGGAAAGATGCATTGGGGATCGCATTTCCTAGTTCTCTGAATTGATAGGATGATCGCTGTCAGACATATGTCCTAGGTGCAAGTCTAGGATTCTGTGTCCTGTCTAGAGTTACAGTATTGGGTAATCTGTGGAAATGTATCTGGAATAAGCATGCATCTGGGGGAGGTATGTCTGGTTGAGGTGCATCTTGGTTCTGAAGAATCAGGTGAGGAGGGTGACGAGCAACCTTGCGAGTGTGATCAGGTGAGCTAGGGTGCTTAAGTGAGTGTGCTCCTCCCTTTATAGGCGTATTGGTTAGGTGATTGTCGGCTGTCTGGAGTATGCTCCGAAGAGCTGGGGCATTCAGGCGAAAGCACTCATCCTTGCTCGTGACACTTCGTATGGGGGTGATCTTCAGATGTCTGTTGGTGCGCAAGTATGCGCTCGGGTGAAGGTGAATAGGCATATCTGCTAGCATGTTGAGAGGTGCTCGCCAACACTAGGATCCATCATTGAAGCGCGTTTCTTGTACGAAGGTTGCGTAGGAGACACGTCTCTTTTGACTCCCTCCTCTGGCCCTTCAAGGGAGAAGAGCTGATGACATCTCTTGCAGGAGCAGAAACACTCCTGCAGTGCCTTTCTAGCAAGCACCTCCACTAACCACTCCTTAGAAGGAGGGCCACAACATATGTAAGGCATCATCCATCTGTAAAGAAGACTCCCATTTTGGTAGGGAAATTGGAAGGTTTCCTTACTCAGAGGTTTTAAGCATCTGACTTACCTGGTAGTTATATATATAGCTTAGTCCCTGTTGTCACGGCAGAAATTTCAAAACTCGCGGCAATCACCGATTGGGTAGCCAGGTGTACCACCAGTGCGCCCTCTACTCAGGTACCTGGAATCATTCCAGTCATTCCTCAGATCACCGTCAATGATCTTAGATGTCAGGATGCCTGAAAACTTTAAATCAATCAATCGGTCCTGGACTCTTCCGGGGACCGTTCCTGCTCACCAACGATCTCCTGCACCTGTGCGCCAGTGCTTTCCTACACGCGCCAGCATTATCATGCGCTCTTACAGTTTTCCGCGCGCCAGCACCAACAGTCTTCCACGCGTGCTAATAGTCTTCCACACGCACCCGCAGTCTTCCGCGAGCACTTGCAGTCTTTTATGTGCACGACAATAGTCTTCCACGCGTGCCAACAGTCTTCCACGCGTGCGCCAGCTATCTTACATGTGTAGGAGTTCAAAGACTCCAAGACCCTGCCAAAGTCCTCTGCCAGGACTACAAGGACGGAGACAGCTAGCCACTCGAGGAATGTCCGTGACCCACCCCGAGAAGAGCTCTTGGGGATGGAAGATGGAGACCTCTGCAAGTCCTACATCAGAAGGAGAGCAACAAAAGTCAGAACATGCATTCTGGCAGGTCCTGACTCTTATGAGGGTTCTCAATGGATTTTCAGACCCAAAGATACTCTCTCGGTAGGGCAAGGACACGGTCTTAGACCATGTCTTCGGCACTCGGAAACCCTCAAAGATCAGTGCAGCCCTACCCTGGTCTCAGGGGGTTGAAGAGTGCCAGGGCTAAGATTGCCCAACAGGTCTCCAAGTTTGCCTCCTCCAACCATTCTGGCTCTACAAACAAGCTCCTCCCACCTCCTCGTTTACAACAGAGGAGGTACTTTGAGATCCTGGAGGAGCCCAGTCCAGCTCTTCCACTTCACCACTATCGGGAAGAACTAACCAGGGGGATCTCTCTTGAGAGACTCTTTAGCCAGCAGGCCTCTTTCTCAGTGGCCGAAGTCCTTAACCAGGAAAAGGTCACAAAGTATGCGATGCAAGCTAATTCTTGGCTGGATATCTGGTTAGGGACCTTGGGAATCCTGGTACGATCCGAGGATTTCTCCAAGGAGCGTACCAGGAAGGCTATGGAGACCTTCCTCCTCTTAGGCACTCGTATGATCGAGTTTTTTGCCCAGCAAGTTTCGAACTTGTGGGAAACACCATCTTAAAACGTCGAGATGCGGTGTCTGAGAGGTTCCACCAACAGGTCCCCAGTGTCGAGGTAAATAGGCTCAGACATTCCTCTCTAGAGGGAGCCCACCTGTTTGAGCCTAAGGACGTGGAACTGGCTGCTGAGAGGTGGAGATAGTCTTATCAAGACTCCCTCCTCCATAGTGCTTACACATCCAAGCCCTACAGTATGTACCTCCAGCACCTCAGCAGTCCTATCCAACCAAGACTACAACGACGAAATCAGCAGTGAAGACAGTAGTGTCTAATAAGCCCTTTCCTTTCAAGGACAAGAAAGGCAAAAAGTCCTCTAGGAAAGGAAAATAATCCTAGAGGGAGCAGCCGAGGCCACAAACGCAAAGATAGGCACTCCCCCTGGGTCTCCACCAGTGGGGGGATGCCTACAAAGTTGCTCAGACAGGTGGAGGCAACTCGGGGCCAATCCCTGGACAATCTCCGTGATTTGTCTAGGATATCGTGTCCCGTTCATAACATCTCTCCCTCCCCTGACCAGGAATCCAGTGTCAATAGACTCCCTTGCCATGGGATTGGTAAGGGGGCAGGCTCTTCGGGCAAAAGTCGAGACCCTGTCGAAGAAGGGCACTCACAGAAGTCCTCGACGGATCCCCAGGCTTCTTCAGTCGACTTTTTCTTGTAAAAAAGGCATCTGGAGGCTGGAGACCAGTCATCGGCCTCTCAGCCCTGAACAAGTTTGTCAAACAAACTCCGTTCAGCATGGAGACGGCAGACACGGTCAGACTAGTGGTAAGACCTCAGGACTTCATGTGAACACTGGTCCTAAAGGACGCGTACTTCCAGATCCCAGTCCATCCGTCTTCAAGGAAGTACTTAAGATTCAGCCTGGACAACAGGAAGTACCAGTTCAAGGTGCTGTGCTTCGGTCTTTCCACAGTACCTCAAGTTTTTCACCAGAGTGTTTGCCCTAGTATCATCTTAGGCCCACAGGATTGGCATCTGTCTCCTTTGCTATCTGGACGACTGGCTAATCATAGCAGACTTGGTGTCAACCATTTTTAAACACCGAGACAAACTTCTGAGACTTTGCCAAGATCTGGGGATCATGGTAAATCTCGAGAAGTCATCCCTGCTTCCTACATAGAGACTGGTATACCTAGGCACAATAATAGACACCAATCTCCACAAAGCCTTCCCATCAGACGACAGGATAACAATGCTGAGAAAGGTCGCAAGACCTTTTCTCAGACGAGAAAAATTTCCAGCCCAAACGTGGTTACGTCTTCTCGGTCACCTTTCATCACTGGCCCGTCTAGTTCCCAATGGTTGCCTCAGGATGAGATCCCTCCAGTGGCGACTCGAAGTCCCGGTGGAATCAGACTCGTGATTCCCCGGACATCCGGATCCCCATGGGATCAGTGGAACTGACGAACCTCAAGTGGTGGGTGGTAGACAAGAATATACGAAAGGGAGTGGATCTTCTCGTCCTCCCCCCGGATTTCATGCTGTTCTCAGACGCTTAAAAAAAAGGGTGGGGGCCCCACGTGCTGCACCACACGACCTCAGGCCTCTGGTCAAAGTCAGAAGAGTTCCTCCACATAAATCTCCTAGAGATGAAGGTTGTCTTTCTGGCCCTTCAACTGTTCCAACAATTCCTGGCGGGCCACTCAGTGGTGGTGATGAGCGAAAACACCACAGTAGTGGCTTACATCAACAAGCAAGGCGGTACTTTTTCGCAGCACCTATCCCATCTAGCAGTAGAGATACTGAGATGGGCCGAGATCCACTCGATACCTCTATTGGCATGCTTCATTCCGGGCAAAAGGAATGTGCCCGCCATCAACCTGAGTAGAGCATCTCGGATATTAAGTACCGAGTGGTCTTTGGATCATTTAGTAGACAACAAAGTCCTGACTTTATGGGGTTCTCCAACAGTGGACCTCTTCGCAACGGCCCTGAACTTCAGGCTCCCATTGTATGGTTCCCCAGTCCCAGACCCAAGGCTCTCTGGCAAGATGCATTCCAACAACGGTGGGACAACATCAACGTTTATGCCTTTCCCTCGTTCTGTCTGATGAGAAGGGTACTCGACAAGGCCAGAACATAGGTCAATCTTCCAATGTCTCTCATAGCTCCACTATGGCATCGCGCAGAATGGTTTCGGGACCTTCTGCAACTTTTAATGGAGCCCCCAAGAGAACTCCCTCCACGACACAATCTACTCAAACAACCACATGCCAACATATTCCACAAAGCCGTAGCTTCACTACGACTTCACACCTGGAGACTATCCAGCACCTCCTCTCTCAGAGAGGATTTTCGCAACAAGTTGCGATTAGGATGTCTGGATACCTGCGAAAGTCATCAACAGCAGTCTACCAGGCAAAGTGGAAAGTCTTCTGTGGTTGGTGTCGCGGAAGGGGTATCTCTCCTCTCGAATCCACTATTCCAGCAATAGCGGAGTTGCTCGTATATTTGCATGAAGAAATGCGCCTGCCAGTCTCGGTGGTTAAAGGCTATCGCTCAGCCTTAAGCCTCGCCTTTAGACTGAAAGGAAATGGACATTTCTTCATCACTAGGACTTTCCTTACTCATACGGAGTTATGAACTTACCCGTCCTCAGTCTGAAGTGAGACCTCCCCCATGTAACGTGGTTCGAGTTCTCAGGTCTCGTAAGAGACTTCCCTATGAACCATTACACTAGGCAACAGATCGCCACCTGACTTGGAAGACGGTGTTCCTGCTAGCTTTGGCTTCGACCAAACGACTCGGTGAACTTCATGGTCTCTCGTGCGACATCGCCCATTCAAGGGGATGAGGAGAGGTAACGTTCAGCTTCGTCCCCGAGTTTATTGCTAAGACTCAGAACCCGGGAGTAGCGGATTCACGATTCGACTCCTTCCGGATTTCTAGTCTCCGTTCATTAACAGATGACCCAGACCATCTCTTACTATGCCCAGTAAGGAGTTTGAGGCTGTAGCTTAACAGAACAGCCGCAGCCCGTCCCCATGTGCCTTCACTATTCGTCAGCACAGGAAGGACCAAGAGGAGGGTCACCAAGAACACCATCTCAGCTTGGATTTGCAAGGTCATAGACCATGCATTGAATCCTTCACGTCGCCCCAGAGCTCATGATGTCAGGGGCGTAGCTACGTCCCTGGCATTCAAGAGAAACTTCTCAGTTACGCAGGTTCTTCAAGCTGGGGTGTGAAATTGTCAAACCACATTCACATCCCACTACCTGCAAAACGTGACCCACAGGAGACTCGATATGTTCTCTGTCGGTCCTGTGGTGGCTACACAACAGCTGGTTTAAAACCTCAAGCTCCTTATTGGACAAGTAGCAGAGGGTTGAGGGAACTGTTACCCGGTTTTAGTCTGCGTCATTGAAAAGGTTTGACTGGCTCTTATTCTTTTCTTCATCCTCCCCTCTCTTGGGGAAAGCAGCATCCTGGGTTCTCTGCACAGCTGACCTCAAACCACTGCAGGTAAACCATACTCCCTTGTGTACCTAGTATTAAGACTAATATGTTGCGTCCCCAAACCCTAGGGAGGTGGTATTGGGAAAGTCTTGGTTATACAGTTTTTCCTTCTAAAGACACTGAATAACTTTACCTGGACAGTCACACTTCTACAGTATATACCTCAACACACAGCTTGCGCAGGCCGCGGACCTCGCGTAGTATGGTTTTAGCTAAGTGCAGGGACTCTTTATTTTTGAGTACTGACATACTTATATAAGAAGCCCCCGGGTAAAGTAAAAAAGCTAGATTGACAGGGACGTTCACCCTTCCTAATGGGTGAGTCACCCCTATAAATAGCGTGGCTTGTATTCCAGTTACAGAACAAATGACAAATTCGTAGGATAATTTTTATTTTTCCTAACTATACAAACCTTAGCTATTTATACAAATTTGCCTGCCAGCACTATCCCCCTTGAAGTCCTGCCCCCCAAGCAAAGTGAGCTCAATCACAGGTGTGTGAGGGGGTGGGGGCAGTAGTAAGCTACCCTCCCCCTACCCCCCGCTAACTAGCGGTGTGGGTAGTTAACCCTCGCTAAATTTTAATGGCTTGTCATTTCAGGTACGCCTAAAGTAATACCCCTATAAGTAGCTAAGGTTTGTATAGTTAGGAAAAATACAAATTATCTATGAATTTGTCATGTTTTTGACCATGTGGTGGCTGTTTAAGTAGTTGTGTGATTAGGCCAGCTCCAACAAAGAACATGAGGCATCTTCTCTATGGTAATTTGTCTGTGTTATTCTGAATGACTGGCTCTTATGTTGCTTCTTTCTTTCTCACTTGGGGATAAAGTAGTTGTACCATTACACACTGCATATAACATTGACGGTGACAAGCTACATTTCGGAGAACTATTCTTATTAGACTGGATCATTAAGTAGTAGTTCTCTGCCACCCTCCCTCAATGGTTAGAGCATCCATAGCACTGACCATGGACTTCCTTGTCTATCTTCACCAAGAGAAATGGGTTTCGATCATGGCTGTGTGAGGCCACCACTCAGCCTTGAGCATAATAATGGTTAGATATTGTAACTGGATTATAGAATTTATGCTGGATATGAGTCCGAGACTGATTTTAAAATTCGCGTGCCGGCAGTCTGTAAACTCTCCACCATCCTCCCGGGGTCCCACTGGTTATCCCCCAACTCAAGATGTTAGTTACCACCATAAGATCCTACCCTCCTATTGGTCAGCATCTATTGTACTGTATCCCATCATGCATCTACGCATTGTTGTTCTTATTTCTTCAGCAGTATCGTACGCATTGACATGGGGTTTGTGATTTCAATTTTGTAACTATTGTGCTGCAATGTGTGTGATATTACGTTACGTTATTAGCCATGGGTCCCAAGAAAGTTGCTGATGTCCAGGGAAAGAAGATGATGCTTTCTATGGAGACGAAGATGTAAATAGTCAAGAAACATGAGGCTTGCATACAGTTAAGTGTGATTGCGAAGGAATATGGCTGAAATCTGTCTACAATAGGAACAATACCTTGTCATTTAATGAAAATTTTAAGAAGCTGGCAGAAAAGAGTTTCTTTGGACATTATTTTTTAAAAGAGGCCTTCGGCATTAGCAGGCCAAGCAGAAGATAAAAAATGAAAGAAAAGTGGGAGTGATGAAGAAAATACGTAATTAAACTTAAAAAATATTAAACGTAAAGTAAAAAAAAAAAGAAAAAAAAATTGAAAGAGGCAAGAAGAAAAGTAAAGTTAAGTGTTTACTTTTTCTGCCATTTATCCTCCTCTACGGTCCCGCCACTTCGCTCTTGGACATCGCCGCACTCCAAAGGCAAGGTACTGTATTTTTACTGTTTGCTTCAATTATAAATTTCATTTACAGGTATTATTGAATGATCCAAATAATTGTATAGTCATTCATCGAGTACTGTATAGTGGAGTGTATACTTTTTATAATCAAAATTAATGTGGTGTTTTTGTTGGGCCTGTAACAAATTAGGCTATTTACATGTAAAAGGAGACTCTTAAGACAAAAGAAAATCACTGTTTGAAAGCCACTTCGGAACCAATTAATTTTGTGTTGCGAGGCATTACTGTACTGTATATAAGTATGATTAAAAGGATATTCACATATCACAGCATACCATTCTTTAAAACAAGATGTCAGAAAATTGAAGGTATATCTTTTGAAATAGTCAATGGATTTATCGTTGACAGTATAGCCAAATTTCAGTTGGTAGAAAGTGGGCTATTATTAGCACCATCAAGAAAAAAGTTCCAAGGCTGCCTATTGGCAGAAAGACAGCAGTATGGCTTGGGTAAATATAATTTATTCTTGTGATCTACCACCTACCAAGTGCCATACTTTGACCTTGAACTAATAGTTTATAATTGTAAATAATTATGTATAGCATCATACTAAAAGAAAATTGGACCTGGCACTTTTAAGGTAATTTTCTCAAATTAATGAGGTACTTTAGTTATAACACGGGGTGCGGTGTTAAGCAAGTGCAAGTATCCATGTCATTCATGACCTGAGTTCACCATAGCAGAGTATTAGAGCTGATGCAAGCAGATTTTGCCTAGGGGCATCAGTGCATCTTGGGAAGTACACTTTTGGCATTAAGGTAGGTTTACATAAGATAAACAGTTATCTGAATACAGTCGGGAGTGGCAATGAGCGTAGATGACATCAGAAGCAACAACATAACGGAAAGCAACCTCGCTGGCAATTTGGGAAACGTACGACAATGGTAGCAAGCATGCTAGTCTAGAAGTTAAAAGTTTACTTTAGGACTTCTGGCTGTTAGTTTTTTATCTTGTCCGCTGTAAAATGTTGTGCCTGGTTATCAACAGTAGAGTATTGTAGTACCATCTCTGGTTACAAACAGTACAATACAGTAGTACCCTCTCTTAAAAAGAATGTAGAAAGGGTTTGGGGGTACATTCTTGTGTATTGTTACTTCTTGAGTCAGATATGCATTTCATTGTTACAAAGGTTCCTCTTGCGGTTCTTTTAGTCTAATACTGTAATTGTTTCAATATTGTTTTTGTTCTTGCTGCTTACCATGGCAATGTTGTCACACTGTACTGGACCCAAGTACCTGTACAATTAGAAACCACTAGCTACACTAGATCTGGTAGCAATGCTTGTTGTGACGTCTACATCTGATTTTTACATTGTGGTCATTGCCGCTCATCATGATCTGGTAAAATTGTGTTTGGTCTCATTGACCCCATTACTAGACTAGTGTGTTGTAGCAGTGTCACTTAGACCCAAGCTTCTCAACCTTATAACTTGCTAAACATTATCTCCATTCCAACTTTCTTCAATTGTACTGTGCCACTACTTTACCCACTGCTGCACCTTGGTGCTGAATACTGTATCTTCTTAGTCCTTATGACTCTAGTTCATATATTCAAGTAGTGTTTGGAAACTAAAATTAGTAGAACAAGTCCATCTTTTAAAGATATTTATGTTGGCAAAACAGTATTTTAAAATTCTTAGGCAAATTGGGGTACATAGGAGTAATTTCTCCCTCTTAAAGGAATCCACGAGTCTGGGTCAAGGAAATGAGATCAACCCTTAGCCTGAACTAATAAGCTTGGTTCACTCTTACTGATGCACTCTTAGTTTGATTTTATTTTCTTAGTAAGTCTAAAGTGCACAGTAATATGGGGTCAATTATTGACAATTATTAGACCAGATACCTAACCACTTTGAAATGTTATATAGTGTTTAGGTAGAGTGGGAAGCTCCAGAATCGGAAAACTCAACCAAGCACTAGAAACTATCACGCTTGGCCTTTTAAATCCGTTGCTGGGGAAAAAAAGGAAAACCTGCACATCATAAGGGTAATCTAAAGGGCAGTGATGCCCTCTACACATCTGACAATTGGCACTACAGCAAACATGATGCATGATACTGGAATCACAAACAATCCACTGTATAAGAAACAAAACATAAATGAGAACCATTCGAAGATTCAAAACAACGATCTGGTTGAGAGACGCTTTACAGTACCACAGCCAAATTGCTAAAGAATCCTACAGTTGTGACCCAGGACCTCAATTATTGTAATCTATTGTAAGTTGGCCGTACTAGCTGTTGCTAGACTCTGTAGGATGAAAGTTTGTACCACGTAGGAAGAAAATTTAATTTAGGTTTTAATTGTTAAGCACCAGAAGTCTGGGCCTTCAGCAGTATGCTAATTTTTAATGAATTGTTGGAGACAATTTAAGAAAACAACAATTCAGTACTGTCCCTGTTAAACGTTGTTAATTATTAACAAGTTCTAAGATTTGCTATGGGTTTAATGAAAAATATAAAAAAAATGGGTCCTTTTATTTAAGAGAACCTACAACTTTTTCACATTTTTTCAAGGAATTCCCTACCCATGCTATGCTTTGGTAAATTATAATTTTTGGAGGATTTAAAAAAAAAAAAATATTTACAATATGGCTGCCTCCATATAGCATTTATATTCTATGGAAATGTAAACAATACACAGGCAGTGCTTTCCTCAAACATGTTGACATTAGCTTTTAGTTATATACAACAGAGCAACCAAATTGAATACAGTCAAATAACAAACATCCCTTCAAATAGTTAAAATTAAATTAACATTAATAGTGCTTGAAAAATTTGCCACATTCAGTCATTTGGATACTCTGCCAAAATCTCAGCTTACTTTAAAAACCTTCTCTTAGAAAAATATTTATGCCTGGAAGGTAGCCAAGAAATCTGCGACAATCTTTTTAAGCTTAGCATCAGTGTCTGGGGAAATCTGTCCTTCTGAAGCAATGGTTGTGAGGATATCCTGGTGACTGGTCTTGATCATTGCCATGAATTCCTGTTCAAACTTGGTAATCTTTGATGGGTCCAACTTGTCAAGGTGACCACGTACACCACAGTAGATGACAGCTACTTGCTCTTCAATAGCCATGGGAACTGGGAAAAAAAGCCATTTTATTACTAGATAATCCTTATATACTTCTGTAGCTAGTGCTCGCCTAATAAAGACCACACTTTTTATGACCTACTGAAAACACCATATATACAGCAAAATGAAAGATTCATACAAAAGGAGAATATCGAAATATTTTTGAAAGACTACCACTCACCATATTGTCCCTGTTTCAACAATTCTGTAAGACGAACACCACGGTTCAACAACTGCTGGGTGGAGGCATCAAGATCAGAACCAAACTGGGCAAAAGCAGCCACCTCACGATACTGGGCAAGTTCAAGCTTCATGGAGCCAGCCACCTGCAAAAATAATCAAATCTCAGAAATTTATGTCATTTCATAGTCTGTCTTTGTCAGACTACAAATATCTGATAACCTTCCAGGAGACCATAAATTATAAAACAAAATTTTGACAACCTTCTCACCTGCTTCATTGCCTTTGTCTGGGCAGCAGAACCTACTCTGGATACAGACAGACCGACATTAATGGCAGGGCGGATACCCTTGTAGAACAACTCAGTCTCCAAGAAGATCTGTCCGTCAGTGATGGAAATGACATTGGTGGGAATATAAGCTGACACATCACCAGCCTGGGTTTCAATGACAGGTAAAGCAGTAAGGGAACCACCACCATTGGCGTCGCTCATCTTGGCAGCACGTTCAAGCAGACGTGAGTGAAGGTAGAACACATCACCCGGATAGGCTTCACGACCTGGAGGACGACGCAGCAGCAGAGACATCTGACGGTAGGCAACAGCCTGCTTGGACAAATCATCAAAGATGATGAGGGCGTGCTTGCCATTGTCACGGAAGTACTCTCCCATGGCGCAGCCAGAGTATGGGGCCAAGTACTGCAGAGGAGCAGCATCAGATGCAGTAGCAGATACGACAATGGTGTACTTCATGGCATCTGAAAGAAAATTTTAAGTTTAAAGAATCAAACTACTGTACTGATCTGGTGTATTAACTACGGTCACCTGTCTTTCCCCTCGTATGCTCATGAAATTATCAGTCCATAGAATTTTGAATTGAATGTTAATTGACTTATCTATTAAGAGAGTATATTATACATTAACTACTGTTAACAATATAATTACCAATACTGCCCCTTATGATGATTCAGATTTATAAAAGCCAAAGGTTGAATGAATCAAGGTCTGCTTGTAATAATTCTTAAACTTTGAGTTGTCAGCAAGATGACACTCCACATTAATAGAAGTTATATACTAACCAGTATCAGTAAGCCTCTTCACAATCTGGGCAACAGTAGATCTCTTCTGTCCAATAGCAACGTAAATACAATACAGCTTTTTCTTTTCATCGGCAGCATCATTAAATCTCTTCTGGTTGATGATGGTATCAATTGCAATGGCAGTTTTGCCAGTCTGACGATCACCAATGATCAACTCACGCTGACCACGTCCAATAGGCACAAGAGAGTCCACAGCCTTAATGCCGGTCTGCATAGGTTCCCTCACAGAGATACGGGGAATGATACCGGGAGCCTTAACACCCACACGAGCCCTACAAACAAGATGACAACCATGATTAATAAATCACTATTCCAGAAGAACACAATACTTGGTTAACTTTTTGAGTACATATTGACAAACTGAATTTGAAGTTATGTGGATCCCTATTATGTAATAATTTCATCACCATTGTTACAAATGATACAAGATATACAGTATTTTAAGAATTCAGTATACTGTAATAAGTGATTTAAGGTTCCTTTTCAATCTGCTCCAGACTAATTAGTGTTAAATTGATGACGCCCCAAACCTTCAAGACAAACAGTACACAAATAGGCATAAAGACCTTGTATAAATTTAAGCTGAAAAAAGTTGTTCCAATTAAAGTAACTTAGGACAACCAAGGTGAACTACCGTATATCTCTGCGTTGGAGTGGTAAAAAATGTGCAAAATTTAATGAATTTAGGTCACATCTGTTGTATAAAATGACTGGTGAATTACAAGTTCAGTGAATAGGATTAGATTTTGCTATATCCTTAGTAATACAAAAAATTAAATAAAGGTGACATTTTAATCCTAAGCACGCAGCCTAAAACGGTAGGATAGTTTTATTTGTTTTATTGCCAATCATAATGAACAAACAAACGCATTTACACTTTTATCGGTTAGTTTTTCCAAATAAAGATACCTTACCAGTTACAGTACTGGTTATGTAATGATACTAATTTTACTTTATCCTTGGAAATTCAAATTAATGAAACTAGGGATTTTGTATCATGTTTTTCCCAATGATACCGCCTCAACCGGAAAACGTCGTTTTGTTCAAGTTTCATCACTGAACATATCTAGCAAACAGATTTTTTCCAACTTCAGCTCCAAGTCAGTTTAATTTCAAATAACTTGTACCCATATCAGTTGTGAATCCATCACCAAAAAGAAAATACAAGGCTAATATTAACATAAAATTTACCCAAGTAGCCAGAAATTGAACTATTGTGTTGCCGCTAGAATGTTCTAGGTAACACAGGATTGGAAAAAAGTGAGGATAATTTGAATAGAGGATGACTTGAATCATGCTGGACTTCTCTTGAAAATAAATATGCTAATCCAAACTTTATTACTGCTGTCATTAACGGTACCATTAAATTTATCGAAAGGTTACAGAAAGGGAAAGATTAAGGTTTCTTAGAAAGAAACCAGAACAGTTTATGAAACGTTAGATGGCTTTCCGTTATTTATGAAGCCAATTCGTTGCCATTTTGTAGTTGCATGTAAAATTGCTTCTGTTGCAGATCTTCAAGTGTAGGCCCTATATAATTTTTTAATGTCGATTCTTAATTTTAATCTTGCAGCTCATCATGGTAATATATCAGATAGCACTAAACTAGGAATACACAGTTTCAAACTTTGCCCAGTGAACAAGTAGACACTAGGTAGCTAAGCTAGATCTTGTAGCACTGTTTATTGCAAGAGCCATGCCACACTTTCCGCACTAATGACATTACCACTCATTCCTATCACACAATATGATCTGGTAACAATGTTTACCCAATACACCCTTAGATTAGGAATTACAGTACAGTACGTCTAGGGATGTACAAGATACGGAACGAGTGTTACCGACTGTTCCCTCCCTTTTAATTGGTCAGTTACAATGCTGTTTAAAGCAACATTAATGCAACTATCTTTACTCAAGTAATTTGAGCTACCAACCTGTTAGCAGATGGGAGAGGGCCCTTGCCATCAATAGCGTTTCCCAGAGCATCAACGACACGACCAAGGATGCCCTCACCAACAGGGACATCTACGATAGCACCAGTACGCTTTACGATATCACCTTCACGAATAAGCTTGTCGTTACCAAACACTACAACACCAACATTATCAGGCTCCAAGTTCAAAGCCATACCTGTTGAGAAAATGCATGTGGTGATTATTATAGCAAAGAAAGGTGTTTTAAATGTGGACACACTAGTTATCAAATTTGCATTATCCTCATGCCAAGTATTTCACAAGTCACTAGATGCATGAAAAATTTCATTGAAGGTTATACCCTTCAGGCCAGATGAAAATTCCACCATCTCTTCTGCCTGGATGTTCTTCAAGCCATAAACACGAGCAATACCATCACCAATGCTCAGGACACGTCCAGTTTCCTCCAAATCTACCTTGGGAGCAGCACCTGGGGAAAAAAATTATATTTATGTGAACTATTGAGATTTTAATAAGAAAACTATTAATTTTTCCATTAACTAAGAAATGATCCTACTGTATCAGTTTTAACATTTCACAATTCATGCCTCAGTCTGACAAAATTTGTGGTTGAACATTTTCATTCAAATATCCAAATCTAATTTTATTAAAGCTAACCTACCCAAAATGCGCTCCTCCAAGATGGTGGAGACCTCGGCTGAACGTGAAACATTGCTCGTAGAGAATTTCTTGGCAACTAATGCTGCACCAGGAAGAACTTTGGAGACCTGAAAATATATTTAGAATTATTAATCTTGATATTTGATTCAATTTAGAGGATTCTCTTTTACTTAATTTTGAATCTTAAGGCCTGCCACTTGGGTCTAGGGGTCCACCCAGTGCTCGAGTGTAATGGGGGGGTGATTCAGTTATACTATTAAGTACAAATTAAGAGGTTGGAAAACAAGGCAGAAAATGGACGCAGGAATGGAGATAATGAAGAATATCAAGTGTGTGCTGCTAGGGGCCAAAGGGACACTCAAGCAAAGCCTACTTAGCAACAATGAGTTGCATTAATGGCACTATCCCTATATAGAGAGGAATGTTAGCAAATTTTACAATTATTGGCACTGCTGCACAAGACTGGATTATGGCTGAAATGATAGCACAAATTTTCTTCAATTATTGTACTGTAAATGGTCGTTCCAAACTTTCTTCGTTTTAGTACAGTACATAGTTGTAATACAATTCAATACTAATTATTTTGACTAAAAAGATTCGTGCATTTTCCAAATTTACAGCACCAAAATATAGCCCTCTGTGCTCGTTTTCCTAAAAGAATCATTTATTTTCGAGATCTTTGGATGTGCTTGTCTCAGTAGAAACTCCAGGGTGCTGCTACTGGTATTCGAATCCAATTTACAATTTTATCAGGGCTATTATAATTTAGTTCTGAAGCTTATTTTATCGAGACACCCCCCCCCCCTCCATTGAACTGCGCACTATACATATGTTAAGTTTTGTACAAATGTCTTACAAGGACAGACAACATTAAACTCTTAAGAAAAGACATGAGAACTGCTACATGCCATCAATGTACAGTATTAGGTTTTAAATAAAATTAAGACACTAGCAAATATACAGTACAGTATTAGATTTTTTTTTTTAAACTTTAAACCCTGTTAATAAAGTATGCTTAATACAAAAATCATGATAAAACCTATCAAATTTACAGTAACATTTGAACAATCCCAGCCCATTAGTAACACCTGCCAGGTCATCAGCAACCGTTGCTTGGCCCTTCATAGTCCTAGCTTGGGTGGAGAGAGGGCTTGGGCAATGATTCATATATGGTCAGTCTCTAGGTCACTGTTCTACTCGTTGGGAAATATCACTGTCCCTTGCCTCTGCGATTATTTATAGTTTACCCAGTATATTTTCACCACCATAAACCCACAGTTTTACCAATGGGTTGTCCATGTTGTCGGCGGATATATTAGGGTATGTCTCACTTCCTTTGCGATGAAAATGTAATTTACATAAAAAAATGGAAGTTTTCTTGTAGGAAAATCACTTTTATTAGAAAATTTTGTCTTAACGGGACCTATAACAAAACCAGATGGTCTATAATGTTGAAATGTAGGTAAGAATGCCCAACTGAATTTGTCTTATTTAATTGTATCATGGGTATGGTTTTATATTAGTTTTGGCTTATTTTGTAGTATGATTTTTGTTCAATTTATCTGCAGCACTTTCACAGTACAAAGCACAGGAAACCTTCTTTCATACATAATCATTGGGTCTTCCAAGAGCGCTAGATTGTCCTAATGTATTATAATTGCTGTTCACAAACACACACCTTTGGTATTTCAATTAGTCTATAAAAGTAGAATGCAATGGGGGTGCACTAGACCACAGGATTAATTGGATATTATCAGGCCCATGGCAGTTATGCATCTCCTGATTACAAGTAAGGTGGTGATAAAAGGCCTAACAAATATTGTTCAAAGTTTTTTAAGTGGTGTAGCATCCTGGAGATAGTGTGTAACGACCCAGTAAACAATTTTAGTAAGGATGAATCACTATTGTATGGTATATGTTTTTAATTTTAAGCTGCCCTGAAATGCCAGTTTCTTATTGCAGTCCCCAAAACATTCAATATTTTGAAAGAAGTTACTCATTTACAAAAAGTCAGAATAATTTGAAACCCAAAAAAGATAAATAAATTTTCAGCTTTGAAAACACCGTCATACTTAGTGAAAACTTCCTCAGCGGGCAAAACTTTTGCTATCCGTACCCGAAAGGACCTTGATCTATTCTACAGTAGTACAGGGCTCAGTGCCCCTGAGTGATTTCAAAATATGTGCTAAATACTCCATTGTTTTCAGTTTCTGTAACCATTTTTTCTAACCTCATTAGTTTTTTCACATTTAAATTTTTGAATTTACACTCACAATTTTTTCTTTTTTTCAAATTGCATTATTTTACTTTTAACACTGCCATTTCCACTATTGTTAGTAATATCATTACTATTATCAAATTTACCATTTTTACTTTTACTGATATTAATATCATTATTATTTTTTTTTTCTCCTTTTTTATTACTACTATTTTTGTTAATATTATTTTTATTATTCCTATTTCTGTATTGTAATTACAACAATTATTTCCTTGTTTATATTTTTTACAACTATTTCCAGTTTTCATCGTAACGAAATATTTTCATTTTTTGTATTTCTAAGCATATTGTTACTAAACTATTAATTACTAATTTTAACTGTGGTTACGTCTCATGAACACAAATCCTGTATATCACATTGATCCTGATGAAAACTTTATTTGATTTTGTGAACACATCTGATCTGTTTTCCTGTAAATATTACACTACTGACACATTTAATGATTCTCTCCCTAATCATATGCAGCAATGCCTTTCATTAATAAGTTTTAATATTCGAAGTTTCAAGAAAAACCATGACGAATTTATTGGCTACTTAAATAACTGCAACCATGAATTTGATATCATTGTATTGACCGAAACATGGGCTAAGGAAGAAACTCACTGCATGAATTATCTTCCTAGGTATAATGCGTGTCACAATTATCGGGAAGGTCGGAGGGGCGGCGGTGTGAGCATTTTCGTTAAAGACTCTATTGATTTTCAACCTCTTGATGACTTTTTCAACATTTCTAATGATAATTTTGAAAGTGTCGGTGTAACGGTTTCTATACCAAACTCGCCTCATAAAACAGTAATCTTAGGTATCTACAGACGTCCAGGAGGTAACGGAAATATGTTTTTCGACTCGTTAGAGGAGGTGCTAAGAAATCCAGGTATCTCCCCTATGAATACAATTGTCACTGGGGACTTAAACATCTGCTTAATGAGGGAAGGGGAGAGCGAGACCACCCGCAGACTGATTAACACAATGCGATCTTTTGACTTTCGCCCGTCAATAACTAGACCAACAAGAGTCGGCTCGAATGACTCGCTGTCTTGTATCGACCATATTTGGGCAAATAATAATCTTGTTGGTAATAGTGGGATATTCTTAGCAGATATCACAGATCATTTCCCAATTTTCTGTAGTCTATTAATGCCTATATTAAACAACGTAGACAACAAAATAAAAATTCAATTCAGAGATATGAGCGAAGTGAATGACAGGAAATTCACGGAACTCCTGAGGGGGAAAGACTGGACCGAACATGGTCAAGCCTCATTAGATCCTCACCTGGGGGCGGCCTCTTTTACGGATGAAATAGACAGCTTTTTCAATGAATGCTTTCCTTTAAAAACAAAATATGTAAGTGTTAAAAGATTGGTGAATAAGTGGCTCTCCAAAGGGCTACTGAAATCAATTAACATTAAACAATTTATATCGAAGAATGAAATTGGGTGCTTATAGTGCCCAACGCTATAGAAACTATTGTAATATGTTGCTTACATTAATTCGCGTGGCAAAGAAAAAATATTTTGATAGTACTTTTGATCAACTCCGAAATGATGCTAAAAAATCCTGGGATCTCATAAATTCGTCCCTTAGGCCTGGAAAGAAAAACCGCACTTCGCTAAGAAAACTCATTGGTCGTAACGGCGAAACTATTACTGACAGCCAACAGATTGCAAATGCTTTTAATCTTCATTTCTCTACAATTGGCATTACTCTCCGAGATGCCCTGCCTCAAAATAATCAGTTAGATTTTCATTCCTATTTGCCTCCTTCAAATCAGCACTCTATTTATTTGACCCCATCTTCTCCACTTGAAGTAATCAACATTATAAAAAAACTAAAGAACAAAAAAGCAAATATTCATTCTCCCCCTACTAAACTATATAAGAATAATGCTAGTTTACTTGCCTTTCCTATATCCTTATTGTTCAACCGTTGTATTGCCTCTGGCATTTATCCTGACATTTTAAAAATAGCATGCGTTACTGTGCTACATAAGTCTGGTGATAAATCGGATGTCAATAACTATAGACCAATAAGTTGCCTTCCCTTATTGAATAAAATTTTTGAAAAATTATTGTACAATCGACTCTACTCTTTCTTTACTAGATGTAATATCTTTTCTTCCTGTCAGTATGGCTTTCTGCGTGGCGTTAGTACAAGTGATGCTGTAAATGACCTTCTTGAAAATATCTACAATGCGATGAATAAAAATGAATACCTTGGTGCGGTCTTTTTAGATTTGAGTAAAGCCTTTGACACAGTGTCTCATGATGTGCTGCTTAAAAAGCTCGAACATTATGGAATACGTGGAAATGCATTACTCTTACTAAAATCCTACTTAACGAGTCGTAAACAATTTGTGACCCTCGATGGCCATCTCTCAGAGGTTATGGATGTCAAAATAGGTGTTCCCCAGGGATCAGTCCTAGGACCGTTATTTTTCCTCGCCTATATCAATGATCTACCTCGATCAGTAGGTAGGTTAAGCTCCATACTCTTTGCCGATGACACTACGCTTCACTTTAGACATAAAAATATCTACTCCCTCTGTGATACACTAACCAATGATTTAACTCATGTAAAAAACTGGCTACTAGCAAATAAGTTAACCTTAAATGAAAGAAAGACATACTTCATAATCTTTTCTCTACGAAGAGTTCCTGATAACATAAGGGTTTCTATAGGAAATCACACTCTGGATCAGAAGTCCAGTGGTAAATTTTTAGGGATAATTCTTGATAATAAACTAACTTTCTGTGAGCATGTAAATATGACAGTTAATAAAATTGCCAAAGTAATGGGTATCATATATAGATTAAAAGAGTATTTCCCCTTATATATTATAAAACAATTGTATCACTTGTTAGTATCTCCTCACCTAAATTACTGCAATACGGCGTGGGGGAGTAGTAGTAGAAATGTCTTGCAACCATTAATTGTAATTCAAAAAAGAGTGGTAAGAATCATAAGCTCCAGTGATTACTTAGCTCATACATCGCCACTTTTCCGGTCTCTCTCGATATTGAAGCTGGAAGACAATTATAAGCTCTCCTTAATGAATATGATGTTCCAAACACTTATTTTGAACAAATTTCCAGATTTAAGACGAAAAATAATTCAGGAACAATCAGTTCATCCATATGGAACAAGAAATTCAAACTTAACTCTCCCTTTCATACGTATTAATAGATGCGAGCAATCGTATCTATACCAAGGTATTAAACTTTGGAATACTCTGCCCGCTTATCTAAAGGCACTGCTTAGCGTTCGGTCTTTTAAGAAATCATATACAAATCTCCTGTTATCTGGGTATTAAGCTTTATTAATAAATATTTATACTTGCCTACCTAACCACAGCGCAAGTATGTTTCATTGTTTAGAATATTTTTTTATTTGTAAAACTAGTTCTTTTACTGAGTTTTTTGCTTAATATCTACAATTTTTTCAATGTATATACCATTAGCTTTCATATACCATCTTTCCTTATCATATAAATATGCATTTCCATTTGTTTTTAGGCTAAGATTCTCATTTATATGTATCTATTTGTATACATATGATTATGTATATGTATGCGTACATTTTGTATATCTATATCCATATTTACTTTATTTTTTATTTTACTTAATTGATGATATTATTTTGTTGTATTATTGCCCGAAGAGCTCTGCTCCACATGGGCTTGGACTGAGTCTTTTTTTCTTTTTGTAAATCTTTGAATGTAAATATTTTTTGTCCAATAAACATTATTATTATTATTATTATTATTATTATTATTATTATTATTATTTTACCTATTATTAAACTACTGCAATGTGGAATGTTTTCCAACACCACCTGAAATACTAAGGTGACAAATTATGAACTGCATCAGGTAGAGCACTTTCAATGATTTACTTCTTGCCCAGTCTAGTGTATCAAATCAAGTATAGGCAAAAGACAGAGGGTACTTATAACCAAGATAGCCCTTAACTGTTAAATGAGGGAGGGGGGGATTGTGGATATATATGGAATTGGGATACACAACCCAGTCAGAGGTACTACGAGGCAATTCAGGCTCCCAGGTAGCATGTTGTGTGGGAGGGAGGGGGGGGGGGGGACATCAAAATTCCTCTACAAAGTGAAAGTTGATAGGTTGGACTGCAAGATGAAGGAACTAGACCACCATAGAGGAACGGGTTACTTGCACCGACAAAACTGTCCTGTCCAGATATGAATAAAACCTTAAATTCACAATTGGATAGATACATTTTATATGTACTATGTGAGAAATTAAGTAGTATCATAACACCAGTTAACAATAATAATGTATTTACAGATAGAATGGAATCAACAGTAATTTTATTGCTTTATATAAAAATAAATTATATTTATACACATTGCTAACAGATGATGTCTTAATACTTTTAACTAGATAAAATAGGTAATACTGTACTACTTTTAAACATTTAATTTTGTCATTCACAATACAAAAACCATACTGTGCTTAAATCTATCAGAAATAATGGATTAACCAGTCATTGCTGGTGTATAATGTCAGTCACAAATTTTTCGTAGGTCCAATGAGAAGAATCGGGGTGTATGTATGACGGCAGTGTAAGGGGGTAGCTGGGGGGGGGGGGGGTGTTAGTCCCTCCGTTAGATAGGTAAGGACACGGCTTGAAGGTTAAGTTATGGGGGGAAAGTTTAGGTTAGTTGTTCATTTTTAATGCATGCGGGAGGAACTGGCCACTGATATACAAAGGCTCCAAGAATGGGGTCTCGTAACATGGTCATGATAGAATTGCATTTTAGGGGTGTGCATATGATAGCGGCCAACCGTATGTATTATTATGGCTAACTTAGAATACCGCAGTGTAAGGGAGGGTCGCAAGGGGCGTTAGTCCCCATGTTAGGTAAGTAGGTAAGGACACGGCTTGTGGGTTAGGTTAGGGAGGAAAGTTTAGGTTAGTTGATGCCCATTTTTAATCCACACGGGAGGAACTGGCCACTGATATACAAAAGCCCTGCATTTTATATTTATGAATTGAGGGTAAGAAATACCGACTCACAATATAACCATCATCACACCTTTGACTACCTCAAGGTTTAATAACGAAATTTACAAAGTACTGGATGTTAAGCTAGGTTTAGGCTACCCTACCATACTTATAGGCTTTGGAGTAATTCAAGCATTCATATTAGTTATAAAGGTGTGGAAACTTACCAAAGCACCTGCTGGTATTGTATTCAACCACCCCAGCCATAATCTTTTAAAAGGATTACACAAATAACGTTATTTAATGTTGGCAACCGGTATATTTCTTTGTTTGCTTACTGATTCAGGCTACACCTCTGACTAATAGTAATTTTCAAGATTTAATGAGACTGCGACTACCGAACCGGTAGGTATCGGAAGCTACCGGTAGATTTCACTAGTTGGGTTACCGGCTGAGGTTGTTCCTCAGCATCCAACTGCTTAAACTTAATTTCAACTTGGTGACATAACATCATATGTATAACAGAAGGTAAGATGGGATGAATATGAATTTATGAAAAAAAAGGTATAACCGGGACCGACATAGTATAAGACGGTCACCGAAATTGAAATGGCTTAAAAGTACTTAAATCCGATTAAGCAGTCTTTTAATTATATGATATGCATATAACAATGCACAAATATTGCGCGATTCATATTTATTCAATACAATTAACCACCCAAGAGCCACAATGTACTATCAACTTAAGAAAATGGTCGGTGCAATCAGCTGATCGGCCAACACAGAACCGGCCACTGTAGTCTATGTTGATTTTAAAATTTTGCTTTACATCTCTCCACACATTTTAGAAACGACCACAACAACGCTAACACACAGCAATATCACCACTCACCTGTACACTACTTCTTGGAAGTTGCCTAGCCAAAGAGGCGGCAAGTCGTACGGATATTTGCGCCATCCTTATTCTCTGTGAACACCCCGGCAACTCAACAAGATGGAAGAATCGGCTGCTCTCCCGATAGAATTTGGCAGTCGCAGGCCGGCACCTGGGAACCCAACCCCAAAATGGTTTTGTGGAATTTCGTAATATTATATCCTAATTTGGCTAAATTTTAGCGATTTATATATTTTAAATACGTATGTTTATGTATTTTAGTTTAATTAGTAATTATTTGTTCATAAATTTTACGGAAATTACAAAAACGATTTTAGAGCAGCGAAATCAATGCGGTACTCTTCTTTACGATGATAGAGTTTATTTCGCGGGATAAATTACATTGATCAAATTTGAATGATACAAAAATTAAAAAATATATTAATTATAAAAGATAATTAAAAACTATAAAACATCTATGTCAGCACAAACTTTTAAAAATACCGTCTGAAGCAGACACAAACGGGGACGTTATGAACAACTCCGATACACATGATGGTAGTTGGGTAATATTCTCTGCGGCCCGCAGCGGCCGGTTTAGAATCGAGACAAACAGACTAAGCAGAGCATTATGATGGCCGTGTTGCTTAGGGCTTCGATGTCTGGTGTCTTATGTAATCAATCTAATTCGTTTATTTTTCTTTATTATACCCTAAGATGGTTGTTATTTGTTTTAATTCGAAGCACTATGCAGGTAAGCGTATAACAAATCGGTAAATGGTTTTATGGTATCCGTTGAAAGTTTGATAATAGGTGTGTAGGCTAATCTGCAGGTGTGACCTATATATATATATATATATATATATATATATATATATATATATATATATATATATATATATATATAATATATATATATATATATATATATATATATATATATATATATATATAAAATATATATATATATATATATATATATATATATATATATATATATATATAAATATATATATATATATAAAATAATATATATATATATATATATATATATATATATATATATATATATATATATATATATATATATATCTATATATATCTATATATATATATATATATATATATATATATATATCTATATATATCTATATATATATATATATATATATATATATATATATATCTATATATATTTATATATATATATATATATATATATATATATATATATCTATATATATATATATATATATATATATATATATATATATCTATATATATATATATATATATATATATATATATATATATATCTATATATATATATATATATATATATATATATATATATATATATATATATATCTATATATATATATATATATATATATATATATATATATATATATATATCTATATATATATATATATATATATATATATATATATCTATATATATATATATATATATATATATATATATATATATATATATATATATATCTATATATATATATATATATATATATATATATATATATATATATATATATATATATATATATATATATATATATATATATATATATATATATATATATATATATATATATTGTGAGTATGCCAATTATAGTATCTTTTCAACATAAAAGGTTAACATTCTCTATCCTGAAAATTTTAGCAGTATAAGTTTCTTAATTATTATCTATAAATCGATTGCTCATCAGTAAGACGAAAGACTTATTTTGATGCTTTTTAATAAATTACGAGAATAAAATTAGTAGTATTCTTTTTGCAGCAATTGCAGTTATTAGTATTTTTAACAAAGTTACCAATGTAATTATCCAAATTTAACCGTGTTTAATCATGGGTTGGAATTATTTTCATGTACAAAATGCAAGTTGATTTGTCATGAAAAATGTGGGTAAGTTATTTCAAGCCAATACGTACCGGATATTAATTGATTCTGTTGTATCATCATTGTTAGTTATAGTAATGAATGCAGATGATATGACAACTATGCATATCATAATTGACTAATTTTACTCGGCATGTCTATTTTGAAATTAAGAACGTCAAACCAGATTATGATTGTATTTACTAAAGTTCTCATAACTAACTCGTTATTACTAAATTAAACTAGATAAAAATATGAGTAGATATACTAGTTTGACAAAGAAATATGATTGTTCGATTTGGTTAGGATGCTTTATTTAATGCCACCCTAATACTTCTGTGCATTCTTGGCTAATTTTTTATCCTCAAATACATTTTATTTATTTATTTTTAGTTAAAAAATTGTCTATTTAGTCATCGTTGAAGCAGGACTCTGTTTTCCAAATTGATAATGATTTCATCACGTAGTATATTATTGTATAAAGCCCATTATTTAGTGTAAGATGTTTCTCCCACTTGTAACAATGAAAACAACCTGTGGGATTGGGGAAGCCAACTCATTTAGACTTTCCATTTCCCAGCCTGAGCCAGAGATCAGCCTTGCACCAATGGCAACGTTAGAAGTATGTTATGTCCTTAGGGTTGGATTATTAATTGGCCTCCCAGGCTCGAACACAGGACTGTGGCCAAAAATTGTAACTCCATCTTCATCATCTCTAAATAGAGTTAATTTTAGCCGGAATTTTTGGGGTTTTTATTTAATCGACTAATATGTATGTCGCCGTCATCTGATATGGTAATACTTGATTTGTACCTTATCTATTTATTCACGATAGCCATGTACTGACACATGATGTATTAGCAGCCTGTCCCGGATTTGACAAACTCATGTAAGATTTATGTAAAATCTCAAGCAGACTGGAATGGCTTTTTGAGTGATATTTTGGACTTCAATTGGCCACAATTGTATAATAGTATTGAGCCTGTTGTTCATTTGAGTGATAATCTAGTTGACATAATTGCTAGGCGTATCCCTTCTCGTGTGATAAGGTACCGAGGGAAGGAAAAAACCTTGTACAATGCTGATTGTAGACGTGCCTATTTGGAGAAGCAGGAGGCTTATCGTTTTTGGAAGGGCAACCTATTAGATTTGACTTGGAATAACTGTTACTCTGCTTAGAGTTTGTGCTTAGGGAGTTTATGCTTCAGCTGAAAAGAAATACAATTTAACCATAAAAGAAACCCTTTCTGGTACGACCCAGGAGCGTAAGTGGTGGGTTACCCTTAAATCTGCACTCTCTGGTGTAGACGGACAGTTCTTCCTTTACTTAAACCAGATGGTTCTGTCACTCACTGTCCAAAGGAAAAGGCAACCCCTTTGGCTGATGTGTTTGGTAGTAAGCTGAGTAATGAGAAACTTGATCTTCCTCATTCCTGTTTTCCTGAGGCTAAACTAAGTAGTTTAGTTCTTCTAATATCGGGAAATTAAAGCTCTCTTGATGGAACTTGGATGATTATGGTGTTGACCCAAATGGCATTTTTTTTTTATAAAGACCAGATTTCTTAGCTCCAAAGTCATTTGTTATTTTGCACAAGTTAACAAGAAGAGGTTCTTTAAGCACTAGTTGTAGAATTGGTATTGTTACTCGATTATGTAAATGCATTTGTGGTAGCTCAAGTCAGCTGATTATTGCCAAATTTCCATAACTCGCCTATTATCTAAAGTTTTTGAGTGTCTTCTGGCAAAACGTCTAGATAGGTTTGCTGAAGGTAATCATCTTCCCTAGTTTGCAATTTGGCTTTCGTAAAGGCTCTAGAGCATATGATGCCCTTCATACAGTCTCCAATGCGGTATAAATATCCCTTGATTGTGGTCAGGAAGTTCTTATGGTTGGCTTTGATTTTAGTGCTGCCTTTGACCGTGCTAACCACGATGCTCTTGTTTTCAAACTCAAACAGTTGGGAGTAGGTGGGTCTTTTCTTAACATCGTTATTGAATTTGTAAGTAATAGATCGCAAAGAGATATTTTTGATGGGCACCATAGTGAGTATAGGAATGTGTTATCTGGTGTTCCTCAGGGTAGTGTTCTTGGCCCATTACTTTTCATACTAAATATACATGATACATGGTTTGGTCTAAAAAACTAGCTTGTTGTGTATGCAGATGGTGCTACTCTTTGCATCAATTCCGTCTCCTGAATGCAAATCTGGGGTTACTGAATTCCTTAATAGAGATTTAGCTAGTATTAGTGCATGGTGAAAATTATGGGGCATGAAGTTGAATCCTAACAAAACTCAAAGTATGATTATAAATAGGTCGAGGACATTGGTTCCTCAACTTCTGGATCTCAGCAATGATAATTCTTTCACCCTGAACGGCTCTTTTAAAATTTTAGGTATGATTCTCGACAGCAAATTTACTTTTGAGAAACACATTAGGTCTGCGTCTTCAATTACACACAAGAATTGGGTTATTGAGAAAGTCTTGCGAGGTCTTTGGTGATCATTCTATTCTTAAGTGTTTTAATTATTTAATTCTACCTTGTTTCAAGTATTGTTCACTATGGTTTTCAGCAGCTGAATCTCATCCTAATTTGTTGGACAGGAACATACGGTCTATTATTTTTCTTATTCCTGATCCAGATATTAATCTCTAGCACCATCATTCAATTAGTTTGTTATGCATGTTGCATAAGATTTTTCATAATTCTAGCCATCCCTTATATTCAGATCTTCCAACAGTACCATCCTGTTCGTAACACAAGGTATGCAGTTCATTCTAATAGTCATGCCTTTTCCATCATAAGGCTCAATACTACACTGTATTCTAGAAGTTTTATTTCAGCTGTGACCAAGTTGTGGAATGATCTTCCTAATCGGGTAGTTGAATCAGTAGAGCTTCAGAAGTTCAAAGTTGGAGCAAATGTTTTTATGTTGACCAGGCTGACATGAGTCTTTTAATTGTTTATATATGACATATCTGTTTTTGGCATTGTTAATAGTTTATATAGGACATATCTGTTTTGACGCTGTTACTGTTTTTAGAATGATTTATTGTTAATTTATTCTCATCATTTATTTATTTCCTTTCCTCACTGGGCTATTTTTCCCTGTTGGAGCCCTTGGTCTTGTAGCATCCTGCTTTTCCAACTAGGGTTGTAGTTTGGCTAGTAATAATAATGATAATAATAATAATAATAGAAGATGAAGAAAGGCTACGTTGGATGGAACACTAGTGATGTCATGAATAGGAGATATGAAGGGAATAATTTGATTGATATACCTGAAGCTGAGGAAGACCTTGATGTGCCCATGAATGAATTCAGTGTATTTGAAGTCGAAGGAAAGCCCCGGCATATGATGGAATAACTGCTGAGATGATTTTGGCCGGAAATGAAGTGGCTCCCATGATACTAGATTATTTTGTAGAATGTGGCATGCAAAGGCAAAACATGATGAATGGGAGCTAGGAATGTTGTTGAAAATGGCAAAAAAAAAAGGGAGATCTGACTGATTGTAATAATTACAGAGGCATCGCACTTACGTTAGTTGTCATGAAAATAGATAGGATGCTTATTCTGAAGAGACTAGAGAGAAAGATTTATGAATAGCTGAGAGATGAACAATCAGGATTTCGAGAAGGTAGAAGTTTTACTGACTAAATTTTTATTTTAAAACAGGTTCAACTGCAAAGCATGGAGTATAGAAATCCACTTTTGATGGCAAGTGTGGACTATGAAAAAGCCTTTGATTGTGTGCACTGGCCAATGTTGTGGAGAGTGCTGCGTTATTATGGCGTTCCTCTTAGGTAATTTTGATTAAGTCTGTTCATGAGGATAGCATGGGCAAAGTTAAGGTTAATGAAGTCCTATCAAATGAATTTTTAGTGAACAGTGGAGTACTCTATGGGAATGTGTTGTCACCTATGTTGTTTATCCTCCTCATGGATTTTGTAATGCATAGAACAGTTGGTGATGACGGAGAAGGATTGGACTGGTTTGGTAACAGGAAATTAGCAGACATAGAGTATGCTGATGACGCTGTCCTTATTAGCAAAATGCCACAGGACTTGCAAAGCTTGCTTACCAGAATGCATGAAATAATACAGGATGTTGGGCTCAAGATATATCAAAGAAAGAGAGGTGATGAGAATGGAATATGCAATGGAAGATCAAATATCATTGGAAGGAGAAAGGATTAATGAGGTGGAATCATTTAAATGTTTAGGAACTGATCTCTAATACATGGTCTGTAGAATTTGAGTTGAATGAATAATTAAAAAAAAGCAATTCAGACAAAGGTTAGGTTAAGTAAAATTTGCAAATCAAATCGTCTGACATTGCATATGATAATCAGACTATATATCAGTTTAGTGAGATCGGTGTTACTGTATGGATACAAGTTGTCGTATGACAATGAAACAATATCCAATGGATTTTGTAGATTTGAGAATAAAGCACTCGGAAGAATATTGGGTGTTAAATGGCAAGACAGGATTAGAAATGAAACTATAAGAGAGGACTCAAGTGCCATATGTGGATGAGATTATGTCGAGCGGTAGATGGTTTGTGCATGCTCTTCGCACTCCCCATGGTCGAGGACTATGATGCGTGAAGTAGGAGATGATGTATGGAGAAGTATTGATTTAAAAGCTCAAGATAGAGACGACTGACAAAATCTAACCAAGGCCCTTTGTGTCAATAGGCATAAGAGGAGATTATGATGATGATGAATATATAAAATATTTATAAAGATCATATTAGGCCGAATATAAGGAAAGCTAGACTTCAATCAACCAAGAGTGCAGGCAGGCTTTAGAAGCCACTATTGTATTTAAAGACTGTGGGAAAGCTTTTGATTCTGTCAAAACTTCAGCAGTAGTGTAATGAAAACCCTTCAAAGACAAGGAATAGAAGAACCTTATGTTATAACACTTGAAGTAAGTGGGGAGTACAACAATCTTGAAACTACATGAAGATAGTGAGAAAAGTCTGATCGAGAAAGGAGTTAGACAGGGAGACCCCATCTCTCCTAAATTATGAACAGTGTGCCTAGAATTTTTGAAGAATTTAGATTAAGAAGTTGTAAGAATTCATATTAATGTTGAATACTTCAACAGCTTAAGATTTGGGAATGACAGCTCGGTTTAGTGAATCATTGGAGGAATTGCAAAAGATGATAGATTTTAATATAGAATGCAGAAATGTAGGGCTGAAAATAAATATGAAAATGCTGAGAGACAACAAATAAGGGTGATGTAGGAACCTTTGGAGATTCTTGATGAACATACGTACTTAAGACAGACAGTAAATGTTTCCCCAGGACATTAGGCCGAAATTAAAAGAAGGATAAGCTTGGGACAGAGTGCTTTTGATGAACAAAATGCGACTGAAAAGTAAAATGCCACTTTAACTAAAAAGAAAACTGTTTAATCAGATGGTTCTACCAGTAATAATAACTTATGCATCGAAAACTTAGTCTTTCTAAAACCTTAGAACATAAGCTAGTTACAAGTCAAGGAGCTATGGAGAGATTAATGATGGGAATAATACTAGAGACAGAAAAGGAGCAATGTAGATACGAGAGCAAAGTAGAGCATATTTTAACCTGTAAGAAAGAGAAATGGACATATGCAGGGCATATGTTGAGTATGGCAGATAATAGATGGACATTAAGAACAACAGAATGGGTCCCTAGAGATTACAAAAGAAGCAGGGTAGGAAGAGAAGACAATGGATTGCCAAGCTAAGAAAATTTTCGTGTATAGCCTTTTACAGAGGAAATAATGCCTAAAAACTGGGAGGAGAGAGTAATGGTATCTATATTTAAGCAGAAAGGTGATGTCATGGATTTTGGTAACTATAGGGGAATTAAACTAACAGAACATGGTTTGAAAGTTTTGGAGAGGGTACTAGATGAGAGATTGTGAAAATTAGGAAACAGCCGTATGGATTCATAAGGGGGAGATCCACTGTGGATGTCATCTTTATAGTAAGGCAGCTACAGGAAAAGAGGTTAGAGGAAAACCTGGAGCTCTTCTGTGTTTTTATTGATCTAGAGAAGGTTTATGATAGATTACTTAGAGAAGTGATGTTTTGGTGCTTGAGGAAGAAGAAAGTCCCGGAGAAGTTGGTTAGAATGGTAGATATTATGTACAAAAGAACAAGACAAAAGTAGTAACAGCTGTTGGGGAGTAAAAGAAACTCAATTTAGTGTTAGATTGCCCCAGAAGTCAATCTTAACCCCATTTTTATTTGTGCTGGTCGTGGATGTGTGAAGTGAAGAGGTCAGAAACGGTGAGTTGTGGAAGTTGCTATATGCAGATGATTTGGTGCTTACTGCTGAAGATGATGAAGACTTGCAGATAGTGGATGTAGAGTGACAAGAGACTGGAACAGGGTGGCTTGATAATAAATGTGGATAAGACTGAAACTATGGTGAGCAGTAGGGAAGGTAGGGACAGGATAGCTATGCATGAAAGTAGAGGCTCATTTGTAAAACAGGTGGAAACACTTTACATACTTGGGATCTAGTATAAGTCGGGAAGGAGGATGTGAGGCTGAAAGTTGAGAATAGGATAAAAGAATCTTGGGAGAAGTGGAGGGAGGTAGCAGGAGTGGTATGTGATAAGAAATGCTAATCAACCTAAAAGTCAAGATCTATATCACTGAAATAAGACCAGTGTTAATGTTTGGATCGGAAACGTGTGCTCCAAGACGAAAAGAATAAGCAAAGCTTGAGAGAATGGAGATGATAATGCTGAGGTTTATTATGGGAATAGCACTGCTTGTTAGCTATAAAAATGATGAAATAAGAATGGCATATGTAAAAATTACAGAGGTGATAAGTGTGTCACGACTGAGATGGTGTGGGCATATGATGAGGATGGATGGTGGGGAAGAAATGAGAAGGTCTTGGGAGGAATATAATGGGGTGAGAAGATTGAGAGGCAGGCAGAAATTAGGTGAAGGATGATATGGAGAGAAGAGGTTTGTTGGGAGCGGATGCCTTTAATAGAAGGCACTGGAGAAGGCGCATCAAGCAACCGACAATAGTTATTGCTGATGATGATAAATAATATATATATATATATATATATATATATATATATATATATATATATATATATGTGTGTGTGTGTATATATATATATATATATATATATATATATATATATATATATATATATATATATATATATATATATATATATATATATTCCTTATTGATGATTGTATGTCCGTTGAAGTCACTAATAAGACGAAAGTACTAATCCCCTTAATTATTTTCAACTTTTTCTTTCGTACTTTTAAACACGCACCTATATCTGTCTCTGGTTACGGCTCATTTTTTCATTTGCTGACATACACACCGAATAGTCTGGCCTATTCTTTTCACATTCTCCTATGTCCTCATACACATGACAACACTGAGATTACCAAACAATTATTCTTCATTCAGGTGGTTAACTACTGCACTGTTATTGTTCAGTGGCTAATTTCTTCTTGGTAACGGTAAAGGAAGCAACTCTTCTGGAAGGACACTTCAAAATCAAACCATTATTTTCTAGTCTTGGGTAGTGCCATAGCCTCTGTACCATTTTTTTTCTGGGGGTAGAGTTCTTTTGCTTGAGGGTTCACTCGGGCACACTATTCTATCTTATTTCTTTTCCTATTGTTACTGTGAAGTATTTATAATTTATATATGAAAGATCGATTATAATGTTGATTATAATGTTACTGTTCTTAGGATATTTTGTTTTGTTGTTCGTTACTTCTCTTGTAGTTTATTTGTTTCCTTGTTTCCTATCCATACTGAGCTGTTTTTCCCTGCTCGAACCCATATATTTATACAGTAGCATCCTGCTTTTCCAATTAGGGTTGTAGCTTAGCTAATAATAATAGTAATAATAATTATAATAATAATAGTATGTGTTTATATATAACTGTACACTGCATGGTATAAGGAACTGGGCTGTAAGATATTTCATATTAAAACACGTTTACTAGCTAACGGAGTGAACCGTGTGAAATGTAAGATGTTAAATTATTTATTGACAGATTTAGTTTCATAAGAAAGTAACAGCATGACCTTAAATTGTTTTACTTCTATATTTACAGGAGACGTTTGTTCCCGTCCGGTTACGTGAATGGGCCGGCTACTGAGCTGCCAGCCAGTTCTGCTGCAGTCACATGACGTCTAGTATTCATAAGGTAAGCCAGAAGAATTGGCAACCATCTCTCTCTCTCTCTCTCTCTCTCTCTCTCTCTCTCTCTCTCTCTCTCTCTCTCTCTCTCTCTCTCTATATATATATATATATATATATATATATATATATATATATATATATATATATATATATTTATCATCGACCGTTACTAGTCCAATGCAAAATAAAGGCCTTAGATGTTCTTCCACTTGCTTGCTTCTGTTTATGGTCTTTCTATGCCAGTTCACACCCGCAAACTTTCATAGTTCGTCAATCCATCGTCTTCTCTTCCTTCGCTTCTTTATATATATGTATATGTATATATATATATATATATATATATATATATATATATATATATATATATATATATATATATATATATATATATATATATATATATATATATATGATATATCATTTTCTGAGAGGGGATACCTTAACGAGGTGAAAGGGTTTGTGTATTACCATGATCAACAAAGCTGTATTATTCAGGGTCACCCATACTAGGTTGGTTTGTTGTGAGCGACCAATCGAAAATCTCCCACCATCACCAATCTGCTCTGGCCAGCATGGTGATGAAAACTGGCCAAACCCCAGACATGAATTGACATTCCTGAGGCCTTTGTCCTGCAGAGTACTAGAAATGGCTGCATTTGCTATTGTAGTTGTATACATACATATAAACAATTTAGTTGGATAGTACATATTTCGTTAGTGATATATGCGTGATCTATGTCATATAAGATACGAAAAAGATAAATAAATGGAGTATCTTCCGCCAATGGCATATATGAAAAGACAGAGTAACGACTTGGAATGAAATGAGAGAAAGGAAAAATTTCTCATCATTAAACAAAGCATCACTTTGTGCGCTACCAGTTTATATCCAGGGGATTGGCAAATAGAGTTTTAACTGGCGTTTAACCTGGAATTAGGGAGAGCAGTAAGCTTTGCGGTATTTTCGTGCAACAAGATCCATTTGTATTCGGGACAGTGCTCTCTCTCTCTCTCTCTCTCTCTCTCTCTCTCTCTCTCTCTCTCTCTCTCTCTCTCTCTCTCTCTCTCTCTCTAATGTTAAATGAGGCATGTGGATAACTATATCGGTATTGTGTTATATGAAACTTTAGATGCCGATATTCGTAAAACCAAAATAACAAATAAATTCCCTTATTTTTTTTGCTGAGAGAGAGAGAGAGAGAGAGAGAGAGAGAGAGAGAGAGAGAGAGAGAGAGAGAGAGAGAGAGAGAGAGAGAGTTCTAGTCCGCTTGTGTTCAACGCACTGTTAAACCTCAAAATATGGTATTTTTTCCACTGAAAAATGAACGTCTTCAAAACAACCCGACATTAAGTTGTAAACACGATCTAATTAGTGTTTCAACGAGAGGTAAAGGCTTTGGGTTTCCGTGAGCACGGAGCATGTTTACAGGCAAAAGCTGCAAAATTAAACGGTGTTTACGATGGAAAATAAATGTCAGTTGTGGCAGGGAAACCTGACCACTTGCTTCGCCCTGAGCTTTCCTCTTGTTCAAGGGGACTCGGCGGCTCCACGTGTCCAGGCGTTGCCTTAACAACAGTTAACATTGAAAGAACAACAGCAGTATTATTATATTTGATTATATCTTTTGATACAGTGAAGGTGAACGCTACTTAACTACCAAATGTGTTATTTACTGGCTACCTTTCGTTTGGTTCGTGTTTAATTTCTGTGATCTGTGTGTCTGGTCTTTTCATGATTAGTTTTTATTGTAAGAGGTGGTAGTAATCATTAAGTATATTTTATGACCGATAATTTGGACTGTCGCTTATATATTCTGATTTATTCCATAGTATACAAACGTTTAGAGAGAATAAACTGTTTTTACAAGGTTAGCCTTCATATTTGTAAATTGTGTATTGCTAGAACAAAAATACAGACTCCACAACTAATTTGATTAACTGATTTATATCTATAAAATATTATAATATTGAACTACGTGCGCGATGTTATCTTCCAATTAGATATGTTTACTACTACTAGAGTCAATAATGTGTTTGATAGCCAGCTCTTAGACTTCAGATAACTTTAGACTTTTATCTCCGAGCTGAAATCAGACTCCCAGAGTCGTATTTTAGTGGATTGAGTTTGTCAGTATAAATGCTCTATTATTTGCCTTCTGGATTTTACTTACATTAAGTAGTCCTCTGTGAAGGAAAAATAAGGGTATACAACCAATGAGGTACGAGCAAATTACACGTGGAAACGATAGTTCCATAGTTAGCTATAGGTAATTTTTGGATAACTTTTATTCCTAGAAAAATTATTACATTAAATTGACATTTAGAAGAATCTAAAATTGACAGAACTAATTTTCTGCTTTTCTGTTAAGACGTTCCTGCTTCCTTTATTCTATTCTGCAGTTAAATTTCTTTTTTATCTTTAATTCATAGTGTGACGTCTGGGTTTTTCCATATTTTCACTTTAGGACGGAATTATTTTAAAAGCCCACCCCTCGGCTATAAAGTCCGAAAAGCCTCAACTCGGGGCTACAACGTCTTAATTAATAAATCCAATCCAATGTGTCAAATAAGATGAAAGTAAGGGTTGGAAGGAAAATATTTAAGTTACCCATTAAAGTAAAATAATCGTTTTCTTTAACAGAGAGTTTGCGTCCGTTTTTTTTGATGTCCAATCTCTAGGATTCGTGTTTAAGTGAAGTATTAAAAAGAGAGGCTATGGAAAAGAACGATATTAATTGTCATCTTCGTGATAATTTTATGTTATGTGCATTGTGATCTGGATTGACCGAGTGTGTCAACTTCAGGCCTCTGTATCTTTTTATATTTTAGATACATAAGACTTGCAAATTTTACTCGAGATTACTCCGGGGCGTTATGGAGGCCATGACTGTATTTTTGAGTGCTTGTATATTTTCCATACAATTTCTTGGTGTTTTGATGATCTTATTTTGATTTGCATGCTAATTTTATGGGGTATGGGTATTGGACAGGCAATATTCTCTCTCTCTCTCTCTCTCTCTCTCTCTCTCTCTCTCTCTCTCTCTCTCTCTCTCTCTCTCTCTCTCTCTCTCTTTTACAGCGATCTTCAACAAATATTTATGAGGTTCTCTCGTCAAATTCAAGTGGAAGGACTTGAAATTGAGCTCACGGAATTTATAATTCACACAAGCAAACACTTCTCTTTACGTATGCGTGTGTTTTTGCGGTGCATATATTATTATTATTATTATTATTATTATTATTATTATTATTATTATTATTATTATTATTATTAGTACTTGCTAAGCTACAACCCTAGTTGGAAAAGCAGGATGCTATAAGCCCAGGGGCTTATACTCCAATAAAATATTTAATACTTACTATTTTTCTTTCATTTGAGAAATAGTTTTCTCCGATTCCATTTTCATAATGCTTTGATAAAGTAAAAGGAAGGGAGGGGGAATTTGCTATCGCCTAACAGTAATTTGTGATGCAATTTCTCCTACATAGTGATATGGCTAAACATGAAAGTAATAGGTAATGGTATTCTATTGGACAGTTTGTAGTATTGTAACGATCATGTTAATTTTTTTCTAAAATTATTTCGCTGCAAATTTTAGGTATTCCTGTTACTTATTGAGCAGTTCAATTTTTTCTCTATTGCCATTTAACACCGTTCTACGAAATTGAAAATTCCGGGAAAACTAAATTTGAAGAAAAAAACACGCATCTAAACTTATTGTTCTCATTAAAAATGTGATCATAACTGAAGTAATGCGAGACAAAATATAGGTTTTTGTTTATGTCAATATAGTTTAAATTCACTTTTCAATTTCGGTAAAAGTGTATTAAGAGTGTTCCCTCGCGGAAAGTGTTAGACCACCTGGAGGACGAACTGAATATATTTTTCCTCCCTGTTCTTTTAGCCGTAGCACTTACGTCTGCAAACAGGTGAGAGAAAAGAGCTTTGGTGGTTCCCATGTTTTCTTTGAGTGAGGAAGACTCCTATTGTATGTTTGTCTTTGTTTTATGTCTTACAAATGACTAAACTTTCATGTCTAGATGGCGTTGTTATTAATGGAACATTTTCTTAGCGTGAATATTAAATAAATTGTTTCTACTTTCAAATGAGAAAAATGAATGGTTGGCCGTGACTCTGTCTTCGTACGAACTTTCGCTAATTTCCGTGTAGATGGCGTTACTTGTAGTTAAGAGAGATGCAATTGCAATATTTGGGACATCTTGAGATATGGAGAAATGTTATCTGATCATTTGGTAATTTAAAAAGTAGATATAAAGGCTTTGGATGAGTATATTAATACTCGCGTCTCTTTTTTTATACAGATAAATAGAACTTCTCTCTCTCTCTCTCTCTCTCTCTCTCTCTCTCTCTCTCTCTCTCTCTCTCTCTCTCTCTCTCTCTCTCGTTAATCTTAATGAGTACTTTACCGTAGTTCGGTTTCCAATAAACGTTAATAAGAGGTATTTTCTTGATTAATTGAACACGAAGCAAATCTCATTGGCGCAGCCTTTTGATTGCACAGAAAATGCATTATAAAACTAACAGTACTTTGTAAACAGCAAACCCCATTGAAAGATAGGTTGAAACTTCCAGTCTATTTCAAGAGAGAGAGAGAGAGAGAGAGAGAGAGAGAGAGAGAGAGAGAGAGAGAGAGAGAGAGAGAGAGAGAGAGAGTTTCTCAGTAGGTGAGGTTCTACGCGGTAGGTCTTTTCGGATAACTCGTTAGGTAGAGGAGTAATGATTTCAAATTTATATTTTCAAAGGCCATGCGAGTTGGTGAAACTGCTGCTTTTCCTGTCATAAGTTATATTTATGATAGGTTTTGACATCATGATATTCTCTTTAAGGATTATGTTACATTCATATTGTTTTATGAAATGAATGGACGAATGGTGTAGAAAGTTTTCTTATTTATGCAGAACAATCCGGAAAAAGTCATTCACTTTCCACCAAACTGTGTGAAGAATAGAAAAAAAGTATACACAATACTTTTTTTTCTAACGTTAGGCTGTTTTTTCTCACAGGAAATTGACCAGAGAAAAACCAACAGAATCTTCATTTATACATTTTGTTTCCTCTAAATAAGGGATGGTTTCATACAAAGGCGAGTCCGCCTTCTCTGACACATTCCACATATTAAGGTTCATCGGATGAAGGCTCATCATTAGTACGTTAAGCCTCTTTTCTACATGCCACGCCCTTCACATCAGGCCTGCTCCTCTGCATACTCCCCAGGTCTCCGTATTACGCAAACTTCATAAGCCCGTCGTCATCCATAATACTCATTTCCTCAGAAGAGTGATTTATCGCTTAGCATCACCATCATGCATCCCATCTCCAGAATTTGTAAATTCAATTCAATTGTTATAAACCTTGCTGTTGAGGTACTGTTGTCTTCCTTGCTTCAAACAGTACTGTACGTGATTGACCTTACTACAGTACTCTTTCCATCATCTGTTTACTCTGGTTGGAGACGTGAGAAGAAATCTATTACGCCTCTTTTCCTCTGTACATTATAAAAATCAAAACCAAAATATTTGTTTTTTATGAGATGTTACTGAGGTGTGACAACTTAAATATCGATCTGATATCAGATAAATAAAACGAAGTTTCAAGGCATGATTACAGATATTTCAAGCAATGATAATTTGTCAGGATTTATGTAGCGT
>NC_090762.1:33982458-33992458 GCF_036898095.1 Palaemon carinicauda | reverse complement strand
CTTTTGCCACTCCCTTTATTTCCATTTCGCTGTTCAACCTCTTTGAACTACTAATATTTCATAGTGAATGACCTTCTCGGCCCTATCTCTTGGTATAATGACCCAATTTCATCAAATCCAAATCCAATACATATACATAAAAGGTGAACTTATGAAATTCTTATTGTAAGAATTTATATAAGCATAATGATTCCGAGATGAGGATGTCGCCAAAATGAGGATTATTTTTGTTTATTTCTTTCGTTATCAGTTTTCTGTTACATATTCTCGACGATTGATATCAAAATATTCATTGCGAAAATGATCAAGAATGAATGTGGATGCTATAGTCCCTTTCTTTTAGCGATGCATATTTGCATCGACTCGCGGCAGTGCCCTTTTAGCTCAGAAAAGTTTCCTGATCGCTGATTGGTTAGAATTATCTTGTCCAACCAATCAGCGATCCGGAAACTTTTCCGAGCTAAAAGGGCACCGCTGCGAGTCGGTGCAAATATGCATCGCTAAAAGAAATGGACTCTAGTTGTTAGTCTTCTGCCGGGTTTTGCGAGTTTGTTGGACCCCATAACGTTGTATTTATAGATCTGTTTCGAACTATTTTATCAATTTCTCCCAGAAAGTGACTTCGCCACGCTGTCGTATGTATATATATATATATATATATATATATATATATATATATATATATATATATATATATATATATGTGTGTGTGTGTGTGTGTGTGTGTATGTATCTATATATATATATATATATATATATATATATATATATATATATATATATATATATATATGTATGTATATTGTATATGTATATATATATATATATATATATATATATATATATATATATATATATATATATATATATATATATATATATATGTGTGTGTATGTATACACATACACACACACACATATATATATATATATATATATATATATATATATATATATATATATATATATATATATATATATATATATATATATATGCACACACACACACACACACACATATATATATATATATATATATATATATATATATATATATTCTTACGGATAGGAAATCATTTTTGTTTGCAATCATTTGTATATGGGAATATCTAAAGTTATTGACCAGGACCGTTTGAGGATATGAAATATGATGTAAGTTGAGTGGTTTTATTTGTGCTGTATAGATGATATGGCAGTATTATCTGTTGTCGGTGCCAATTTGGCACCCTGCCCTAATAGTGCCTAACCTTGCCGGGTGATGAGTTCTCTTTACTTTTTGTTTCATACTTCGGCCGGTTGACTCCGATTGGCATTATGTTTTATGATTGATTTTAACAAGAGAAGTGCATTTAACACCGCTACTAAGGAAAATAGTTAACCTTTTTGTTGTTGTAAGAAAGGGTATGATAGAAGGTGGTGTAGAAGTGCCAATGATTTGAAGACGGCAATATGTTTTATGATTGATTTTAACAAGAGAAATGCATTTAACACGGCCACTAAGAAAAATAGTTAACCTTCTTATTGTTGTAAGAAAGGGTATGATAGAAGGTGGTGTAGAAGTGCCAATGATTTGAAGACGGCAATATGTTTTATGATTGATTTTAACAAGAGAAATGCATTTAACACCGCTACTAAGGAAAATAGTTAACCTTTTTGTTGTTGTAAGAAAGGGTATGATAGAAGGTGGTGTAGAAGTGCCAATGATTTGAAGACGGCAATATGTTTTATGATTGATTTTAACAAGAGAAATGCATTTAACACCGCTACTAAGGAAAATACTTAACCTTCTTATTGTTGTAAGAAAGGGTATGATAGAAGGTGGCGTAGAAGTGCCAATGATTTGAAGACGGCAATATGTTTTATGATTGATTTTAACAAGAGAAATGCATTTAACACCGCTACTAAGGAAAATACTTAACCTTCTTATTGTTGTAAGAAAGGGTATGATAGAAGGTGGTGTAGAAGTGCCAATGATTTGAAGACGGCAATATGTTTTATGATTGATTTTAACAAGAGAAATGCATTTAACACCGCTACTAAGGAAAATACTTAACCTTCTTATTGTTGTAAGAAAGGGTATGATAGAAGGTGGTGTAGAAGTGCCAATGATTTGAAGACGGCAATATGTTTTATGATTGATTTTAACAAGAGAAATGCATTTAACACCGCTACTAAGGAAAATACTTAACCTTCTTATTGTTGTAAGAAAGGGTATGATAGAAGGTGGTGTAGAAGTGCCAATGATTTGAAGACGGCAATATGTTTTATGATTGATTTTAACAAGAGAAATGCATTTAACACCGCTACTAAGGAAAATACTTAACCTTCTTATTGTTGTAAGAAAGGGTATGATAGAAGGTGGTGTAGAAGTGCCAATGATTTGAAGACGGCAATATGTTTTATGATTGATTTTAACAAGAGAAATGCATTTAACACCGCTACTAAGGAAAATACTTAACCTTCTTATTGTTGTAAGAAAGGGTATGATAGAAGGTGGTGTAGAAGTGCCAATGATTTGAAGACGGCAATATGTTTTATGATTGATTTTAACAAGAGAAATGCATTTAACACCGCTACTAAGGAAAATACTTAACCTTCTTATTGTTGTAAGAAAGGGTATGATAGAAGGTGGTGTAGAAGTGCCAATGATTTGAAGACGGCAATACTGACGAAGTAGTTGTGAGCATGATGGAATTATCAAATGCTGAATGGACGGCACAATGATAATGTTTGGCGTTTAGCTCTAACTTCAAGTATAGATATATATTTGCAAAGGTTCTGTTCAGGAAGTGTATCTGATAGGAGAGTGTATGTGAATGATTATAGTTAAGAAAAAAAAAAAACTAATTTTAGCAGTTGTTATTGTGTGAAGGTCTTTTATTACAATTATTATTATTAAAATTAATATTAAAGTTATTGAAATTATTATTATTATTAAAAATATTAAAATGATTATGCATAAATATCTTGGATGGGTATATTGATAGAATTGTAAGAGAATTGATACTGTATTTAAAACGTTGAAACTTTGTTACCTGGATGCATCTTATTCAGAATCATTTCTAAATTTCTCTAAGTAAATGAAACATTCGGGATTCTGAACTTGTTTTATAACGTATGATTAAATCTTTATCTTGCTGTGAAATGCTTTAATCACACGAGGATTTAAAAAGTTCTTTAATGAAGTTATTATATGATTTGGAATAATAAAGTAATTAGAGGAGTGAATTCTACGGATAAGGGATCTCGTGCATGGAAGCTGAAGAAATGTGAATTTGTAGATAAGAGATAGTGAGGAAAAAATGTTGATAAGTGATAATGAGGAGAAATGTTGATAGGGAGTAATGAGGAGAAAGGGTGATAAAGGTTAGTAAGGAGAAATTTTATCCATGGGCAATGAGAAGAAATGATGCCAAGGTATGGTGAGAAGTGGTGTCAGATGATTGTGAGAGAAATGTTAGAAAGGCGCAATAAGGAGAAATTTTGACTAAGGATAGTGAGAAGACATTTAATACTGGCGAGGGCTAGTGAGGAGAAACTGATGATAGATAGCGAGGAGAAACTGTGACAATGGATAGTGAGGAGAAATGCTGACAAGAGATAACAAGGAGTAGTTTATGTTGAAAACGTATATGGTGGAGAAATGGTGACAAGTGATAGTGAGGAGAAATATTGACAAGGGATAGTGAGGATAAATTTAATGGTATCTAGGGATAGGGAGGAGAAATGGTGTCGAGGAATAGTGAGAGGAACCTTGGCAAGATACAGTGAGAAGTGTTGACAAGGGATAGTGAGAAGAAATGGAAACAAGGGATCGTGAGAAGTGCTGACAGGGGATAATGGGGAGAAATACTGACGAGGGATAGTGAAGAGAAATTTTATGTTGACAAGGGATAGGGAGAAGAAATGATGGCAAGGTTTAGTGATATAAAACTAGGTGAGAAAGTAAGGAGAAGTGTCGACAAGGGGTAGTGAGGAGAAATTTAAGGTTGAAAAGGGATAGGGAGGAGAAGAGTGATAGTGAGGAGAAATGCTGTCAGGGAATGACGTGGAGAAATACTGTCAATGGATAGTGAGGAGAAATTTGACGTTGAAGAAGAGTAGTGTGGAAAAATATCGATAAAGGATGAGGAGAAATATTGACGTGTTGACCAAGGATAGTGAGAAGAAATATTTATAAATGATAGTAAGGAGAAATGTCGACAAAGGACTGTGAGAATAAATCACATGGTCCAATCATAGATTTTGGGAGTGTTTGTAATGACGACTATTATGAAATGAATGTAGAAACTACTCATGTGAGTGAATGAAAACATTATTCTAATATGATAATTATTTTTATGGTTGACCTAAAATGAAAGGTGTTGGCTTCAATTTGTGTTGATTGGCGTTTTTTAAAAATCGATTTTGAAGAAATAAACACTTTTAGATGTTATAGGAAGTCAAAAGACAAGTATGAAGTCATCAGAAGTGAAAAATGAATATTTAGATGAAGCCAACAGAAGCCACTAGATCTTCAGATAAAGCCAGAAGATAACAGAAATCAACAGTTGTTTAGATGAAGTTAGAGAAAGTCAACAAAATGAATGAAATTGAATGATTGGAAGATGTGTAACGAAGTTGACTGTCGGCGAGGTCGCAGGCGGTCGTAAGAAATCGTAATAAATTACCGCACCAGGAAACAGAGGACCCAATCATGCGAGAAGCACCCAGTACTTTTTTCGGTGAATTACGTCTGGGTAATTCTTACCGCAGACTTCCCCTCGGTCATGTGTACTCCCTAAATGAAATCAAGAGAAAGGAAATAAAGAAACAAGTCCACCGAAGGGGCAGAAGAAATTCTTCGTTGTAACGAAACTTCACATGTATGGTGCCATTAAAATCTCGTTAGATTTCTGTATCACTTTGAAATGTGGTTCCTCCTTGCGGTCGTAATTGAAGGTATCGAAATGATATCGCACTGCGTATGTGTTGTAAATAGAAAATATTGTTTTTCTGTTCGGCGTAGTATTCCGATCATAATGATTGTTTTCACTGATCAAGATTTATTCTTCTGCGATCCATTTGAAGTGTTCGCCATTGTGCGAAGTGGTTGTTAGGTGTTAACAGAGAGGCGAAGTGAATGCAAGTAACGTTTATTCAACTGATAAGGAGCTTATAAACAAGCAGTTAAGGGTAAGAATGTCACAAAAATTCAAACAATCTAAAACATACGATGACAAGCTTAAAGAGGTTCTATTATCAGTGCGAGGAGCGAGAAATAAAAAATGAGCAATAGCATAACATAGTTTGAGCAAGTATGAAACACATGCTGTACACCATTAACTATTCACTATTACCTGGCCTATACCGTATAATACTCGATAAGGCAAGTTTACTATATACTATCAGTCTCCCTTTTCCCGCTTCTTATTGCTAAGAAATTTTCTTTTCTTACTTTGTCGTAATGCAAACACGCACACAGACGCATTGTACGTGTTATTATACTAGAAGATTGTTAAGGGAGGCACCAGCTTGAATTTTGGAGAAATTTTCTGATGTATTTTTTGGAGAGCCGCTATGCGAATTAAATTTTATCTCGTGTTTCCTATGTTTATTTAGGAAACTGAAACCTCTAGTTCAAGAGAGAGAGAGAGAGAGAGAGAGAGAGAGAGAGAGAGAGAGAGAGAGAGAGAGAGAATTGAAAAACGACTGGAAAATGAAAGTGTTGTTGAAATATTTTGGACTACGCTTAAGAAACCGTTGACAGATAAGAGGATTAAAACTATGGATCCGATTGTTTCAAGATGGTCCGGTCATGTCGAAAGAATGAAGGACTTTAGATTGGTGTAAAGATTGCCAAAAACTCGGAAGTTATTATAAAGGAGTTAAAACCATTGAAAGTGCTCGATAGATGGATGGAACACTTATTGAAAAGGAAGATCTTCAATATCCTCAAGGAACAAAGTGCGTTAAGGTGGAAGTGGTTTGTGCGTCATGCGTAGGATGATTTGACAAGCTGTTGATAAGACCCGTGTGCCAATTTTATGAAGAGACTAATCTGGCGAAAGGTTGCGTTATTCACAAGTATGTATTTTGCAGTTAACGTTTTTTTTTTTTTTTTTTTTTTTTTTTTTTTTTTTTTTTTTTTAGAATCAAAACCTCATTCTGTGAAACATATAGATGTTTGATATATATATATATATATATATATATATATATATAATTTTTTTTTTTTTTTCGCAGAAACAGAACCTTATTGTGGGAACTTATAGATGTTTTATATATATATATATATATATATATATATATATATATATATATATATATATATATATATATATATATATATATAGATAAATAAATATAGATATACATATTCATATATATATGTAATATATAAATATATATATATATATATATATATATATATATATATATATATATATATATATATATATATATGTGTGTGTGTGTGTGTGTTTGTTTGTTTGTTTGTGAGTGTGATAGAAAACAACAATAAAGACGGATTCAAAAAAGAAAAAAGTTTTGCTTCACTGCTGATATATTACTTGATCTTGCTGGTATTTATGTGTTTATCAAGAGAATGCTGTTATTTTCTTGACCGCAGAGATGAACTGCATCGAAAGTTTAGGGAACTGCTCTTAAGAGATCAAAGCTTTCACGAGCGCCATTCTTCTTCAACGTCGGAAGAATTCGTTGGAGTAGACACTCTTGTTTTGTGGTGAGGTTGGTCAAGAGAGCGGGAGGATTTTCTTGGAATTGGACTTTTTAGATTTTGAGCATCTGTTTATCATATATGTTTAATCTCTCTCTCTCTCTCTCTCTCTCTCTCTCTCTCTCTCTCTCTCTCTCTCTCTCTCTCTCTCGTCTGACAAATATCTTATTTATAATCTTTGCGTCACGGATATCATAGGCAGGAAACGAGTTGGAAAGGTCCCGGGGGAATTACTCTTTTCTTCAGTAAATATTTGTCATATCAGAACCTTGATCACATGCCTGAAGTTTTCATGAGTTGCTGTGATATGCCGGAGATATTTATAAGTGGTGCCGTATGCCCAAAGTTATCATGGGTTGGTGCCAAAGCCGTGAAGTTTCTGCCAGTTAGTGTCTTATACCTGAAGTTATCTTAGTTTGGTGTCATATGCTTGGAGATTTTATGGGTTGGTGTCATTTGCTGTAAATTTTCATGGGTTGGTGTAATATGCCTGGAGATTTTATGGGTTGGTGTCATATGCTGTACATTTTCATGGGTTGGTGCAATATGCCTGTAGATTTTATGGGTTGGTGTCATATGCTGTACATTTTCATGGGTTGGTGCAATATGCCTGGAGATTTTATGGGTTGGTGTTATAAGCTGTAAATTTTCATGGGTTGGTGCAATATGCCTGTAGATTTTATGGGTTGGTGTCATATGCTGTACATTTTCATGGGTTGGTGCAATATGCTTGGAGATTTTATGGGTTGGTGTTATAAGCTGTAAATTTTCATGGGTTGGTGCAATATGCCTGTAGATTTTATGGGTTGGTGTCATATGGTGTAAAATTTCATGGGTTGGTGCAATATGCTTGGAGATTGTATGGGTTGGTGTTATAAGCTGTAAATTTTCATGGGTTGGTGCAATATGCCTGGAGATTTTATTGGTTGGTGTCATATGCTGTAAATTTTCATGGGTTGGTGCAATATGCCTGGAGATTTTATGGGTTGGTGTTATAAGCTGTAAATTTTCATGGGTTGGTGCAATATGCCTGGAGATTTTATGGGTTGGTGTTATAAGCTGTAAATTTTCATGGGTTGGTGCAATATGCCTGGAGATTTTATGGGTTGGTGTTATAAGCTGTAAATTTTCATGGGTTGGTGCAATATGCTTGTAGATTTTATGGGTTGGTGTTATAAGCTGTAAATTTTCATGGGTTGGTGCAATATGCCTGGAGATTTTATGGGTTGGTGTTATAAGCTGTAAATTTTCATGGGTTGGTGCAATATGCCTGGAGATTTTATTGGTTGTTGTCATATGCTGTACATTTTCATGGGTTGGTGCAATATGCCTGGAGATTTTATGGGTTGGTGTTATAAGCTGTAAATTTTCATGGGTTGGTGCAATATGCCTGGAGATTTTATGGGATGGTGTTATAAGCTGTAAATTTTCATGGGTTGGTGCAATATGCCTGGAGATTTTATTGGTTGGTGTCATATGCTGTAAATTTTCATGGGTTGGTGCAATATGCCTGGAGATTTTATTGGTTGGTGTCATATGCTATAAATTTTCATGGGTTGGTGCAATATGCCTGGAGATTTTATGGGATGGTGTTATAAGCTGTAAATTTTCATGGGTTGGTGCAATATGCCTGGAGATTTTATTGGTTGGTGTCATATGCTGTAAATTTTCATGGGTTGGTGCAATATGCCTGGAGATTTTATTGGTTGGTGTCATATGCTGTAAATTTTCATGGGTTGGTGCAATATGCCTGGAGATTTTATTGGTTGGTGTCATATGCTATAAATTTTCATGGGTTGGTGCAATATGCCTGGAGATTTTATGGGTTGGTGTTATAAGCTGTAAATTTTCATGGGTTGGTGCAATATGCCTGGAGATTTTATTGGTTGGTGTCATATGCTGTAAATTTTCATGGGTTGGTGCAATATGCCTGGAGATTTTATTGGTTGGTGTCATATGCTGTAAATTTTCATGGGTTGGTGCAATATGCCTGGAGATTTTATTGGTTGGTGTCATATGCTATAAATTTTCATGGGTTGGTGCAATATGCCTGGAGATTTTATGGGTTGGTGTTATAAGCTGTAAATTTTCATGGGTTGGTGCAATATGCCTGGAGATTTTATTGGTTGGTGTCATATGCTGTAAATTTTCATGGGTTGGTGCAATATGCCTGGAGATTTTATTGGTTGGTGTCATATGCTGTAAATTTTCATGGGTTGGTGCAATATGCCTGGAGATTTTATTGGTTGGTGTCATATGCTATAAATTTTCATGGGTTGGTGCAATATGCCTGGAGATTTTATTGGTTGGTGTTATAAGCTGTAAATTTTCATGGGTTGGTGCAATATGCCTGGAGATTTTATTGGTTGGTGTCATATGCTGTACATTTTCATGGGTTGGTGCAATATGCCTGGAGATTTTATTGGTTGGTGTCATATGCTGTAAATTTTCATAGGTTGGTGCAATATGTCTGAACTGTTTGCGATAATCTCATTGTAGATCAGTGTAACTGAGCTTTGTTTGGAGAGTGAACTCTAGTAATTATATTTAAAGGGAGAGATCGATAGGCATTCATTTTAAATAACCTTATCTATAACAGCGAAAAGAAGAAAAAGGAAGCAAAAAAAAAAAAAAAAAAACTATCGCTGAACTGTGCAATGGTCTAATCTTTGTCTGTCATGCTAATGCTTATAGGGAGCTGTCACTGTTTAATCTACTTGTTTTATTAATAGACTGGCTTTTACCATTTCGTTGTTAATAAAACGTATGATTGAACATATATTAAAAACTGGAAAGTCACGTCACACATACTACCCAGTCAGAGGAAGTCTCTTTCATCGTGTCGATTATTAAATTAACAAGTGATTTCACTTTCCCCATAGATACCTAAGGCGACCAATTGGAGCTCTTCCTCTATTTACTCCCTCTTATTATCACATATGTCATTTCTGTCGTCTGTTGTCGTGAATGTGTCTCCCCCCTCCATACTCATCAGGTGGATTGATGGATGTGGGAATATGGTAAAATTCAATATGTCCTTCAGAGTATATTGTGAGGTCCTTCTTGGCCATATTGGCTTGTGCAGTATCTATGTATATTTTTATGTGTAGATTTTAGGCCTATTCTCCATTATTATTTTGCTGCGTTTCATTTATCTGACAATGGAAGGCACTGTATTTTTTAGTCGATCCACAGTTCAAGTTTGTTTACATGACTAGAGAAAATTAACTTTCGGTCTGCCTATCTCTACTGTTCTAGACAAAATACACGCGCACACACAAAC
>NC_090762.1:33954958-33979958 GCF_036898095.1 Palaemon carinicauda | reverse complement strand
GAACTATGATCTCTAGTACAGGGTCTTTAGAATTAGAGTTTAATGAAAGATTGACAAAAACAAATCAGACTATGTGTAGGTCAAGTAAAATTTAGAAATCAAATCGCCTGAAATTACATTAAAAAAATCAGGCTATATGTCAATTTAGTGAGATCGGTGTTATTGTATGGGCATAGTTATGTCATGACAATGAAACAATCTCCAATAGATTTAGTAGATTTGAGAACAAAGCCCTCAGACGAATATTGGGAGTTAAATGGCAGGACACGATTAGAATTGAAATTATAAGAGAGATTACCTGAGTCCCATATGTGGATGAGATCACGGTGAGTGATGGATGGAGATGGTTTGGGCATGCTCTTCGTACTCCCCAAAAGAGATTAGTTCTCCAAATATTTAACTGGGCTCCACCAGGTACTAAAAGAGTGGGAAGACCTAGGCCTACATGGCTGAGGACTATGAAGCGTGAAGTCGGAAATGATGAATGGAGAAGTATTGAATTAAAAGCTCAAAATAGAGACGGCTGGTGAAATCTAATCGAGGCCTTTTGCGTTAATAGGCGTGGAAAGAGATGATGATGATGAGAGTAGATTTGTTTATAAGGCCATCTTAACATGGATTTTGAATGAAGTTTGTACGGGGCAAAAAGTATTATTACACTTTGATCTAGATGTCAGGAAAACATTCCATTTAGACGCGAGTAACAGGAAAACGTCAATTATGTTTTTTTTTTTTTTTTTTTTTTTTTTTTTTTTCCAAGCTTATTGATGCGAATGGAATTCCTTAATGATAATGTGTTGGGTAAGAAGCACTGTTATTTTCGTGTGATTTCTACTTTTCAATTTGGAGAAGCCTCTGTACCTTGCAGTTTGGAATCTGGTGGCGCGTGAAATACGACTTGTTCGAATTCGCCTCGTTGCAAAAGGGTTGGTTAATCGGTAGCTAGTCTTTCAATTACACCTATTAAGAGTCGTAATAACGAATTCTGATGTCAATGTCTTCTATTATAGGTAGCATGCAATTGGTGAATTGGGGTTGTCATTAATCAAATATATTTGATGTTTTGCCTAAAATGTTTAGTTGAAAATTGGACATTGATTAATTGTAATTGGGAAAATGTTCACCCATTAAAAGTCGTTGAAAATTTAACATTGACTCGGATTTGGAAAGCCATTAATAGAAAGAATTTAAGATTGATAGCTGTAAATTGCTGTTAATTGAAAATATTTGGAAAATTTAAAGGAACTAGAACGGGTACTCGATAGAGCGCATACCTTCGCCTATATCATGTTTTATATCACAAGATAGGCAAAAGACTTTTTGACCTTTTAGTGACCTTAACCTTTGACCCAATCCCTCCTAAAATCTAGTCAAATTGTCTTTGTATCGTGGGCAATCATCCCACCAAATTTGATGAGATTCGACCATGATAGCGCAAAAAGACGTTTCTGACCTTTTCATGACTTTGACCTTGATCATGTTGTATATCATAAGCCATGCAATTGAATAACGCACATTTTGGCACTAGTTTTACGCAAATCGGATAAAAATTGACCACGACATATCAAAAAGACGTTTTTGACCTTTTCGTTACCTTGACCTTTGAGCTAATCACTCCTAAAATCTAATCAAATTGTCCTTGAATCATGGTCAATCAGTCCACCAAATTTCATGAGATTTGGTCAAATAGTTTTTGAGTTATGTCAATCACAAACAAACAAACAAGTATTATCAAAATATAATTTGGCAAAGGTAATGAAATATGCTGTAACAGAAATTTGTCATTTATGAAAAGTTGTTGAAAACCTAATATTGAATATCATGAAAATGTCAATCTACTACGAAATAATAACTGATTCCTATGCTTTGCCAAAACAAAAACCTTCATGTTACTTTTGGTTGATATGAATTATTCACAATTATATCCGATGAGTGACATTCAATTCGTTTACTTACATGTGGGTCATTCAGCCCTTAAAGGTTTAAAGGCCGCTCATGAATGGTAGCAGCAAGGAACAGCGACATTGCCCTATCAAGCAGGATAATGTCCTAGAGACTGACCATATGATCAGCGCCCAAGCCCCCTCTCCACCCAAGCTAGGACCAAGGAGAGCCAGGCAATGGCTGCTGATGACTCAGCAGATAGAGTCCCCCAATTTCCCCATCCTTAGCTCACAAGAATGGTGAAATTGCAGCGGCCAAATGAACTAACGAGTTTGAGCGGAAATCGAACCCCAGTCGTGCAATAACCTGACAAGGGCGCTACCTTCAAAGTAGCTCACAAGAATGGTGAGATTGCAGCGGCCAAATGAACTAACGAGTTTGAGCAGGACTCGAACCTCAGTCTGGCGATCACCAGTTAGGGACGCTACCACCTGGCCACCACAACCTTATCAATGAAGAACGGGAGCCATCTAGTACAGTTCATAGCACTGAAGGTGTACTCCTAACTTCTTGATAGCCCAGCTCCGGAATATTAGCTCTGCTTCTATTTTCCCTTGATTTCACTCATTATACCCATTTTTTTCTTGCATTACTCAGATCATAATTATGCATTTTATATTGCGCTAAACATATGATGTAATTCTTTCGGACTAAATGGCAGATGGTAATATAAACCTCAATTTACGAAAGACCTCTTTTAACAATAAATGAGTAAGCAGAAATTAATCTTCATTCATGTTTAGGAATGTCTTTTGGTAAAGAAGAAAAATAAAAATGTTCTAGAAGAACACCTATCCCATGTTATCAGAAGGAAAACATAGTTCATACAAATAGCATAATCTTAAATGTCACAATTTAACCTGCTCACTCTTCTTCTTCTTCTTCTTCTTCTTCTATTATTATTATTATTATTATTATTATTATTATTATTATTAGTAGTAGTAGTAGTAGTAGTAGTAGTAGTAGTAGTAGTAGTAGTAGTAAAAGAAGTTGTATTGCCCATTAATGGATAACAATTTATTCATGTAATTGTGATTCCTTCAGCCTTATTATTATTATGATTATTATTATTTTGTTGTTGTTGCACCTCTAGTCGGAAAACCAAATGCTTCTTTTAATGTCACCGGTGTATTAAACCGCCCCAGGGCATCCCTCGAGGTCCATGGACCTGCTTTTACCTACATCAATCATCACGTCTTGAGGATGACTGGCGATGACTTCTCTGATACCCCGCCTCCTTCATTTAGGGACCTACTTGCGGTCGCCCCTCTAACAAGCAGAGAGCCATCAATCCATCAACTAAACCGTAGTTGATGGTATGCTCGTGGGGGAAGGCCTGTCATGACTGACAATACTGGGAATGGTTTGGGAAGGATTATGTTTTTTTTTTTTTTTATTTTTACTGGGACTTTTGTACTTATTTGTCCGTGACGGTATTTTTAACATCTGTTAGTTAATGATAAGGAGCTATAAGTGATGCTATTAATTTTAGCCTGTAGGAAACATTTTGTTACTTTTGTAATCAAAACTAAATATGATTTTATTCCATTTGGATTCCGTTTTCTATTTGCAACTGGTCATTTATCATGGGGGACTAATCTGATGATATTCGGGTTGGGATTCTTTATGCTACGTTATTTTACCAATCGGTGACTTCATTTTGCTGAGCTAATGTCGACATGTTTCCGGTTGGACTTTCCAGTTTCAGTGACTTGGAAAAACAATTTTTGTAATCGTATAAAACAACTAGTTTATGCGTATTATGGTTACCAAATGAAAGACAATTTTTTTCTCTATATTGACTGAACCTTAGGGTTTTTATGTCGTTAAGAACTATGTTTTGTCATTTCATAATTTTCATTACATGACAGCGAGACGCACGTTTCTACCATTATATAGGGTTTCTGGCCTTCCTGCTTCAAAGGGGCGGTGGAAATTAACGTTTTTGCAAATTGACGATCGAGGAAATTAACGGTTTTGTAAACTGACGATCGAGGAAATTAATGTATTTGTAGACTGACGATCTAGGAAATTAACGTTTTTGGAAACTGACGATCAAGGAATTAAACGTTTTTATAAACTGACGATCGAAGAAATTAACGTTTTTGTATACTGACGATCGAGGAAGTTAACGTTTTTCTAAACTGACGATCGAGAAAATTAACGTTTTTGGAAACTGACGATCGAGAAAATTAAACGTTTTTGCAGGAAGACGATCGAGAAAATAAACGTTTGTGCAGACTAACGATCGAGGAAATCAAAGTTTTTGCAGACTGACGATCAAGGAAATTAAAATTTTTGCAAATTGACGATCGAGGCAATTAACGTTTTTGTATATTGACGACCGAGTAAAAAGGTTTTTTGTAGACTGATGATAGAGGGAATTAACGTTTTTGCATAAAGACTGCAGTGGAAATTAACAGTTTTGCAAACTGACGATTGAGAAAATCAACGTTTCTGCATCTGACAATCTAGGAAATTAACGTTTTTGCAAACTGACGATCGAGGAAATTAACGTTTTGCAAACTGACGATCGAGGAAATTAACGTTTTTGCAAACTGACGATCGAGGGAATTAACAATTTTAGGAGAGTGACGATCGAGGAAATTAACGCTTAACGTTTTTGCAAATTGACGAACGAGGAAGTCAACGTTTTTGCAATCTGACGATCAAGGAAATTAATGTTTGTGTAAACTGACGATCGATGAAACTAACGTTTTTGCAGACTGACGACCGAGAAATTAACATTTTTGCAGTGACAATCGAGAAAACTTATGTTTTTGCAGACTGATGATCGAGGAAATTAACGTTTTTGCTCATGGACGATCAAGGAAATTAAAGTTTTTGCCAGCTGACTATTGAGGAAATTGACGTTTTTGCAGACTGACGATTGAAGAAATTAACGTATTTGCAAAATGACGGTCTGAGAAATGAACAGTTTTGCAAACGGACGATTGAGGAAATCAACGTTTCTGAAAACTGACGATCGAGGAAATTAACGTTTTTGCAAACTGATGATAGAGAAAATTACTGTATCAGTTTTAGCAAACTGACGATCGAGGAAATTAATGTTTTTGCAAACCGACGAACGAGGAAATTATGTTTTTGCAAACTAATGATCTGCGTAATTAACTTTATATGCAAACTAATTATCTAGGAAATTAACGATGTTGCAAACTGACGATCGAGGAATTTGAGTTTTAGAAAACTGACGATCGAGGAACTTAACGTTTTTGTGAACTGACGATCGATAAAATTAGCTTTTTTGCAAACTGATGATTGAGGAATTTAACGTTTTTGCAACCTGCGATCATTAAGACTGGTATCGGGAACTCAACTTCAGAACCGAGAACAGTAATCTTGTTTAATTCTTGAATGTTTTCGGCGCTACATCGGTCTTAAAATAAAGCTAGCGTGTGTTCATCATCTTTCCCTTAAGGCAGTGTTTCCCAACCCTGGGGTAAATTACCCAAGTGGGGTAATGGACCCGTATTTTTGGGGTAATCAAGATGTTCTGAAACTGAGTTATTCATATTCCCATAATTATTGCCATAATTCATTCACAAAATCTGCAATTGGTTTTGGATCCTTAACTATAAGCAGCCAATAGCGGGCTACATGATCCATACAGTTCATCAGGTGGCAGCAAAAAAACATCCGATGTTACCGGGTATATGTTCAATGGGGTCATTGATTAGTTGGAAATAAAATTTTGGGGTAATCATTTCAAAAAGGTTTGGAAACAATGCCTTAAGGAATGAGAGACGCTTTCAGAGAGGTGATATATTATATGATCCAGGAAACAAAATAAAAGCCAGATGATAATAACTCAGGGGGCATGGTTTGAAGGATTCACTTTTCTAGGCTTCTGTCCATAATTTTTGTATTATTATTATTATTATTATTATTATTATTATTATTATTATTATTATTATTATTATTATTATTATTATTATTATTTTTTTTGCTTTGCACAACATATTTGAACTGAAGTTGCACTGTTGTCTGAGTGCTTTGCTTTTATTAAAGGATAATGGATTTTCATCTTGTATTTTATCCAGATCTACATAGATATTTGAAAGGTATTGATGGAAAGGAGCAGTAAAGAAATAGCTGTTTTTTTATGTCTAATGTTTGAGAAACAAAGTTTCATTAAATGTAACCATTAAAATGCAGTCCAAATAAAAAGTGAATGCAGTAGAACCCTATTGTGAGAAACATTTCTAATATAACGTTTTCCTTTTATAATAATTAAAACGAATTTGAAACAATAATCTTGCGTGCTTTCAATAGGTTTTGTCAGGGTCTGGACATTGTGATTTCATTCTCACACATTTTTGTGTTTTCTTTATTAGTAGGTCAAATGACACCTGACGTACTTATAGCTCCCTCGAGTGTACAGATGAGGTAATATAGGGAAAAAATGATTCAGATAATAGCCGCTATTTTTTTCTGTATTTTACTAAATGCTTTCGGTTTTTTCTGTTTTGTGTAAAACCTTCGTTCTTTTTCTCTTTTGTGCAAACCCTTTACTTTTTTCTATGTGAAACCTTCACTTTATCTGTTCTATGGGAAGTTCCCACTATTTTCTGGTTCTTGTGAAAGATTCACTCTTATTCTGGTTTGTGTAAAGCTCTCACCCATTTTCTGGTTTGTGCGAAGGCCTCACTCTTTTCATAGTTTGTGCAAATTTCTAAGTATTTTTCTGGTTTTTGTTAATGCATCAGTCTTTCTGGTTTGTTTAAAGCTCTCAACCTTTTTATGGTTTTTGTGAATGTTTCTTTATTCTAGTTTGTGTGAAGCTCTGTCTTTTTAGGGTTTTTGTTGAGGCATTACTCTTCTGGTTTGCACAAAGTTCTCAATCCTTTTCTGGTTTGTGCAAAACTCTCAATCTCTTACTGGTTTTTGTGAAGGCTTCACTCTTTTTTATGGTTTGTGCAAAGCTCTCAATCTCTTACTGGTTTTTGTGAAGGCTTCACTCTTTTTTATGGTTTGTGCAAAGCTCTCAATCTCTTACTGGTTTTTGTGAAGGCTTCACTCTTTTTTATGGTTTGTGCAAAGCTCTCAATCTCTTACTGGTTTTTGTGAAGGCTTCACTCTTTTTTATGGTTTGTGCAAAGCTCTCAATCTCTTACTGGTTTTTGTGAAGGCTTCACTCTTTTTCATGGTTTGTGCAAAGCTCTCAATCTCTTACTGGATTTTGTGAAGGTTTCACTCTTTTTTATGGTTTGTGCAAAGCTCTCAATCTCTTACTGGTTTTTGTGAAGGCTTCACTCTTTTTCATGGTTTGTGCAAAGCTCTCAATCTCATACTGGTTTTTGTGAAGGCTTCACTCTTTTTCATGGTTTGTGCAAAGCTCTCAATCTCTTACTGGTTTTGTGAAGGCTTCACTCTTTTTTATGGTTTGTGCAAAGCTCTCAATCTCTTACTGGTTTTTGTGAAGGCTTCACTCTTTTTTATGGTTTGTGCAAAGCTCTCAATCTCTTACTGGTTTTTGTGAAGGTTTCACTCTTTTTCATGGTTTGTGCAAAGCTCTCGATATTTTACTGACTTTCGTGAAGGCTTCACTTTTCTGGTTTGTGCAATGCGCCTAATATTTCCACGGTTTATGCGAAGCCTCAATCTTTTTTTCTGGTTTGTGCAAATTTCTCAGTTGTATTCTGGTAAACAAAATTTCTGTCTTATTTTGACGAACCAAATTTTTTTTTCTCTCTCTCTCTCTCTCTCTCTCTCTCTCTCTCTCTCTCTCTCTCTCTCTCTCTCTCTCTCTCTCTCTCTCTCTCTCTCTCTCTCTCTCTCTCTCTCTCTCTCTTTTTGCTACGGGTTCAGTCATTTTCTGGTTTGTGCAAAGCTCTTAATCTTTTTTTCTGGTTTGTGGAAAAGCGTAACTCTTTTTTTTATGGTTTTTGTGAGTTCTTCAATCGCTTTCTGGTTATGTGAAGGCAATAATCTTCTGCTGTGCAATGATCTTGATATTTTTCTGGTTTGTCCACATCTTTCAATCTTTTATTGGGTTTTACGAAGGCTTCAATTTTTTTTTTCTAGTTTGTGCAAAACTCTTTGGGTAAGTCTCAGTCTTTTTCTGGTTATTGCAAAGCTCTCAATATTTTTCTGGATTGTGCAAAATCCTCACTTTTTTAGGTTAGTGCAAAGCTCTCAATCTCTTTCTCTGTTGTGCGAAATCCTCACATTTTCTGGTTAGTGCAAAGTTCTCAAACTTCTTCTGTCTTGTGCAAAATCATCACTTTTTCAGGTTAATGCAAAGCTCTCAATCTTTTTCTATTTTGTACGAAATCCTCACTTTTTCTGGTTAGTGCAAAGCTCTCAATTTTTTTTTTGTTTTGTGCAAAATCCTCACTTTCTCGGGGTTAGTGCAAAGCTCTCAATATCTTTCCGGTTTGTGCAAAATCATCACTTTTTCTGGTTAATGCAAAGCTCTCAATCTTCATCTGGCTTGTGCAAAATCCTCACTTTTTCTGGTTAATGCAAAGCTCTCAATCTTTTTCTGTTTTTTACGAAATCCTCACATTTTCTGGTTAGTGCAAAGCTCTCAATCTTCTTCTGTTTTGTGCAAAATCCTCACTTTCTCGGGTTAGTGCAAAGCTCTCAATATCTTTCTGGTTTGTGCGAAATCCTCGTTTTTTTTTTCTGGTTAGTGCAAAGCCCTCAATCTTTCTTTTTTTTTTTTTTTTTTTTTTTGCGAATTCCTCACTTTTGCTGCTTTGTGCAAAGCTCTCAATTTTTTTTCTGGTTTGTGCGAAATCCTTACTTTTTCTGGTTAATGCAAAGCTCGCAATATTTTCTGGTTTGTGCAAAATCCTCACTTTTTCTGATTAGTGCAAAGCTCTCAAAATTTTTTGTGTTTGTGCGAAATCCTCATTTTTTTTTCTGGTTAGTGCACAGCCCTCAATCTTTCTTTTTTTTGTGCGAAATCCTCACCTTTTCTTCTTCCTCTTCTTCTTTGTCTACATCTTTTCCCACTTCTATGTGGGGTCGATGTTTCTGGTCAGTTTTCTCCATCTACCTCTGTCTCACACCTCATCACCGGTTAATCCCTTTGATCGAAGGTCATCCTTGATACAGTCCACCCACCTTCGCTTTGGTCTCCCTCTCCTTTTCGTTCCCTGTACCTCCATTTCCGTCACTCTCCTCCCAATATACTGTTCATCTCTTCTCATGACATGACCGTACCACATCAGTCTACTTTTTTGGATCTTATCTGATAGTTTTCTAACTCCTGTGGTACCCCTAATTACCTCATTCCATATCTTATCTCTTCTTGTCACCCCACACATTCATCTCAACATTCTCATCTCTGCCACATCCATCTTCTTCTCTTCTGTCTTCTTTATTGCCCACGTCTCCGCTCCATACATCATTGCCGGTCTCACAACTGTTCTGTGCACTTTACATTTCAACTTAACCCCTATTTTCCTGTCGCATAGTACTCCACGCACTTTTTTCCAATTCTTCCATCCTGCTTGTATTCTGTGGTTTATTTCTGCCCCCAGATCACCATCCTCTGCAACTGTTGACCCTAAATACCTGAAATTTTCAACTCTTTTCAATCTCTCCCCTTGTAAACTAACTTCCCCATTCTCGCCATTTTTCAATCTTAAATAATCTGTCTTTTTCCTGCTGATCTTCAATGTCCTATTTTCCATTTCTCTTCTCCACTCCTCCAGTTTCTCTCCTACTACCTCTCGCCTAGTGCTACACAGTATAACATCATCAACAAAAAGCATACACCAAGGAGACTGATCTCTAATACCTTGTGTTACTACATCCATGACCAGATCAAATAGGTAAGGGCTCAATCCATGACCAAATCAAATAGGTAAGGGCTCAATGCAGACCCCTGATGTAGTCCCACATTTAATGGGAAACTTTCTGTTAGGCCTATACTGCTCTTAACATTTGCTTTGCCCTTTCATACATATCTTGGGTGATTCTTGCGTATTTCTCAGGGACTCCCTTTTCTCTCATACATCTCCACAGCTCCTGACGTGGTACTCGATCGTATGCCGTATCCATGTCAATAAAGACCGTATGTAATCCTTTCTGTTTCTCCCAATGTTTTTCTATCGTTTGCCTCAAAGAAAATATTGCTTCTATAGTCCCTCTTCCAGGCATGAATCCAAATTGTTCCTCACTAATTGTTGTTTCATCTCTGAGTCTCTTCTCAATGATCTTCTCCCATATTTTCATAGTATGGCTTATCAGCTTTATGCCTCTGTAGTTGCCACATTCCTGGATGTCTCCCTTCCCCTTATAGATGGGAATGATTAGACATCTTCTCCATTCCTCTGGCATCTTTTTCTGATTGAAGATCTCCTGCGTCAGGTCCCACAAGATATCAATGCCTTCCTCTCCAAGACTCTTCCATACTTCTACTGGTATATTATCCGTTCCTGTAGCTTTACTATTTTTCATCTTCTTTACTGCCCGTTCTACTTCTCTTCTAGTCACTCCAATGGTAAGTGTCTCGTTTGGAAGTCCATCTTCATATACTGTTCTTGGGTTCTGCTCATTCAATAGTCCTTCAAAATAAGTTTCCCACCTTCTTTTAATTGTATTCTCTTCTGCTAGAGCTATACCATTGCTATCTTTTATTTGCTTTATCTGTGTCAGGTCTTTAGAGGCAGCATCTCGGGCCCTAGCAATTCGTAATATTTTCTTCTCTCCTGGTGTTTCCATCTCTTTATAGACTTCATTTAATGTCTCTGCATTTGCCTTTGCTACTGCTCTTCTTGCTTCTTTCTTTGCTTGTTTATAGTTTTCTTTATCCTGATAGATCTGCCTTCTTCTTGGCTTCTTTCTTGGTTTTTACCCGTTCTTGCACCTCATCATTCCACCACTACGATTCTTTATCATTTGGGGGTCTTCATCCTGGTGACTTTTTAAGTACTTCCCCACCGATACTTAGAATCACTTTACTATTCCTGGTCCACCATTCTTGTACATCCTCATGTAACCTTACTGCTTCCAGCACTCTTTCCTTAAACAAGACTCTCAGTTCTTCCTCTTTCAATTTCCACCACTTAATCTTTGGGCCCATTCTCGTCTTTTTACTTCTCCTACAATTCTTTAGTCTGCAGTCAATTACCACTAACCTGTGTTGCGCTGCTACACTCTCCCCATTTATCACCTTGCAATTTCTAACTTCCTTCAGATGGTCTCTCTTACGCAGCAGCAAATCTATGTGGCTTTCCCTGCCACCACTACTGTAAGTAATCAGTCTGTTAATCTTCTTCTCAAAGAAGGTGTTGATCATTGCTAGGTCAAAAGCCAATGCAAAATCAATCACTCTTTCTCCCCCATCATTTCTCTCACCCACACCCCAACCTAAATGCACTCTCTCTATCCCTTCCCTACTAATTCCTAAGTGGCCGTTCAGATCTCCTCCTATAATTATCCTTTCCCTTGCAGGAATTATTCCAAGCTCCTGGTCCACCTCCTCCCAGAATGTATCCTTCTCCTCCTCTGTACATCCAATTTGCGGGGCATAGGCACACACCACATTGACTATTGTTGCTCTCAGTCCTAGCTTTAAACTCATAATTCTGTCATTTTTCCTATTCACCCCAATCAAATTTTCCTTCAACTCTTTCGATAATATTATTCCTACTCCATTTCTTCCTTCCATATTTGCTCCACTATAATATAATTTACAACCTTCGCCTAGTCCGCTTGCGTTATTTCCCTTCCACCTGGTCTCTTGCACACACAGCACTCCAGTCTTCCTTCTCTCCATGAGGTCGACCAGCTCTCGCCCTTTTCCAGTCATTGTCCCCACATTCAGAGTTGCTACTCTCATCCTCTCCTCAGATATTTTCCTCTGAGCTTGTCTCTTTAATCCAGCCCGCCCATAACTGGCTAGCCCTTGCCGATTTTTCAGAGGGATCAGGCGAGGTCCCAACGCGTCGCTTAAGGGAAACGCCCTAGCAATAATTTAATTCTGATTATACTCACTGACCATAGTTATTTTGGCTTAAGGGAAACGCCCTAGCAATAATTTAATTCTGATTATACTCACTGACCATAGTTGTTTTGGCTTAAGGGAAACGCCCTAGCAATAATTTCATTCTGATTATACTCACTGACCATAGTTGTTTTGGCTAATTTTTCATGTCCGGATGCCTTTCTTGCCGCCAACCCTCCCCATTTATCCGGGCTTGGGACCGGCACCAAGTTAAGGCTGGCTTGCCTCCCCCCCCCCCTCCATCCTCAGTGGCTAGGTTTAATGATCCTCACTTTTTCTGGTTAGTGCAAAGCTCTCAATATCTTTCTGGTTTGTGCGAAATCCTCACTTTTTCTGGTTAGTGCAAAGCTCTCGATATCTTTCTGGTTTGTGCGAAATCCTCACTTTTTCTGGTTAATGCAAAGCTCTCATTCGTTTTCTAGCTTGTGCAGAGGTCTCGCTCTTTTTATGGTATGTGCAAAACTCGCATTCTTTTCCCTGGTTTTTGTAAAGTCCTCAATTTTTTAAACTTGTTAAGGACATTAGGTTACAGTTCAGTGTGTTACAAAATACCAGAAAAAATTAAAGAATGGGATAGCTACAGCTTATAAGGAAGCTCTTGAAATTTATTCTGAATCTAATCAATTGAAGACAAAATGCATCGTTTTAGCATTTAGAGGAAATAAAATACATCCAAACATTATAAATCAACACTATAGTAACCTGGTAATTAAATCACTGAGGAATTTATGCATGCGGGCTACATATTACTCACAGACACAAGAGAGAGAGAGAGAGAGAGAGAGAGAGAGAGAGAGAGAGAGAGAGAGAGAGAGAGAGAGAGAGAGAGAATATATATCACTGTCACATTCTCACTCGTAATTTCAGGAATATGGTCCAATTCTTTGCGCAGAAAATTTCCACACGGTAGGCTATACAGCATTTTAAATTCATAAGATTTGGCTACCTGAATAATAATCGTTCCTCACTCAGTTTGCCTGTGTGTAGCTTGAGTAAACTCAAAATGTTTATGGTCGCAGTTTATTAGACAGGAAAACGCAATCACCCCTTAATAATAAAGCGTAAGTGTCGGGTTATATATATATATATATATATATATATATATATATATATATATATATATATACATATACATATATATATATATATATATATATATATATATATATATATATATATATATACTATCTATCTATCTATCTATCTATCTATCTATCTATCTATCTATATATATATATATATATATATATATATATATATATATATATATGTACGTATATATGTATATATATATGTATATATATTTATTTATTTATATAGACTATATATATATATATATATATATATATATGTATATATATTTATTTATTTATATAGACTATATATATATATATATATATATATATATATGTATATATATTTATTTATTTATATAGACTATATATATATATATATATATATATATATATATATATGTATATATATTTATTTATTTATATAGACTATATATATATATATATATATATATATATTTTTTTTTCTTTTCTTTTCTTGGTTACGCTTAGCGGCATTGCCAGACATATAACTATTCGGTCTCTCCCTGTTCCTCGGGAAAGGGAGACGGAGTAGTCATACCCTAGTGAGAAGGGGTACCTTGAGAGGTATAGTAGGGTGAGGCAATTTTGGACACCTTTTCAGTAACCTTTGTACAAAATCTATATTAATAATTTATGACCAAATACTAAACATGTTTTCAAGAGAGGGAGGTCTCATTTATAAAAGTGGCTTGTTTCATAATCATCAAAGAATTAGAAATTCTCGTATTACAGTAATAAAAAGAATATCTCAGAGGCGAGGCAATTGTGGACAGTGAGGCAATTTTGGACACGTCTGTATCTCCGGTAAGCGCCAACGCTCAGTTAGGCAAACTATGACAATTTGTGGTCCCTATCAATATAAATATGCTAGAAAAAAATTATAGACTTACATAAATTTTTGTGTCCGTAATCCAAGATTGTCCAATTTTGCCTCGCCAAGAAAAAAGTGAGAAGTTTGCCTGTCCAATTTTACCTGACCATGGTTTTGAAAACTGTCTAATTTTGCATTACTATATGAATATGTAAATCAAATTTTGTATTCGAGCACACAAATATACTTTTATGTATAAATATGCATATATGTAATCATAAAAATTCAAAATAAGACATAAGGGGTGCAGTAAAAGGGGTGTCTTCCCAGGGTGACACCCTAAAAGTGAGGGACACCCAGAGAGTACATTAAAAAAAAAAGTTTCTTTCTAGCTCGATGGTTACGATATGATTTTCAAAAAGTTATTTAATACTGGGGACACTCTTAAAGCTGTTGACACTCAGGGGGTGAAACCTTCAAAAAGATTTACCAAAACATGGTAACATCCTCGAGAGGGGTGTCAACCCAAATGCTAGAAATATCTAAAAAACTCTCTACTATATACATTGTTCCTATAATAATTCACATATCCAAATGAAAATTTCAGGAATTGAAATAGAATATATTTTCATTGTTCCTGCTAATTTCCATGTTGATAACTGTGATGTTGCCTTTTTGATATGGTGTTAAATGGAGCAACATTAGAGTGAACAGCATGATAGATACATCAAGGAGGGGCAAAGCTGATCCCATAAACAATATTCGTCCCAAGTTGTACCTATCCATTTTATTTTTATCAATGTTACCTCATACTATGAACGAGCCATCAAAGAGATACTTTTACCTACAAAAGAAAGGGATACAATCGAAAATTTAAGAAAAAGAGATTAAATGAAGAAAAATAAAAGGAAAAACACAAAGAAAGAGAGATAGAAACATGACAAATCATGGAAATACAAAGCAACCAAATATCTCTCGATTCTTTAAGAAAAAATGTCTGCAAACACTAACGTAAATACAAAAAAATCTAAATTGACCAGGGTAATAAATAGTGATAATTGAACTGCTAGGATAGTCCCTATAGTGAATGATAAGGATTTATTTATACCTAAAATAAAAGAAATAAAAATGAAATTCAAATTATTTTGGAAGATATTAAGGATCGTCCATTATTTTGCATTGGTAGAGCAACTAAAGGGTTTTTAGAGGAAGAAGGAGGCTAAGTGACTCTCCTTATGCTAGATGCTTGAAGCCACTGCCCACATATCATCATCATCATCTCCTCCCACGCCTATTGACGCAAAGGGCCTCAATTAGATTTTGCTAGTCGTCTCTATGTTCAGCTTTTAATTCAATACTTCTCCAATCACAACATCCTACTTCATGCTTTATAGTCCCGAGTCTTCCAACTCTTCTAGTGCCTTGTGGAGGCCAGTTTAAAGTTTGGTGAACTAATGTCTCTTAGGGAGAACAAAGAGCATCCCCAAACCATCTCCATCTACCCCTCACCATGATCTCATCCACATGTGGCGCTCGAGTAATCTCTCTTAGTTTCATTTCTAATCCTGTCCTGTCATTTAACACTCAATATTCTTCTGAGGGCCTTGTTCTCAAATCTACAAATGAGTTTCATTAATATACCAAGATTCACGACCATACAGTAACACCGATCTCACTAAACTTATATATAACCTGATTATTATATGTAATTTTAGGCGACCTGATTTCCAAATTTGACTTGACCTAGCCATCCTCTGATTTGCTTTTTTCAATCTTTCATTAAACTCAAATTCTAAAGCTCCTATATTAGATATAATAGCTCCTAAATAGGCTAATTAGGACAGCGTCATCAGCATACTCTAGGTCTCCTAATTTTCTGTTACCAATCCAGTCTAATCCTTCTCCACCATCCCCAACCGATCTATGCATTACAAGATCTATGAGGAGGATAAACAACATAGGTAACAACACATTCCCTTAGAGTACTCCACTTTTCACTGGAAATTCGTTTGGTATGACGCCACTAACATTAACTTTGCATTTGCTATGCTTATGAACAGAAAATTAAATTTACATATTTGAGAGGAACTCCATAATGTCTCAGGACTCTCCTCAAAATTTACTAGAGCACATATACCATCAAAAGTGGAATTCTATATTCTACATATTGCTGTACCACATGTCTTAAATGAAAATCTGGTCAGTACAACTTCTACCTTTCCTAAATCCTGCTTGTTCATCTCTCAACTTTTCATCAATCTTTCTGTCTAGTCTCTTTAGAATGAGCATTCTATATATTTTCATGACAGCTGATGTAAGTGTGATGCCTCTGTAATGATTGCAATCAGTCAGATTTTTTTTTGTCATTTTCACCAGCACTCCTAGCTCCCATACATAAGGCTCTGCCTCTTCACGCCACATTCTACAAAATAATCTTGTAGGTAATCTGGGAGTCACTTCATTTTCAGGCCATATCATCTCCTTCGTATCCAGGGGCTTTCCATCTTTTGAGTTTTTTTTTTCTTTTTAAGAATAGCTTCGACTTCAAACACACCTAATTCATTCATGGGCACATCAAGGTCCTCATCAGTTTCAGGTATATCAACCAAATTATTCCCGTCGTATTTCCTATTCGTGACCTCACTAAAGTGTTCAATCTAACGTTACCTTTCTTCATGTTCTTTTGTTATAACAGAACCATCTTTTTTTTGTTGGGTATATGCGTCTTTTTCCTGTAGAAATTTCATTAATAATTCCAAAAGCAATTCCTACAACAAAGCCACTCCCTGAATTCATAGCTTTGTCAGCCTCATCTGCTTTCCTGTCTAAATATTCTCTCCAATCATTCCTGATATTTCTTTTGACCTCACTATCAATACTGAAATAATTGGCATTCTCTGCCTTGTAATTTTTATTACTTCCTCGAAAACTTTAAGAAATCAATTTCTGTCTTTGTCTTCTTTTTATACAGCAGTATCCCAAGTATCATTTGATATCCATGGTTTTCTCCTTGTAACTGCATGTCCCAAAACTTCGTCTCTTAAAGTCTCTTAAGACTGTAAATCGATTCCTACATTCAGTTACAAAGATTTCTGTGCTCATCCTCTAGAAGCTTAGTTGTATCAAACTTAGGTATTCTATCTACATTTCTGTTGGGTTCTTTCAGTTTTAATATTTGTTTGGCAATGGGGAGCGGATGATCACTACCAATAACTGCACCTCTGTAGCTTGTTACATTTCCCAGAGTCCTCCTTCTGTCTTTATCAATGGCTATGTGATCTATTTGATATTTGTAATTGCCACATGGTGAAGTCCTTGTATATTTGTGGATCTCCTGGATCTCCTGCTGGAAAAGAGTACCTCCAGTAACAAGATTATTTGTTGAACAATAACTTATAAAATGTGCCCCATTTTCATTTGCAACTTCGCCAAGAACCTCAACACCCATCACATTTTCTATTCCTTGATTATTCCTTCCAACTTTAGCATTGAAGTCATTAATCACAATTTTCATATATCTCTAGGTTCTCTCCTATTATACTCTGCAGTTCTTCACAGTATTCATCTTTCCTTTCTTCAGGGGAATCATTTGATTCGCCTTGGAAGATAGAATCTTTGGGATATTGAACCCTTCTGTGAAGCCTCTTCCCTTTTTGCCCGGCGGGCATGCTGTCTTGCGTTTGTGGGGAGGGGAACGGGGCAATTTTAACCTGTCAAAAAGTTTCCATTCTTTTTGCTTCTCGCGCGAGTGTAAGGAGAGTACTGGAGCGTTGGTGCACAGGATGCTGCTGGTGCTCAGTTTCTGCTGAAGCACAGTTTTTGGTGAAGGCGCAGAAAAGCGCTGGCGCGCAGGAAACCAATGCGTAGGATGAATATACAAAGAATAGGCTAGACTATTTGGCCTCTATTTTGAGGTACCTTACCTCTAGCATTAGAGATTCTTTGACCTTTTATTTTGATGTGCCATTCTTCCAACATTTGAGGATATTTAAGCTCCATTTTGAGGTGCCATACTTTTAGTATTAAGAATTATATGTTATTTGATCTCTAATTTGAATTGCTTTACCTCTAGCATTAGAGGCTCTTTGACCTCTATTTTGAGGCTCCTTAAGTTTAGCATTAGAGGGTCTTTCACCTCTATTTTAAGGCTCCTTACTTTTAGCATAAGTGGGTCTTTGACCTCCATTTTCAGGCTCCTTACTTTTAGCATTAGAGGCTCTTTGACCTCTATTTTGAGGCTCCTTACTTTGAGCATTAGAGGAGTTTTTACCTCTATTTTGAGGCTCCTTGTTTTTAGCATTAGAGGCTCTTTGACCTCTATTTTGAGACTGCTTACGTTTAGCATTAAAGTCTCTTTGACCTCTATTTTGAGCCTCCTTACTTTTAGCATTAGAGGGTCTTTGACCTCTATTTTGAGGTTCCTTACTTTTAGCATTAGAGGCTCTTTGACCTATAATTTGAGGCTCCATACTTATGTGACTTCTATTTTTTGGGCTCCTAACTTTTAGCATTAGAGGCTCTTTAACCTCTATTTTGATGCTTCTTACTTTTAGCATTAGAGGGTCTTTGACCTCAATTTTGAGGTGTATCTCCTGTATTAGAGGCTCTTTTACCTCTATTTTGAGCCTCCTTACTTTTAGCATTAGAGGGTCTTTGACCTTTATTTTGATGCTCCTTACTTTTAGCATTAGAGACTCTTTGACCTATAATTTGAGGCTCCATACCTCTGTGACCTATATTTTTAGGGCTCCTAACTTTTAGCATTAGAGGCTCTTTGACCTTTATTTTGAGGCTCTTTACTTTTAGTATTAGAGGGTCTTTGACCTCTATTTTAAGGCTTCTTATATTTAGCATTAGAGGTTCTTTCACCTGTATTTTGAGGCTCCTTACTTTTAGCATTAGAGGCTCTTTGACCTCTATTTTGAGGCTCCTTACTTTTAGCATTAGAGGCTCTTTGACATCTATTTTTAGGCTCCTTACTTTTAGCATTAGAGGCTCTTTCACCTCTATTTTGAGGCTCCATACTTTAATCATTAGAGGCTCTTTGATCTCTATTTTGAGGCTTCTTACGTTTAGCATTAGAGGCTCTTTGACCTCTGTTTTGAGGCTCCTTACTTTTAGCATTAGAGGCTCTTTGACCTCTATTTTGAGGTTCCTTACTTTTAGCATTAGAGGCTCTCTGACCTCTATTTTGAGGCTCCTTACTTTTAGCATTAGAGGGTCTTTGACCTCTATTTTGAGGCTCCTTACCTTGAGCATTAGAGGCTCTTTGACCTCTATTTTGAGGCTTCTTATGTTTAGCATCAGAGGCTCTTTGACCTCTATTTTGAGGCTCCTTACTTTTAGCATTAGAGGCTCTTTCACCTCTATTTTTAGGCTCCTTACGCTTAGCATCAGAGGGTATTTAACCTCTATTTTGAGGCTCCTTACTTTCAGCATTAGAGGCTCTTTGACCTCTATTATGAGGCTCTTTACATTTAACATTAGGTGCTGATTGACCTATTTTGAGGCTCTTTACTTATAGCGTTAGAGGCTGTTTAACCTCTATTTTGAGGCTCCTTACTTTCAGCATTAGAGGGTCTTTGACCTCTATTTTTGAGGTGTAGTATCTCCTGCATTAGAGGCTCTTTGACCTCTATTTTGAGGCTCCTTACTTTCAGCATTAGAGGGTCTTTGACCTCTATTTTGAGGCTCCTTACTTTTAGCATTAGAGGCTCTTTGACCTTTAATTTGAGGCTCCATACTTATAGCATTAGAGGCTCTTTGACCTCTATTTTGAGGCTCCTTTCTTTTAGCATTAGAGGCTCTTTGAATTCTATTTAGAGGCTCCTTACTCTAAGCATTAGATGCTCTTTGACCTCTATTTTTAGGCTCCTTACTTTTAGCATTAGAGGCTCTTTGACCTCTTTTTTTTGGGCTCGTTACTTTTAGCATTAGAGGCTCTTTGACCTCTATTTTGAGGTTCCTTACTTTTATCATTAGAGGCTCTTTGACCTCTATTTTGAGGCTCCTTACTCTGAGCATCAGAGGCTCTTTGACCTCTATTTTAAGGTTTCTTACGATTAGCATTAGAGGGTCTTTGACCTCTATTTTGAGGTGCTATACTCTAGCATTAGAGTTTCTTTGACCTTTATTTTAATCCATTTACCTTTAACATTAAAAGCTCTTTGACCTTTATCTTTGGGTGCTTTATCTCTAGCACTAGAGGCTCTTTGCGACATCTGTTTTATGGCGACTAACCGCTAATAGTAGAGGCTATTTGACCTCAGTTTTTAGGTGCCTTACCTCTATAATTAAAGGCTATTTTTTATACTTCATCATATAAAGGCTTGCCTTCTCTATTCTCTTCTGTCTTTTATAGTTTTTCTAGATCTTCTTTGCTTTGTTTGCCAGTCTCCTTCGAGATTTCAAGAGACGTTTCAGTGCTGTTTGTCTTCGGTTCGTCAGATTCCTCGGAGAAATCAATGGCTTTCATGTCTTTACATATAAGGGCGATAGGTAAAGATATGGATGCCATTGATTTCTCGGCATACACTATACATCATCATACTAAAGTCAACGAAGAGCAACACAATATATTTACCAATGCCGTCCTGATATGTTCTATTTTCAATGCCAAATTTTGAAGAAACACACGTCGCTCACTGCTTTGCACCAGTGCAATCCAATTATAGGACATCGTCGCTAAACTGCAAGCAAATTATCCTTCAAGTCGCTTACATTATGATCTTCAAAGCTCGCCAACTTCGGCAGCACCTATCCAAACTATCTGTATATGAAGGTGTTCCGAATAGCCTCCAGTTCATCCTGTTGTTGTAACAAAATTCTCACAGTCAGTTACCTGTTCCGCCAGAACGCGAGCTCTGTGAGTAAAGTGAAATCCTCCTCCCAATGTTCACTGTGTAAACTTCCATAGCTACAGTACATACAGATCGTGAGGTGTTGCAAGGTATGTTTAAAGAGAGAGAGAGAGAGAGAGAGAGAGAGAGAGAGAGAGAGAGAGAGAGAGAGAGAGAGAGAGAGAGAGAGAGAGAGATAGATAAGGTCTTCAGAAGTCTTTTAGAATCCTGGGCGGAGCTGTTCAGAACTGCTCCGGGAAGATTCCGTTCTGGAGTCATTCAGAAGTCTATGCTAAGTCTACGGCTATTTCTTCTGCAGTCTTTGGAGAGGAGATTCAGGAAGATTTTCTTCCGAAATCGTTCAGAGATTTCTGGAATCATTCAGAATTCCATGCTAAGTCTATGGAAATTTCTTCTGAATCCTTTTGTAGATGCACGAAGATTTTCTCCCGAAGCCGTTCAGGACTCGCGAAACATTCTCTTTTTTTCTCTGGTTTCAGTAGGCCCTATTAATAATAATAATAATAATAATAATAATAATAATAATAATAATAATAATAATAATAATAATAATAATAATAAACATCTACGTGATTTGATTTATGAATTTGAGTCAGAAAGGTCGGAAATCGATCAATGCTTGAATAGGAAGATGAAAAACAATGATTTATTAATCTCTCTCTCTCTCTCTCTCTCTCTCTCTCTCTCTCTCTCTCTCTCTCTCTCTCTCTCTCTCTCTCTCTCTTTATATATATATGTATATATATATTTATATAAATAGACTTATATTATATATATATATATATATATATATATATATATATATATATATATATATATATATATATATATATATATATGTATAGCATTTAATCATAATTAGTTTACGGGTATTTTTTTTTCAATCATTATAATAATAATAATAATAATAATAATAATAATAATAATAATAATAATAATAATAATTATTATTATTATTATTATTGTTATTATTATTATTATTATTATTATTATTATTATTATTATTATTATTATTATTATTATTATAATCTAAGCTATAACTTAAGTTGGAAAATCTTTGCTGACCATGGCGATACGCAAACCCTTTCGCCAGGGTATAGTACATATATTGTATATGACATGAATTGATATGATTACAAGCCAGATATCGCATTAAGGTGGTGATTGTGTAGTTAAACGAATGGTCATGGTATGTACGTTTTATGTGAATGAAAGAAACAGTCCAAGGAAATGAATAGATTTTTTTTTTATTTTTTTTTTTATTTTAAGGGGAGAATTAACCCAGGTGACACCATTTTTAAGGCCACAGAATTGCTAAGATTGCCTGGAATAATGATGGGTAGAGTTTATCCTGGGATAATGAAATATGTGGAATACTCGAAATTTCTTTTTGTTTATAGTGTAGTGTGAATGTTATTTGTATACCATTTTGCATATAGAAAGGTCGAAATATATCCATAAGAAGAACGCTTAATGTACACAATACTCATTTTCTTATGTCTTCTTGCCCCTATGTTTTCTCTCCTTATCTCCCCTTTTAAGTGGAACCTACCTCTCAGAGTGGGGCTAAGTAAATCATTAATTTGGGCCCCTCACCTGTCTCGTACGTGTCACGCGAATCTCTCTCTCTCTCTCTCTCTCTCTCTCTCTCTCTCTCTCTCTCTCTCTCTCTCAGCTATACAAAACCATTGTAGCTGCCAATTTTACGAGCCCCTGAGACTCTCTCTCTCTCTCTCTCTCTCTCTCTCTCTCTCTCTCTCTCTCTCTCAGCTCGACAAAACCATTGTAGCTGCCACTCTTACCAGCCCCTGAGACACTCTCTCTCTCTCTCTCTCTCTCTCTCTCTCTCTCTCTCTCTCTCTCTCTCTCTCTCTCTCTCCATTTTATAATTGTAGTATCACGTAACGCTCTTTTTTTCTTTGTCAGACGATTTTTCACCACTTTTCGATTTTTATTCAAATTATTTTTTTTCCTGTTTATGCAGAGTCTTTCTCCTTTTGTTTCTAATACTTACTCTCCAGAACAATGCTTATAGCACTGAACCGCCAACTTCCTCCATAATCATAGGTGTTTTTTTTTTTTTGGGGGGGGGGGTTGCGTTATTTATTCATTTATTTTATTACAAATGCGTCTTAATGTTTTTTTTTCTTTCTTTTTTTGCATAGCTCTTCTTCTACTTCTTCTATAATAGATATCACGAGTTAATTGTTATTGCTTTCGTTTAACGGGTATAATTTGTATATACAATCGGAAACCACACTTGGCGTCTTGTAGTCAGAAAAGGGGGAGGGGATGAAAAGGGTTGAATCTGTGTGTGTGCATACCTATCTAAATATTTAGTCATCATTTCTGACGGGTCGAGTACTCTAATACTATATATAATGGATTTCCTTAGAAATCTACTTTTAAAATGAATATCGAAAAAGTTGGAATCGCTTAGAGGCGGTACGACCGTTATCTGGAAACGACGTTAACGAAGCCCACGAGTTCATCCGAGAGGAACTCTTAATTATGCAGTAAATCATTCAATTCCCCCATTTAAGGTTGTTTGGAATCGTTACTGGACTATGTCGTCGATAAAGTTCCCTTTTAAATGGCCGCCGGAACGAATATGCTAGATTTGTGGCGTGTAGAACCCTAATTAAACTTAATTTATTTTTGCACTGTCATGGGGAAAGAAGTCTATCCGGGGAGTAATAGGACGTGTGGAACCTCGCAATAACTGTCATTACGGAGTAATGAGTTGTAGAACAGCAACCCGATCCTCTACTACCCCTTTCTCTTACAACTTCCCATACAAAGTTTGCTGCTCAAGTCAAGCGTGGAGTCCTACTTCTTTGGTGTTGAGGTGAGGCTGTCACGTCTGGCTATGGTCATCAGTCACGGTGTGTTCGTGTCTGCACTACGTCGGGATTGATAATTGCATTGTTTTGAAAAGATTTAACAGGTATTAGAAAAAACTTTTAATCTCTCACGTATTGAATTAAAAAGGAATTGGGTGATTGATTATATGGTGTTATAGTCTTCTTCCTATTAAGTTGACTATAATGTTTGGTAAATTGAAACATTACATTCATATAAACATAGTATATGTTATAAAAAAAGTCACAGATTAGTTGCTTACTTACTATATCTTCTTTATGGTTTGAAAATCAATGCAGGATATTCGAATATTAATTAAGAGTACTCCATACTTAACATCAAATTACTATAATGTTTGGTAAATTGAAACATTACATTCATTTAAACATCGTATATGTTATTAGAAGTCACTTACTTACTGTATCTTTATGATGTGAACATTTATGCAGGATATTCGAATGTTAATTAAGCGCACTCCACATTCACTATAAAATACACTCAGTAATTACAATATAAACACAAAGTACATCTGACCGATTATATATTCTCGTGTTGTCTCTTTGGGGAATCGGGCATTAAACGAAGGTATAGCTTGAGGGCTTTTGGATAAAGCAAATTTCTAAATCGTTCCAGTTATTGAAAGTCAAGGTTCTGTTAACATAGTAATCAAATTACCAATTGTAACTTTTACGATTGGCTGATGTGTGTGATAGCATCATTTCATTTTTCGTGATTAGTCTTCGAGGAAGCTATACGTGGTTGTTGTATATGAAAAAAAAATTCGGGACGAAGCTTTAGGAGAAATAGGTTAGATTTTATGATATTACATACATACATGCTTAGTTACACACACACACACACACACATATATATATATACATCATGTATATATATATATATATATATATATATATATATATATATATATATATATATATATACATCATGTATATATATATATATATATATCTATCTATCTATCTATCTATCTATCTATCTATCTATCTATCTATCTATCTATATATATATATATATATATATATATATATATATATATATATATATATATATATATATATATATATATTAGTGCATGTGTGTGAATGTGTTGTGTGTATGTATGCGTATTTAATGTCTTGTCATCTTCATCAAGTTACCTAATCGGTGTATTAAAAATGTATAGTATTGTCATTTTATCCGATACTGAAATTGAGGACAGAATTTAAATTGCTTACTGTTGACTTTGTTAGAGTAAAACAAGAAAGACATTCTAAAGTTCGAAATGGATAGAAAAATAAAGTATTTTTAAACTACTCATCGTCTGTAACAACTATTTAAATATGCCGGTGTACGGTTAGTCAGTATCTGCCCTTTCACCAAGTTTGTCTTATATTCTCGGTGGATGATTATTATTTTCGTTGGTTTATTACTCAGAATATGAATG
>NC_090762.1:33934958-33949958 GCF_036898095.1 Palaemon carinicauda | reverse complement strand
GTTTGGCAGCAAAGAGAATAATGAGAAACATGATCTTCCTCATTCCTGTTATGCTGATTCTAAACTAACTAGTTTAGCTTTTCGGTCCCATGAAATTAAAACACTCGTGATGAACCTTGCCCCTTTTGGAGGTGTAGACCCAAATGGTATTTTTCCGGTTTTTTTTTTTTTTTTTTTTTTTTTTTTTCTGTCAAGAATGCTGATTTCTTAGCTGATAAATTGTCTGTTAGTTTTCGGAAGATAGCAAGAAGAGGTACCATTAACACTTGTTGGAGAAACTATTGTTAATTCATTAAGTAAATGTGTTTGTGGTAGCTCTATCCCTGCTGATTACCGCCCAATTTCCATACCACCCATAGTATTTAAATTTCTTAAACGTCTTTTGGCAAAACGCCTAAAAAGACGAGCTGAAGGTAATAATATGTAGTTTTCAATATGGCTTTCGCAAGTGCCTTGGAACATGTGATGCCCCTCTTACAATTTATAATGCTGTACAGAAATTCATTGATTGGGCCTTTGACCAAGTTAATCAAGGGGCCCTTGTTTCCTAAATCAAATATTTGAGTACTCAAAACTGTTTTAGTTTTAAAGAAACAGATTGCAAAGATGAGTTGTTGTTGGGAACCATACTTAGTGTAGGAATGCAATATCTGGTGTTCTTCAGAGTAGTGTTCTAGGGCCATTACTTTTCATACTATATACATGTGATTTGTGGTTTGGCCTAGGAAACAAGCTCGTTGCATATGCAGACGATGCTACTCCCTTTGCATCAACTCCATCTCCTGAATGTAGATCTGTGGTTGCTGAATTCCTTAACAGAGATCTAGCTAAAATAAGCGCATAGTGCATATTATGGGAATTGAAGTAGAACCGTAACAAAACACAAAATATTATTTTAAGTAGATCGATGACAGTGGCTACTCTACATCCAAATCTCTGCATTAATAATGTTTCTTTTCTTGTAAACAATGCCTTTATAATTTTAGGTGTGATTCTTGATTGCAAAGTTACTTTCGAAAAACACATTCGATCTGTTTGTTTTTCAGTTACATAAAAAATTGCCTTATTGAAAATGTACTTTATGATTTTTGGTGATCAATCTATTTTGAAGAAATGTTTTAAATCTTTCATTCAACCTTGTTTTGTGTTTTGTTTTCACGTTTGCCCTTCAGCTTCTGACTCTTATCATAATTTGTTCGACAAAAACTTTCGGTCTTTTAAATTTCTTATTCCCCATCTGGATATTGATCTCTAGGACCCTCGTTCAGCTAGTTCAGTATACATGTTTCATAAGATTTTTCATAATTTTGACCATCCTTTGCATTCAGATCTTCCCGAACAATACTATCCTGTCGTAGTACTTGGTTTGCAGTTGATTCTAATAATCATGGCTTCATCATGAAATGGATGACTTTGCTGTTTATATATCTTCAAGTGTTCTAACATCAGATTCGTAACCTCCTTATCTTTGAAGGGCTTTCATTACTGCTGAGATGTTGACAAAATCAAAAGCTTTTCCTAGTCTATAAATGCCATACATAGTGGTTTGTCATGAACCGTTGGTTTTTCCATTAGCTGGTTAATTACATGGATATGGTCAGTTGTTGAATACCCACTTCTAAAGCCTGCCTGCTATTCTGGTTGATTAAAGTTTAGCAGTCTTTCTATTGAGCCTAATATAATCTTTTTAAATATTTATTATATTACGGAGAGTAAAATTATTGGACGGTAATTTTTCAGGCATTTTGTCTCCCTCTTTGTGAATTAGTATAATGATAAAATTTTTCCAAGATGTAGGTTTAGAACATTCTTGCAGACATTTTGTGCAAAGTTCAGTTAGTTTTATTATGAAAATTTCTCCATTTATTATTAATCCAACTATTAGGCCATCATCTGCTGCTCTTTTTTTTAGTACCGTCTCAGTGTTTCATTATTCCTGTTGGATAAGTTATTTCTTATATAACTATTCTTTAGCAATGTATAGAAATCTGCGGTTTCTATCACCCCATCTTTATTGTTGATTATATTTCCATTTTCAACCTTTAAAGTAAACATCTATTGGCCCCCTATTCCAAGGCTTCTTCGGATGTATTTGATGCTTCTTCCTTCCTATAGTGTTTTCTCAATTTGTGTCTGATTTTGTTTACAAATGTCATTAGTTTTCATTTTGTTTAATGTTTTTGACAGTTGTGTTAATTCTATTTCATATTTCTTAGACTTTACCCTTATTTCCAATCTTTACTATATGATTTTTTTTTATATTTTTCATTGATCTTGTTCAGGAACTTTTCCACCTATCTTTTGCGCTGATTCCAATGCAAATTTTGTTAAATTTCTATTTATTTCTTCTCTCCTTTCCTCCATTTCTTCATGTAGCTGAAATACCTATTTTGTATTGTTTTGCCAGTACAAAATAGGTACTCATCAGATCTTTTTTTCTTATTACAGGTTCTATTTTCTCTTATATATACACACATACACACACACACACACACTCACACACACACATATATATATATATATATATATATATATATATATATATATATATATGTGTATATGTATATATTATATTATATTAATATATATATATATATATATATATATATATATATATATATATATATATATATATATGTATATGCATATATTATATTATATTATATTATATTATATTATATTTTATTGTATATTATATTATAACATAGAAGCAGCAACTAATGTAGCCGTTTCTAGGTCATTCGAGGTATTATGAGTTAACTAACTTGAATTTAATCTCTACTTACTGATCTTTCCTGACGAGATAATGCATTTGTTAGTCTCGGTCACTTTTTGACTTTTAACTGTTTAATGGACCCCAGAGCCATTTTCCTGTTATTCCACGCGAAAGACCGGACTATTTGTGGGCTGTCGTAGGTGTTATTTATCGTGACCCGGGAGATGGGTACGAGATTTCGCTATGTTTGCGCAAACAAGAAGGACTTTACACGCATGGTTATCCAGCTTAAATTTTGTATAGGATGTTCAGTTAACGTTCATTTAAATATGGTTGAGCTTCGACTTTGTCAATATGAATATGTCTATAATTGTCTGTGTTTTTCCTACTTTAGTAGATTGAGAGACAGTGATATGAGTTTTTCTTACGAAGATAATGTAGTCTCTCTCTCTCTCTCTCTCTCTCTCTCTCTCTCTCTCTCTCTCTCTCTCTCTCTCTCTCTCTCTCTCTCTGCCAAACATCGATTTTTGACACAGAACAGAAATAAGATATAAAATACCGGATCTGGTATTTGGCAATTCCATCTGGATGTGGATTTACATGGATCGAAAACCTATATGCAAATGTGAAGAGGCTTATCGGGAAGAAGTGCATAGTTTTACGTGACAGATTCCCCCTCACTTCACGTCACTGGTAACGCTTGAGCGAATAATGCGAAGTCGCCCAAGAGGAAAAAGTGTTTATTCAAAAAAAGTGTTTATCCAAAAAAAAAAAAATGTTTGTCCAGGGGCTGGACATTCAGCGCTTGGTGTGTTTATGCGCTGGAGCGGATCGGAGGAGAAAATCGACCCATTAAGTGAAGCTAGGTTTTTCGTTACTGTCATTTGGCTTAATATTTTTTATGTTGTTTAAGCTTATGTCTCTTCATTTTCCTTCCTGATATATTCTTTAAATGGTTCTACTTCATTAATCTTTTCTCCTTCCAATAATATCTCTTCTTCCATTGCATACTCTGTTCTCATCATCTCTGTCTTTCTTCTATTTATTTTGAGCCAAACCTCGTGTGATATTTCATGCATTCTGGTAAGTAAGCATTACAAATCCTGTGGTTTTCTGCTAATAAGGACAGCATCATCAGCATATTCTAGGTCTGCTAATTTCCTATCACCAATCCAGTCCAATCCTTCCCCACCATCTCCGATTTTATAAAATACATGAGGAGGATAAACAGCATAGGTGACAACACATTCCCTTGGAGTACTCCGCTGTTCACTGGAAATACATTTGATAGGACTCCATTAACATTAACTTTGGATTTACTATACTCATGATTTAGTAGATTTGAAAACAAAGCCCTCAGAATGATATTGGAAGTTAAATGGCCGGACAGGATTAGAAATGAAGCTATAAGAGAGATTACTCGAGTGCCATAAGTGGATGAAATCAAGATGAGGGGTAGATGGAGATGGTTTGGGCATGCTCTTTGCACTCTCCAAAAGAGATTAGTTCACCATAAGTTCAACTGGGCTCCACAAGGCACTAGAAGAGTTGGAAGACCCAGGCCTACATGGCTGAGAACTATGAAGCGTGAAATAGGAGATGATGAAGTTTTAAAAGCTCAAGATACAGACGACTGGCGAAATCTAACCGAGTCCCTTTGCGTTAATAGGCGTAGGAGAAGATGATGATGATGATAAATATATTCTAGATAAAAAATATGTTTGTTTGAGGGTACATTCGGGCACTCTATTCTATCTTATTTCTCTTCCTCTGTTTTTAAGTTTTTATAGTTGGTATATTAAAGATCAATTTTAATGCTGTGAATGTTATTAGAATATTTCATTTTAGTTGTTTATTACTTCTCTTGTAGTGTAGGATTTCATTATTTCCTTCCTCACCGGTGTATTTTTCCCTGTGTAGCCCTTGGTCTTATAGCATCCTGCTTTTCCAACTAGACTTGTAGCTTAGCTAATAATAATAATAATAATAGTAATACATGTTTGAGGTTTACAAATTAATCGGCGTATAATAACTGCGATCAAATCAACCATGTTACTCCAGTTATCATTATCAGTATTATTACGTATTATTTAACACGAGAAGCCAGTTGTCCCAATGAGAGTTTATTAGTTTCATATAACGTAAAGATTGGCTTATATATTTTTTTCCAGTATGACTTACAAGAGAAATGAACATTAAAATGGCGATATTTTGGTTTTCGAAACTAAGAAATAGTAAATACATTTTTCCCCAGCATCATAAAAGCCACTGATCTGAAGTTTTGATTTCCCGAAAGATGTCGAACCAAACATTACAAGTCGGCCATCGTTATACTTACAAGCGAACGAGCTTCTATTTTCTTATTCTGGCGGAGGTTAATCTAACTGTGTTTGAGAAGAGATACTTCGCAATTTTGTCGTTCAGTCTTCATTCCCAGGATTATCGACTCGAAATCTCTCAGGAGTATTTATAAAACTGATATTTTTTTGGGGGAAGGATGTCTTTACTATAATGCACAGTTAGGAAAACCATCTCTACTATTTTCTAAATTGCAAGGCTAGGCTAGATATGTGATCATGGCTTTCGTGGTTAATATTGATAGTTTTTCTGTAGATATTTTGATTTTAGGTGATATATATATATATATATATATATATATATATATATATATATATATATATATATATATACGTATATGTATGTATATATATAAATATGTATGTATATATATACAGAATATATATATATATATATATATATATATACTGCGTGTATATATATATGCAGTATATATGTAAATATATATATATATATATATATATATATATATATATATATATATATATATATATATATATATATGTATATATGTATATATGTACAAATACACATACTATAGATCTCTCTCTCTCTCTCTCTCTCTCTCTCTCTCTCTCTCTCTCTCTCTCTCTCTCTCTCTCTCTCTCTCTCTCTCTCTCTCTCTCTTTATATATATATATATATATATATATATATATATATATATATATTTATATATATATATGTATATATATATATATATTTATATATATATGTATATATATGTATATTTACACACACACATGTGTATATATATATATATATATATATATATATATATATATATATATATTACCTGAGATCAGAATATTTAAAGAAAAACTGTTAATATTCACCACAAAAGATATGATGGTAAGAATTTATTTTCTTAACTGTGCATTATAATAAGACATCCTGAAGATATCAGTTTTATAAACAGTGCTGAGAGGTTTCCGGTCGATAATCTTGGGAATAATATATATATACAGTATATATATATATATATATATATATATATATATATATATATATATATATATATATATATATATATATATATATACATATATATATATATATATGTATATATTTATATATATGTATATATGTATATATATACATATATATATATATATATATATATATATATATATATATATATATATATATATATATATATTTATATATATATATATGTGTATGTGTGTGTGTGTAAGTATCACTACTACTACCGCTACTATCTCAGCTAAGCTACAACCCTAGTTTGAAATGCAGCATGCTGTAAGCCCAAGGGTTCCAACAGAGAAAATAGCCGTGCAAGGAAAGGAAATAAGGAAACGGATAGAATAGTATGCCCAAGCAAGAGAACTCTACCCCAAAACAATGTAAGACCATGGTACAGGGGCTATGGCACTACCCAAAACTTGAGAACAATGGTTTGATGTTGGAGTGTCCTTCCAGAAGAGTTGTTTACCATAGATAGAGTCTCTTTTACACTTACCAAGAGGAAAAGGAGCCACTGAACAAGAGTAGTTAACCCTTTAGGTGAAGATTTTTTTTGATTATCTTAGTGTTGGCAGGTGTATGAGGAAAAAGGAGAATTAATAAAGAATAGGCCAGAATATTCGGTGTATGTGTAGGCAAAGGAAAATGAACTGTAACCAGAGAGGAATCCAATCTAGTACTATCTCGCCAGTCACTGTCTGGCTGTGCATTGTCCAATCTGGTACCTAAATTACTAATATGAGCTTTTCCTTTTAATATATGTTGGTAAAGTGAAGTAATCGTCCCTACATACATATTTTAGTTGCTGAAGCAAATGATTAGAAATATTCCACACCCTCCACTTGTTTACACGCACAAAGGGCTCACCATCAGCGTGTCGAACCACTTACAAGTACACACACATGACTGGCTAAAATGAAGCATCTTAGACAAATACCAAATTTCTTCTCAAACATGCTAATTATTTTGTATGCAAAGTAAACACATCTAGTTTTGCCGCGTTGAAATTAATGCAACAGCACGCGGCGTGTAACGCGAGAGGTTGCACTAATTTACCTTAGCCATATCAATTGGCAGATCGCTTTCTGAAGGCAAACAGACTTTGTTGACGAGACGAAGAGGTTAAGTGACTAATAAGTGTGAACACGGATAGTAGGCTTGAATACGCTCTTTGGTAGGCAATGTATAATTTACATATAGAACTATGTAGACTTTGGATTTAGATACTGAAGTAAATGACTACAGATGTATTGAAGAGCATTTAATTATTAACATTTAAAGGCATTTTTGTTGACCAGGCGGACATGAGTCTTTTTATAGTTTATTTATGACATATTTGTTTTTGATGTTGTTAATAGTTTATATATGACATGTCTGTTTTGACGTTACTTATTTTAGAATGATTTATAGTTATTTTGTTCTCTTCATTTATTTTTTTCTTTATTTCCTTTCCTCACTGGGCTATTTTTCCCTGTTGGAGCCCCTGGGCTTATAGCATCTTGCTTTTCCAACTAGGGTTGTAGCTTGGATAGTAATAATGATAATAATAATAGACAGTAGATAAAAATCTTATCTGTTTCTATATGAATTATCCAAATGGTCAATGACAAGAAAGGTTTTTATTGGGTTAGATTGGTTATGATAAGCTGAGTGAATTTACGAGATATTTACCCTAACGGCTAAGAACTTTATTACTTTGAAGGTAGCGCCCTTGCCAGGTGATTGCAAAACTGGGGTTCGATTTCCGCTCAAACTCGTTAGTTCCTGTGGTCGCTGCAACCTCATCCTCCTTGTGATCTAAGGATGGGATATTGGAGGAGCCTTTAGGTCTATCTGCTGAGTCATCATCAGCCATTGCCTGGCCCTCCTTGGTCCTAGCTTGGGTGGAGTGAGGGGGCTTGGGCATTGATCATATTTGATATGATTAGTCTCTAGGGCATTATCCTGCTTGACAGGGCAATATCACTGCCCTTTGCCTCTGCCATTCATGAGCGGTATTAAACCTTTAATAAAGCAGTATCTTTATTTGTTGACAAGTTTCAATATCAGCGGTACACAAGCTCGTAGCCTGTCGCTGTAAAATGGCTTACTTATCACCTTTTAGCAAATCATGATTTGAACCGCCAGGAAAACCACACGGACGCACGTGCGTGTGTTGGAGAACCACGAACGAAAGAAAATGACAATCCCCAGGCCGCAAACATTGTGAAATTGCACGATTTCAAAACCGGCATTTTATTGATTCAAGACGTTTTCGATTGTCATGATGAGATTCAGGAGAAAATTAGGGATTCTGCAGTTCCAGTTGTCATGGGATGAAAAGAATATCAAGCTGAATGAGATGATAAATTGATCGATTTGAAGCTTCAGCTTGGCGTTGCAGTTACTAAGTTCATTGACGTCAGGGAAGATGAAGAAGGAAATAGCAATTTTTAGATAAGCTTTTACTGGTGAGATTTGTTTGATAGGATTGAGCTAATATATATGCTCCAGTAATAATAATAATAATAATAATAATAATAATAATAATAATAATAATAATAATAATAATCGTCGAATTCTCATTGCTCAGATATAATCAAAGTTGTTTCTGCTACACTTGCCGGAAGAGCTAACTTTGTCTCCTTCCCATTTCATGTGTTTTTCTCATTTAGCCTAGCATAGGCAAGGGTATTTCGTTGCCAGCTTCATCGGCCTCTGCATTTAGATAGAGGACTATCTGTGGTTATGCTGTTGCTTCTCTTATTAAGCGTGAATATTAAATATATGCTCTTCAGTGTTATAAGCGAGGAATACAGTGAGCGTGAATTTCTCATTAAACTTAATGTCAACAGTAAATACTAAATGTAAATGACCCTCTCCCCCTCAATGTCACTAATGCCGTAAAGGCCACATATGGTTTAAGACTATTACATACTAGTGTACGCGACCGTCAAAGATGACTTAGATATTTAGATTAATATGCACACACGCACACAGATTCAACCCTTTCCACCCCCTCCACCCTTCCTCACTACAACCTCTCTCACCAGGGTATGACTACTCCTCTCTCCCTTACCAGAGGGAGGGAGAGAGACCGAGTAGTTATACGTCTGACAATTCCGCTGAGCATGACTGGAGAGAAATTATATATATATATATGTGTGTGTGTGTGTGTGTGTGTGTGTGTGTGTGTGTGCGCGTGCGTGCACGTGTATATATTTATGTATATAGCCAGATACCTGCTCTTTAACATATAGGGAAAAAGTTTCTGCGTTGTTGGTGATGTATGTAATACTGAACATTAGGAGGCGATTCGATTTGTATCGACAATTTATAATTTGCAAACCTGAAAACAGACTGGCCTGAACTATATATGTTTCTTGTGTTTATTCCATCATTTCAACTATCAATTGCGCTTTCCGGAGCATATGTCGTAAAATATATATTGTATATCAGTAAGCAGCTTCCTTTCTCGGGTCTGTCCGTCTTTAGGGGAAAATTCTAATACTGAACACTGATCTTATGTTTGGTAAATCAGTAATCTACTCTATATCTAAAGGATCGTATTTCCTGTAGTAGTTTTATTTTTATAGCAATATTTTCTTTTCACTATATTAAAATCAGTAAAGATTTGTTCCTGTAACGCTGCGTTTTCGCTATTTTTAGATAATTTTTTTTTTCAATCTTCAGCACCGTTGTTTAATCATTCAACCATCACCACGAGTTGACGCATTTGAGAGCCATTACTATTCAAATATGAATTCCTTTTGCGACAGTTCTCTCAAAAAGATTCTTATATAGCGTCTTGTCGCATAAAAAAAAAAAAAGTTTTAGACGTAGTCATGCTTCCTCTAAGATATCGAAATGACTTGACGTTTCTATGAGAACATCTGACCACTTCCGTATTTTATTTACTTAGTTTATTTATTTTTATTTATTTTTTTTTTTATTGTTTTTTGACAATGCTTGAAACGAAAGATTTGATGCTTAGACAGAATTTTTATATGTAACGAATAGTTGTCATTTTTTCCAGCGAGTGTAGTGTACATTATTAAAAATAGCTTATGTATGAAAGTATAATTGTTTTAAAAACAATCAGAAAAACATAATTGATAGTAACATGTAAATATTTATATGTTTATTTTTAGGTGTATATACTTTATATATATATATATATATATATATATATATATATATATATATATACATATATATATATATATATATATATATATATATATATATACACACATATATATATATATATATATATATATATATATATATATATATATATATATATATATATAACCTAAAAATAAATATGTACATATTTAGATGCTTTTATCGATGATGTTTTTCTGATACACACACACACACACGCACACACACACACACACACACATATATATATATATATATATATATATATATATATATATATATATATGTATATATATATATATATATATATATATGTATATATATATATATATATATATATATATATATATTGTGTAAATGTGTACAATATATGTATATTTATATTATCCTTTCACATTTTCCATGTGTTGAAAATGATAATTGGAAAACGTCATTAATGTATAGATGTCGTGTATTCCTGTGGCTAATGATGTGTGCTCTTATTCCTGTCCGGTTACGTGCCAAGAGTACGTGTTATTAAGAACCCTGACGTAACCTTTAAGAATTGCATCCTCTGAATACACTGACATTATTAATCTTCCTTTTACGCACAACTAATGCGGTTAGTGTTTATTGGAATAGTTTTATCTTCTAATATAGGGCACTTTGGAAAACATTAATAGGCTTTATTATTATTATTATTATTATTATTATTATTATTATTATTATTATTATTATTATTATTATTGCTGTTACTTGCTAAGCTACAGTCCTAGTTGGAAAAGCAGGAGGCTATAAGCCCAAGGGCTCCAACAGGGAAAATAGCCCAGTGAGGAAAGGAAATATGGATATAAACTACAAGAGATGTTCAAGAATAACATTAGAATAGATTTTGTATAAATAAACTATTAAAACTTCAAAATAACAAAAAGAACAGAAATAGGACAGTGGGAGACCATGGTAGAGAGGCAATGGCACTACCCAAACAAGAAAACAATGGTTTCATTTTGGAGAGTTCTTCTCCCGGAAGAGTTGCTTACCTTAGCTAAAGAGTCTTTTGTACCCTTATCAAGAGGAAAGTAACAACTGAACTATTATAGTGAAGCTGTTAACCTATAGAGAGAGAAGAATTGTTTGTTAATCTCAATGTTGTTAGGTGTATGAGGACAGACGAGAATGTGTATAGAATAGGCTAGACTATTCGGCGTATGTGTATGCAAATGAAAAATGAGCCGTAACCAGAGATATAGATCCAATGTTGTCCTGTCTTGGCAGTCAAAGGTAGTATCTCAAAGGGTGGATGGTGTCCTGCCCAACTTACTACCAATGATAGAAAGGATATCTAGGTAATTGGAACATAAGCGTATTTAATTTATTGTATTTTATAACAAAGGGATTTTCTCATTTGAAAAGAGTGAACTATGGTGCGCCATAAGTTAATAACTTCAAAATGAATTGTCAAGAACATAATATTTTCTTGCATATTTCCTTGTGAGTAAATGAAGTTTATGTTCTTCATTTTTTTTTTTTTTCAAATTCAATCTGGCCATTTAATCTGTTTTTCACATAATCCGAGATTTTAGATTTAAAGTTAATCATTTATTCATTCATTCATTTATATATTTTTGCCACCGATCTCTTTGCGTAATTATTGTAACGGTCTGTTTTCTGAAACTATTACCCCCCAAAATTAATTTAATTTTATATAAGAAAATAGCCTTAAAAACACTCACAGTGATTTAGATAAATATATGACCTGTCTCTCAAGTGACTTGGCTGATGAATATTGTAATAAGCTCATCCCCAGGTCTCTTCTCTTGTTGCATTGGTTCAACCACTGTTTCAGTCCAGCTTCTGACAATCTCGGGAATTCTCCTTACGATTCCGCTACTTTTGCTAAATACCTTTGCCCTTGACTTGTGTATCAAGGTTAACTGTCAATATGAAGGTCCGAATAGCCTGCAGTTCATCTTCCAGGAGACAGGCCCATCGTTTCATTCGACGAATTTTATTCTTTCCCTTTTTCCTTTGCGTTGGGTCTTTGGTTTTGGGCTGTGTTAGGATAAGTGTTGCCATGCTCCACCAACCTTCAGATATTATTATTATTATTATTGTTATTATTATTATTATTATTATTATTATTATTATTATTATTATTATTATTAATGCAAGCTACATCCCTGGTTGGAAAAGCAGAATCCTGTAAGCATAAGGGGTCCAGCAGAGAAAGTACCCTAGTGAGGAAAGGAAATAAGAGAATAGGAAATAAATTATACATAAGTAATTAATAAAGAATATAAAATATTTTAAGATCAGTAAGAAGGTTAAAATATCAGTCATATATAAACTATAAAACGAGACTTACGTCAGCCTGTTCAGCATAAAAGAATTTGCAAAAAGTTGGAATTTTTGAAGTGCCACTGGTTCAATCGCTGGATTAGGAAGATCATTCCAAAATCTGGTCACAGCTGGAATAAAACGTTTAGAATACTGTTAAGTATTGTGTCTAATGAGGAAGCTATTATTATCATTATGGTGAAACTGAATAACTATTCAATACGAAGTTGATTATTTCAGTATCGAATCCGAAAACCAGGAAGTAGGCTCTTCCGAATTCACAAAGGGTCCAGTGTGAAAAAATATGGAGTTTTTGACGTGTTATGGATGGTTCCATATGCCTATAATTTTTTAAAAGATAAAATATAATGATTTCAAATGATTTCAAATGTCTTCTCTGATAACGAGTAAGGATTTTTTTTTACATATAGTATATATACTGTGCCAATTCAGTTTGTTTTTAAGCCTAATCTTAATGTCTTTGGGTTCCTTAGTATTTCTGTCTTTATGAAACGTGGGTGTCATTGCCTTTATGAAAGGAAACGCCGACTTCCTATTTTCTTTCATGGTATGAATGTATGTATGTATGTATGTATGTATGTATGCATGTAATATATTTTTATTTTAGTTTTTACATTTGAACACAGGCTACATAGTTTTGGTAACTAATAAGTAAATTGTCAAATTTAGAGATTGTTGCATAGGTTGGTGAAAAACATTTTAATTAGCTTATGCAGATTAATTTATTTTTTAATATTTGCTTCCACACATTTTCATGACCGTTTTATGTGTATTGACGTATGGTTTTGCAAGTTAAAGTATCCCCTTAAGAGAGAGAGAGAGAGAGAGAGAGAGAGAGAGAGAGAGAGAGAGAGAGAGAGAGAGAGAGAGAGATCTGGTGACAGTACAATGAACTAAACTGTTTTAAAATGTTGCAAACAATTCCCCAAGGCCTAAGCTCGCCATGACATGGAACATTCAAAACGGAGAGTATTTTAGATGTTGACTCCTAAGTTTCAATTCATCGACTCAAAACTTGATAAGTTTTCTCTAAATCAACAAAAATCTTGACTGGTTTTCTCCAGGCTATGGACAAAATCTTGGCAGCCTTTCCCCTGCTTATGAACAAATATTATGAGAAATTTTCCCCAGTTTATCAATAAATATTGATAAGTTTTCCCCTTTTATATACGAAATATTGACAAATTCTTCCGATTTAATAAAAAAAAAAATAAAAAAGCTTGAAAAGGTCTCCATAGTTTATCAAAAGAAAAAAAAAAGGACTTTTTTGTTCTTTTTTTTATTTATATATTTATTTTTATTTTTATTTTAAGCATTCAAAGTCAAGCGCAAGATTTCACCTGATAAAACAAATATGTTGATGTGATTTTACTGGCTTTTATGAAATCGAAAATAACATTCTTTAAAAGGTTTGATATGATATCTGCAATTTACTAATCATTTCTGCATCATTATGCGTTGTTCCTACTCTTCCCCGTAGGCTACATGAGAGAGAGAGAGAGAGAGAGAGAGAGAGAGAGAGAGAGAGAGAGAGAGGAGAGAGAGAGAGAGAGAAAGGTTTTTTAAATCACTCGCTTAAATTCTAAAACGACACGTAGTAATTTTTAATTCCTCGAGTCATAAATTGACCTTTGTAATATTTGGCAATCACCTTGATTACTTTTCTCGTCGTACTTTATGATTCAAATGAAACATTGCATATGTAAACATCATTTCTTTAAAAGAGGTTTGTTTAGAGACATAGTGTCATATGTAGATTGATTGATTTATTTCTATGTGAATTCTGAAACCACAATTACGTTGTCACCAGACTCACCACAATACCAACCGATTAAGACCTCTCTCCTCTCTCCTCTCTCTCTCTCTCTCTCTCTCTCTCTCTCTCTCCTCTCTCAAGTAATGGTTTTATGGATAAGTTTACTAGGCTCATGTCCCTACCCACCAAAGGTGGTCATGGCAGCTTATGCACTCATGGAACTAGCTTATCATGGGTGCCACCCAGGTGCCACCCACCTAATAACAGATATGACCATTTTCATGTCCATATAAAGTTATATTCTTATTAATTAGCTTGATTCTATCCCTATTATAAGAAATAATCTAAAACTGTACATTGGGAAAACAGCACTTATATTTTTTTTTTCGTTTGTTCTTATCAATAAAGGATTATCAGAGTTTTAAGTATCAGAACTGATTATTACTTTAGACGTTGATAGATAATTAGATACCATAGTTCTGAGCAGTATCATAAAGATGGATTTATGCATCAAGGATCTTGGTAATAAGAAATGTTACGATAAAATAAGTTATATTTCTAATAGATTTTCAATTTTAGGGGTTTGCAACTTCATAAAACAGAGAAACTTTAGGTACCAGTGATTGCATTATCATCAGAGATAATAAGACAAACTCGGATAACCTTTCTCAAGTATGATGAAGCAACATTCCAACTGATATAC
>NC_090762.1:33912458-33929958 GCF_036898095.1 Palaemon carinicauda | reverse complement strand
TTTTCATACAAGGAGTAGGATATATATATATATATATATATATATATATATATATATATATATATATATATATATATATATATATTACTGTATATATCTATATATCTATATATATCTACGTATATATATATATATATATATATATATATATATATATATATATATATATATTTATATATATATATATGTATATATATATATATATATATATATATATATATATATATATATATATATATATATATATATATATATATATATATATATATATATATATATATAATCTGCTAGTTCTGTTTCATCTCTTGGATTTTAGCCTCGTGTCTAATCTCTTCTTAATTAAGCTTATGGTGGTTTGTGATAGTTTTTTTTTTGGTATTTTTTAGTAACTTTTCCATCTATTTCTTGTGCTGATTCCAATGCAAATTTTATTTCATTGCTATTCAGTTCTTTGTAGCTATGAGTAGATTATGCATTGGTAGACTAAACTCATCAAAGTTTTCTCTTATTACGTGAGTGTTTATATTATTTCTTGAAATTATTTCTCATTCTTTCCTTAAATCTAGATAAATTTGACTTTGCACCATTCAATAATTGCTTGACTTTAACTTGTGTATAACTGTTACATCTTTAATTAAATTAACTTTTTCACAGAGGATAAAATCTATTTCCTTTTCTCCATTCGGGCAATAACGTACATTAATCCCACTCCTGAACTGTTATCTTAACAAAAATAACGCTTCAAACTGACCGCCGTACCTTGATATACTACAGCCTTTCAAAGTCAATTGGTTGAGAAAAATCAGAAACGCGTTACGACCACATTCCGGTCACACAAAATTAATCACCTAATTCGTGTGTAACGTGGTTCACTTTATATGATTGTCTCGCTAGCCGACATCACCCCTCCCCCCTTTTCCCAGCCAAAACTGTTTCTTCTCTATATATCGTTTCATGATTCAAATTTGTTTTACCTGCATTTAGCATTAATAGATTCTATTACAGCTTTTTCGATTTGCTTTCTTAGCTCTCCTTCAGCTAAAGCTAAAACTTTAATAACCGGTCAATAAATCTTGAAATCCAAGTTCTAATGACAATTTTTTTTTCACAGTTTTTTGTAATATCCTTGCTTTTTAAGAAATTTGTTTTCCTGCGTTTAGCGTTAATAGATATTTCAATTACAGCTTTTTCGATTTGCTTTCTTAGCTCTCCTTCAGCTAAAGCTAAAGCTGTAACCTGTCACTAAATCGTAAAATCCAAGTTCTAATGACTATTTTTTTCCACCGTTTTTTGTAATATACTTGATGTCTTCTAAGTTCCTCTGATGCTTCCTTCTACTAGAGTAGAGAGAGAGAGAGAGAGAGAGAGAGAGAGAGAGAGAGAGAGAGAGAGAGAGAGAGAGAGAGAGAGAGAGGGAGGGAGGGAGGCAATGCAAGGTATTGATTATGAGTACTGATGATAAAAGGAGGGGGGGGGGGGCAAAGGCTGGACGAAAGAATCTATATAGTTTTTGGAAGAGATACGCAACGGTGCTAATGTTTCTCGGACTCATTGGTTCACTACATCCGCCTTACCTGGTTCAGGTAATTGCAATACGATAGTACTTCGTTGATTGTCTGTCGGAAAGGTCTCAAATAGTACTTTTTTGTGATTGATTGCTTCCCGCCTTCTTTCCGATGTTAGTTGTTTTCGTTCTCCTTTGCTCTGTATCATTTTTTTTCTCTTTTCTATTTTCTTCTCGGTGTGGTTTTCCATTTTGTTTGTGATTATTATATTAGATTCACTATACATCTCCATTGTTAACGGTTGTTCTTATTATGTTTTTGGGAGTTGCCAAATCTATCTAGTCGTTAGAGAGAGAGAGAGAGAGAGAGAGAGAGAGAGAGAGAGAGAGAGAGAGAGAGAGAGATTTCACTTTGCAAGGTAAACATATATTTTTATTTGTAATAAATTTGTGTAAGCAGATATATTTAGATCTCACAAGTTCTCTGTCACGTCACATAATTCATGTCAGTTCTGTGATCACTATTACACGTATCAAACACGAATTTCGCAAAGACAAAACTTAGTCCATATTAAAATCTTTTCTGCTTATTATAAACATCTCAATATATCACTCAATATATCAGGGGTAAAATTAACATGGCGAAACTCAATTAAATTACGATTATAGAATTGTAGAATTACGATTACATAGCTTTACATCTTATTGTTTTAGCCCCCGGGAGCCGTCTTAGTAATTCAAAGTAATAAGTTCCTTAACTATAATGTAATTATTCTTTAGTTTCTTATTGGAACCTTGAGTATGTCTTAGGTATGTTTTAGAAGTTTTTATTTTTCTCTCTCTGTATCTTCAATCTTAAATCCCATTGTAAATTATCAATTATTGATGAAATCATCTTGTTACATCTGATTAAGCGTCTTAAACTAATCTCTAATAACTTTTTTCAAAGATACTAATACTGCATTCTTTTAAAAAGAGTTTTACATTTTTGTGTACATAATCTTCCTCGTCCATATTTATTTCTTTTAAGCAAAATATTAGATGTTAACAACATCGGGATAGTGAAAGAGTACCTTAATCAAGCTTAACCCTTTAACGTTACTAAATATTACCTAAAATTCAAAAGATTTAACGTAAGTGACTAAACATATCCGGTTTTTTTTTTAATTTACCTATTTTTAATATCTATCAATAAAGAACACCACCTGGTACCAAGCTCCGGGCAATCTGGAACAAACGAACGTACGGACAGGGGCTGTTATCTATATATCAAAGTTGCCACGTATTATACACGAAAAAACCTCCTCTCCCTTTTCTTGCAGAATGAACTGAATTATATCATTTCACGAGAAAGCCAATTCCCTTTGTATCCTCAACCAAAACATTATCATCCGTATATTTGTCAATCACATGTCTCTTCTTTCACGTATTTGGCCACGGTTCGCTACAATCTCCTCGGCTCCCCTACCAAGCCATCAACAAACATTACTAAATCATGACGACTTCATTCTTCCCTTTTATACATATGTTCTGTTGACACGCGGCGAGAAAGTAAACACGACTGCAAACACACGAAGATACACTCACATTTGGTAATGTAAGGTTCTTTTCTGTATAAAATTCTGCCGTTGGTCGGTAGAATCTGTTAGAAGACGAAAATTCTAGTGAATAAGTACAATGAATCATAATTATGGAATCTCATTTCTATGAGTGTCTCATTTCTCTTTATTATAAATAATTGAAAATCAAACTCCACCTCTCATGTGTTATGAGGAAATGTGGGTAACAGATTTAATGACTGCTTTATTATTGTTTTTTCTTTTAATTTTTGTAACAAATTACCTATAGTTCGTTAGCATATTTGCTGCAGAAATTGAAATCGAACTAATATTTGTGATGATTTTGCATACGTTTCAAAGGTGCATTAATTGATTCCGTTTACGTATTAAGAACTGCTTACATGACAATATCAGCAGAGGTAGATATGGAGATAATGTTATTGGTAAATGGATTTGTTAGTTTCCTAGTAGGGATACAATGACCTGGAATGAATCTTGTTAGAAGCTTATATTATGTTTAGAAATTTTGTATTAGAATAAATACAATCATATTATTATGATTATTATTATTATTATTACTTGCTAAGCTACAACCTTAGTTGGAAAAGCAGAATGCTATAAGTCCAGGGGCTCCAACAGGGAAAATAGCCCAGTGAGGAAAGGAAACAAGAAAAATAAAATTTTTAAGAAGAGTAACAACATTCAAATAAATATCTCCTATATAAATTATAAAAACCTTAACAAAACAAGAGGGAGAGAAGTTTGAAAATCTTTGGCTGTTTTTGAAAAGGTGAAAATAGATTTGTGATGGTTAAAATTCCTTATTTTTTCTATGTGGATTTGGAAATGATGTGATTCTGAAGTGAATTAAAATATCAAAAATATATTTTTTCATTACTTGAAACAAAATTACTTTGTAATATAGAAATTTACGAATATAAAATCTGTTAAACATTTCATTTATAATGAAGTTTAATTTTGCGTTCATGGAAATCTTCAGACCGCTCTGAGAAAATTAAATTAATTAAGCAACTAACAGAGTTGCTTGGTGCCACTTCGAGGACGTGGGTTTTGGAACGTTTTGTTTTGCATTTATGTTAATTTAGAAAGCATTTGTTGTTATTATAATACTTGTAATCGTAAATATATACTCAAACACCTGATTGTACATCTCCAAACCCATTAGTCTCTGTTTACTCTCATTACTACATCTATTCCTTTGAAACAACCCAATTCACGTGCTTGACTGGAGAGAGAGAGAGAGAGAGAGAGAGAGAGAGAGAGAGAGAGAGAGAGAGAGAGAGAGAGAGAGAGGGGGGATGCAATGCCAAAAGAAGAAAGTAAGAAAGAGGAGTGATGTGTATTAAAGTTTTTTCATTTTGTAAGATATAACCGCCTTAGTTAAAACTTATTTATTTGTACAGTTTGTATACAACCTCAGAATGTAAACTTACTAATGTAGTACTTGTATGAAAATGAAGTTTCCCCGGTGCTGTTATTTGGCCTTGTCATACAACTTGTGTTTATTACCGGCAATGTAATAACTGTGTTGATGATTATATTTCATGACCACTTTGAAACTATAATTATAATCTCCAGCATCACTTTTATCAATAACAATATTATTGATTTTGCTGGGAATTAAGTTAGAAGTAGTAATAATATGTACCAGCATTACTCTAGTTTTTTTTTTTTTTTTTTTTCCTCGAAAGTTTCGGTTGGAAACCATGCTGCACAAAAAGTAAAATAATGAAAATAAAAAGTGTATTGGTCATTCGTATAAGCTCAAAGACCGTGAATCTTCGGAGAATCTGTTCATATTACTATCATAAAAATCAAATCTCGAGTCTGACTTGAGACGCCACGTCGCCTATTCTCCTGTACGTGGTCCTCAGATTACTGATATCTCCGCTCAGAAATAACGTCGAAAGATATCCTTATCAATGATGAATCTTCCGGATTAAAAGACTTCTTTATTTGTGATTTCAGCCAAATTCTCCCGATTGGTTACTTTACCGTTTGCCACCAAGGAGGCTATAGGTATGTGGAACTTTATAAGTTCAATCTCGTAGCGAATGTTTTTATGTTGAACAAATTGACATCAAGTCTCGCTTCATAGGTCATTATGACAGATCTATATTTTTCCCTATTGGAACCCTTGGGCTCATAGCATCCTGCTTTTTCAAGTAGGGTTGTAGCTTAGCTAATAATGATAACAACAGTAATATTAATTATAAAATAATAATAATAACAACAACAACAACAACGGTTTTAACTCGTCTCAAGATTTATTTTTCATTACCATTCATGCAGTTCATTTATGTAATTTCCTTTCCTTACTTGGCTTATTTTCCCAATTTAAAGGTTGGCCGTGAATGGCAGAACGAAGGGACATTGACAATGCCCTAGCTGTTAGGACAATGCCCTAGAGACTGATCATATATAAATATGATCAGCACCCACGCCCCCTCTCCATCAAGCTATGATCAGGGAGGGTCAGGCAATGGCTGCTGATGACTCAGCTGGTAGACCTATAGGCTCTCCCAAAGCCCCCATCATTAGCTCACCAGAATGGTGAGGTTGCAGACACTAATGAAACAATTAAGCTTGAGCAGGACTCGAATCCCAGTCCAGCAGATCACTTTTCCAGCTAAGGTTGTAGTTTAGATGGCAATAATAAAAAAAAATAATATTGCGCGAGAACGTTAACCTTTTTTTTTAATTCCAAAGAATGTCAAAATTGAAAGGTCTTTTCTACCTAAGGATTAATGAAACATTGACCCAGGATTGTCTTGGACAATTCTGTCCCTTCAGGCGTCTTCATCTTTAGAATACGATTTAAATTTTTTAAGGCTAAAAGGCTTATACCATTGTTGGGGAATGAATGCAGCGAATCACTCGTATGAAGTTTGAGATGATCCTCTTGTGATTTTATCTTTTTTTCATGTCTTCAAATGTAAAGATGTGAAAGGAAGGAATGTGTGGAAAGATAAGATAATCTTACAGAGGAGAAGATACCAAGGCTGTGGAAAATACATCGAAGACTTTTGTTCTGGAAGTGAAGAGGGATGTACAAGATTTCTAAGAATACAGATGGAGTTTGTAATATTAGGTAACAAGAACTGTATCATACAGATAACATAAGTAAGGTAACTCAGGCAAATATAAACGTCTTGATAAATGCCGTAAAATAATGTTTAGATTAATAAAATGCACTCTCAGTTATTGTGAAAAAAAAAATATTTTTTTTTGTGATTATTATAAGACTACGAATGAAAAATTCAATGTGGATTTAGCAGCTTGATGTATTGGAGTAATGATCATTAAACAGAATAATCACCTAAACTGTTCATGAATCATATCGTCATCATGCTCCGTAATATCAACTCTACTAAACTCAATTGCAGTAAAATCAACTTAAATAATAGAGGCCTTTAATGAAATATTGCTATACTTTTCAAGAGCATTCGAAATTGATAAGAGATCCTCGAGTTTTTAAGCCATAACCCGCTATTAGACGGGGAGGGGAGGTATATAAAGCCTGGTACCAATTTCTACTTATGAACTAAATATACACCCTTCGTGGGAGAACCATCAGTGGACCAACGGAGAAAGTGGTGATTGGTGGCGTTATGCGTGACGTAACGCTTTGTTACGTTGGATCTCGACTCTGCAGGTCAAGATATTCCCACCTTGACTGCTTGTCTTCCCAAACGGAAGGGTGGAATTCATCCGTAAATTCGGCAAACGTTTTTGCAACGGGACATTTTCTGCCTCAGTAAACGTTTAAGGAAAAGATGCCTGGAATTCATCCGTAAATTCGGCAAACGTTTTTGCAACGGGACATTTTCTGCCTCAGTAAACGTTTAAGGAAAAGATGCCTGTATATCTTTTTAAACTGGGCCATATTCACTTTCAATAAATGTTTTTGAAAATATCTGCAAGCTTTTATGTAGGCTATTAGAGATTAATCCGCTTGTCTTTGAAGTTCCAGCTTAACGAACCACTCGTCCAAGGTAAAGCACGTTTTTACTTTCTCAACTGAAATTGTCATATAATTCGAGTTGAAAAATGCTTTTACAGATCTAAAGATGATATACGATTTATGAAAGAGAAAGAAATCATCCGTTTGCTTCATGATTAGTTCTTGCACCAAGAGGTGGTTAATTTAGACAACATTTTATTAAAATAGCCCATTTCCTGTCTTATTTAAATGCGGATGCTTTGGTGGAACAGAAATGTCATAATATAATGCAAAATATTTTCAGATGTGATCATTATTATCACCGGCTACCATTAGTAAGATTTTAGAAACCAAATTAAGCGTGCAGAACACACATATATATAAATATAAACATATACAGTGTAGATATGTATATTTCGCTCTGTTTCCTGGATGGTGGGGGACCGTCTTGCATTTATTGGTAGATAACAGGACCCACTCTTAGTAGGTCCTGGTAGGCACCCAACATTCTTGGTAGATACCAAGACCCAATGTTGGTATGTCTTGGTAGACACCAGGACCTACTCTTAGTAGGTCCTCGTAGACACCCAACTTTCTTGGTAGATACTAAGACCCACTTTTAGTAGGGCCTGGTAGACACATCCCTTTATTGGTAGACACCAAGACCCACTTTTAGTAGGTCCAGGTAGACACCTCCCTTTCATGGTAACCACATCCCTTTCTTGGTAGACACCTATACGCACTCTTAGTAGGTCCTGGTAGACTAGACTCGATGTTGCTTTAGTTTACATTTTCATTCAGAGAGGATTATTTTCAGTAGGTATTACCCTATTTTTAATTAGTCAGGAGTGATGCCCCTCCCACACGGATAACTAAGAGAGAGAGAGAGAGAGAGAGAGAGAGAGAGAGAGAGAGAGAGAGAGAGAACTTCTTATTTTATATGAATTTTATATATTAACACTCATATGTCTGGAGTTAATCGTTTATAGAGAATATTAGAAATACTTTGGTGATGAACCTTTTTAGCTGAAAGTTTTCAAAATATTAGTGGCCTCATCAGCAGCTTGTCGGATTCCTCCACACGCATTGCACTAACCACTTCTATCTTTCTTGTATTCGCTATCTTGCTTCCTGGTGTTGATGATCCTTTCCTGACCATAATCAGATCAAAACTTCCCAAATCTACTTTATTCTTCAATGCTTGAATTATTCCTTTATTATCCATTCTTTTTTACCAAACTTTCTTCTTTTATTTTCTTCACTTGACTGAGGATTAAATATATGTGAAGATGCTAGAATTTATTTACCGGTATTTATTTTTTTTTTTATCTATTTTTGTTTTTGTTTTTTTTTGTTTTTTGTTTTTGCTGTTCAGATTCGTTTCAGTAGATAAACGTGTAGATTAGTGGAGACTTGGGTTTATTTTTATAAGCAGCTCTTTATTAAGGAAAACTGCTTATTGTCTATGTAATATCCAAACGCATATCTTTGAGAGAAGCTTAATACATATTCGGATATCAGTCTCAAAATCATTAATCGGAAACTGGAATAAGGCCATAAGAGGAACCTGTTTTCCATTGTCCTGTGCAAATTGCTTTCGTTGCTCTTAACTCCCCGTTTGTTTTCTTTTAGCTATCCTGTATTTAATTTGAATTTCCTAAGGATTTATGTCTCGCTGAAGATTAAGATGACTGGCAGATTATAAGGGACTGCGTGTTATGAGTTGACATTTTAGTGGTCGTTGATTTGGCTTATGCACGTTGTTATCGCTTCAGAGACTGCTGAAGATGCGCTTCTCTTCCCATGTCCCTTGTTCGCCATAACGACTGTAACTGTTATGCATGTGATACACACAGATACGCTTGCACACACAAGATATATATTGCCTGGAGGATGAGTATTCTGATTCCCATATACAAAGGAAATGGTGATGTCATGGAATGTTCAAAATATAAAGGATAAGATTACTATCTCATACGTTCAAAATCTAGGAGAGAATCATAGATGGAACATTGGGTAATTGTTTACAACACCACGCTCTCCATTTACTCCAAAATAATTCAATCCTGCAGTTCTCATCTTCTTGCTCAGTAATTAGATGGTTATTTAAATTCTGGGAAAGCAATAATTAGCAAGATATGTTGAGGAAGGGGAAGGGGTTATAAAAACAAATAGCTCGGTTTCCTCACTAAACGACTTGGAACTGACATGTCAACATAACATAGTCAACCAAACAGAATTTATGATGCCAGCGTACATAAACAGAAGTTCGTGATGCCAGCGTACATTTGATATACTGTATATTCAAAATATACTTGACAAAAAATTGAGTGATTACTCAAAAGTGTCACTATTTGTAACTTGCATATTTTATGGACACTTTTGAGTAATTAATCCATTTTTAATTAAGTATATTTTGAATATACAGTATATCAAATGTACGCTGGCATCACGAACTTCTGTTTATGTACGCTGGCATCATGAATTCTGTTTGGTTGACTATGTTATGTTGACATGTCAGTTCCAAGTCGTTTAGTGAGGAAACCGAGCTATTTGTTTTTATAACCCCTTCCCCCTTCCTCAACATATCTTGCTAATTATTGCTTTCCCAGAGTTATTAATTACTCAAAAGTGTCCATAAAATATGCAAGTTACAAATAGTGACACTTTTGAGTAATCACTCAATTTTTTGTCAAGTATATTTTGAATAACACCCAATATTCTTCTGAGGGCTTTGTTCTCAAATCTATAAAATGAGTTTCATTAATATACCAAGATTCACGACCATACAGTAACACCGATCTCACTAAACTGATATATAGCCTGATTATTATATGTAATTTTAGGCGACCTGATTTCCAAATTTGACTTAACCTAGCCATCCTCTGATTTGATTTTTTCAATCTTTCATTAAACTCAAATTCTAAAGCTCCTATATTAGATATCATAGTTCCTAAATATGCTAATTAGGACAGCGTCATCAACATAATCTAGGTCTCCTAATTTTCTGTTACCAATCCAGTCCAATCCTTCTCCACCATCCCCAACCGATCTATGCATTACAAAATCTATGAGGAGGATAAACAACGTAGGTAACAACACATTCCCTTAGAGTACTCCACTTTTCACTGGAAATTCGTTTGATATGACGCCACTAACATTAACTTTGCATTTTCTATGCTTATGAACAGACAGTTAAATTTACATATTTGAGAGGAACTCCATAATGTCGCAGGACTCTCCACAAAATTTACTAGGGCACATAATCAAAAGCTTTTTCATAGCCCACATATACTACCAAAAGTGGAATTCTATATTCTACATATTGCTCATCTGCTTTCCTGTCTAAATATTCTCTCCAATCATTCCTGATATTTCTTTTGACCTCACTATCAATACTGAAATACTTGGCATGCTCTGCCTTGTAATTTTCCTTACTTCCTCGAAAACTTTAAGAAATCAATTTCTTTGTTTGTCTTCTTTTTATAGTATCCCAAGTATCATTTGATATCCATGGTTTTCTCCTGGTAACTGCATGTCCCAAAACTTCGTCTCTCAAAGTCTCTTAAGACTGTAAATCGATTCCTACATTCAGTTACAAAGATTTCTGTGCTCATCCTCTAGAAGCTTAGTTGTATCAAACTTAGGTATTCTATCTACATTTCTTTTGGGTTCTGTCAGTTTTAATATTTGTGTGGCAATGGGGAGCTGGTGATCACTACCCATAACTGCCCCTCTGTAGCTTGTTACATTTCCCAGAGTCCTCCTTCTGTCTTTATCAATGGCTATGTGATCTATTTGATATTTATAATTGCCACATGGTGAAGTCCTTGTATATTTCTGGATCTCCTTGTGCTGGAAAAGTGTACCTCCAGTAACAAGATTGTTTGTTGAACAATAACTTATAAAATGTGCCCCATTTTTATTTGCAACTTCGCCAAGAACCTCAACACCCATCACATTTTCTATCCCTTGATAATTCCTTCCAACTTTAGCATTGAAGTCATTAATCACAATTTTCATATCTCTCTAGGTTCTCATCTATTATACTCTGCAGTTCTTCACAGTATTCATCTTTCCTTTCTTTAGGGGAATCATTTGATTCGCCTTGGAAGATGGAATCTTCGGGATCTTGAACTCTTCTGTGAAGCCTCTTCCCCTTTTTCCTGGCGGGCATTCTGTCATGCGTTTGCGGGGAAGGGAACGGGGCAATTTTAACCTGTCAAAAAGTTTCCATTCTTTTTGCCTCCCGCGTGAGTGCGAAGGAGAGTACTGGAACGTTGCCGCACAGGATGCTGCTGGTGCTCAGTTTCTGCTGAAGCACAGTTTTTGGTGAAGGCGCAGAAAAGCGCTGCCGCGTAGGATACCAATGCGTAGGGTGAATATACAACGAATAGGCCAGACTATTTGGCCTCTATTTTGAGGTACCTTACCTCTAGCATTAGAGGCTCTTTGACCTTTTATTTTGAGGTGCTATACTTCCAACATTATCGGATATTTAAGCTCTATTTTAAGGTGCCCTACCTTTAGTATTAAGAGCTCTATGACCTCTATTTTGAGGTACTATAATTTGAGCATTATATGTTCTTTGATCTCAGATTTGAAGTGCTTTACCTCTAGCATTAGAGGCTCTGTGACCTCTATTTTGAGGCTCCTTACGTTTAGCATTAGAGGGTCTTTGACCTCTATTTTTAGGCTCCTTACGTTTAGCATTAGAGGGTCTTTGACCTCTATTTTTAGGCTCATTACTTTTAGCATTAGAGGCTCTTTGACCTCTATTTTGAGACTGCTCACTTTCAGCATTAGAGTCTCTTCAACCTCTATTTTGAGGCTCCTTACTTTTAGCATTTGAGGGTCTTTGACCTCCATTTTGAGGGTCCTTACGTTTAGCATTAGAGGGTCTTTGACCTCTATTTTGAGGCTCCTTTTTTTTAGTATTAGAAGGTCTTTGACCTCTATTTTGAGACTCCTTATTTTTAGCTTTAGAGTCTCTTTGACCTCTATTTTGAGGCTCCTTACTTTTAGCATTAGAAAGTCTTTGATCTCTATTTTGAGGCTCCTTACGTTTAGCATTAGAGGGTCTTTGACCTTTATTTTGAGGCTCCTTACTTTTAGCATTAGAGGGTCTTTGACCTTTATTTTGAGGCTACTTAGTTTAGCATTATAGGGTCTTTGACCTCTATTTCGTGGCTTCTTACTTTGACTATTAAAGGCTCTTTGACCACTATTTTGAGACTGCTCACTTTTAGCATTAAAGTCTCATTGACCTCTATTTTGAGGCTCCTTACTTTTAGTATTAGAGGCTCTTTGGCCTCTATTTTGAGACTCCTTTTAGCATTAGAGGGTCTTTGACCTCTATTTTGAGGGTCCTTACTTTTAGCATTAGAGGCTCTTTAAACTCTTATTTTAAGATTCATTACTTTTAGCATTAGAGGCTCTTTGGCCTCTATTTTGAGACTCCTTTTAGCATTAGAGGGTCTTTGACCTGTATTTTGAGGGTCCTTGCGTTTGGCATTAGATGGTCTTTGACCTCTGTTTTTGGTGTTCCTTACTTTTAGCATTAGAGGCTCTTTGACCTGTATTTTGAGGCTCCTTACGTTTAGCATTAGAGGGTCTTTGACCTCTATTTTGAGGCTCCTTGTAGCATTAGAGGCTCTTTGACCTCTATTTTGAGGCTCCTTACTTTTAGCATTAGAGACTCTTTAAACTCTATTTTGAGGCTCTTTACTTTAAGCATTAGTGGCTCTTTGACCTCGGTTTTGAGGCTCCCTAAATTTAACATTAGAGACTCTTTGACCTATTTTGAGGCCCCTTACATTTAACATTAGAGGCTCTTTAACCTCTATTTTGAGGCTCCTTACTTTTAGCATTAGAGGGTCTTTGACCTCTATTTTGAGGCTCCGTACTTTTAGAATTAGAGGCTCTTTGACCTGTATTTTGAGGCTCCTTACGTTTAGCATTAGAGGGTATTTGACCTCTATTTTGAGGCTCCTTACTTTTAGCATTAGAGGCCCTTTGACCTCTATTTTGAGGCTTCTCACTTTTAGCATTTGAGTCTCTTTGACCTCTATTTTGAGGCTCTTTACTTTCAGCATTAGAGGCTCTTTGACCTTGGTTTTGAGGCTCCTTACATTTAACATTAGAGGCTCTTTGACCTATTTTGAGGCTCTTTACTTTTAGCGTTAAAGGCTCTTTAACCTCTATTTTGAGGCTCCTTACTTTTAGCATTAGAGGGTCTTTGACCTCTATTTTGATGTTCCTTAGTTTTAGCATTAGAGGCTCTTTTACCACTATTTTGAGGCTACATACTTATAGCATTAGTCTCTTGGACCTCTATTTTGAGGCTCCTTACTTTTAGCATTAGAGGCTGTTTGACCTTTATTTTGAGACTCCTTACTTTTAGCTTTAGATTCTCTTTGACCTCTGTTTTGAGGCTCATTACTTTTAGCATTAGAGGGTCTTTTACCTCTATTTTGAGGCTCCTTACGTTTAGCATTAGAGGGACTTTGACCTCAATTTTGAGGCTTCTTATGTTTAGCATTAGAGGTTCTTTCACCTCTATTTTGAGGCTCCTTACTTTTAGCATTAGAGGCTCTTTGACCTCTCTTTTGAGGCTCCTTACTTTTAGCATTAGAGGCTCTTTCACCCCTATTTTTAGGTTTCATACTTTAAGCATTAGACGCTCTTTGACCTCTATTTTGGGGCTTCTTCCATTTAACATTAGAGGCTCTTTGACCTCTATTTTTAGGCTCCTTACTTTTAGCATTAGAGGCTCTTTGACCTGTATTTTGAGGTTCCTTACTTTTAACATTAGAGGATCTTTGACCTCTATTTTGAGGCTACTTACTTTTAACATTAGAGGCTGTTTGACCTTTATTTCGAGACTCCTTACTTTTAGCTTTAGAGTCTCTTTGACCTCTGTTTTTAGGCTCCTTACTTTTAGCATTAGAGGGTCTTTGACCTCTATTTTGAGGCTCCTTACTTGTAGCATTAGAGGGTCTTTGACCTCAATTTAGAGGCTTCTTATGTTTAGCATTAGAGGTTCTTTCATCTCTATTTTGAGGCTCCTTACTTTTAGCATTAGAGGCTCTTTGACCTCTATTTTGAGGCTCCTTACTTTTAGCATTAGAGGCTCTTTCACCTCTATTTTTGGCTCCATACTTTAAGCATTAGAGGCTCTTTGACCTCTATTTTGAGGCTTCTTCCATTTAGCATTAGAGGCTCTTCGACCTCTATTTTGAGGCTCCTTACCTTTAGCATTAGAGGCTGTTTGACCTCTATTTTGAGGCTCCTTACTTTTAGTATTAGAGGGTCTTTGACCTCTATTTTGAGGCTCCTTACTTTTAGCATTAGAGGCTCTTTGACCTCTATTTTGAGGCTTCTTACGTTTGGCATTAGAGGGTCTTTGACATCTGTTTTGAGACTCCTTACTTTTTGTATTAGAGGCTCTTTGACCTCTATATTGAGGCTCCTTACTTTTAGCATTAGAGGGTCTTTGACCTCTATTTTGAGGCTCCTTACTTTCAACATCAGAGACTCCTTGACCTTTATTTTGAGGCTCCTTACTTTTAGCATTAGAGGTTCTTTGACCTCTATTTTGAGGTGCTATATTCTAGCATTAGAGGTTCTTTGACCTCTATTTTGAGGTGGTATACTCTAGCATTAGAGTTTCTTCGACCTTTATTTTAATCCCTTTACCTTTAACATTAAAAGCTTTTTGACCTTTATTTTTGGGTGCTTTATTTCCAGCACTAGAGGCTCTTTGAGACCTGTCTCAAGGTGACCAAACGCTATTAGTAGAGGCTATTTGACCTCAGTTTTTAGGTGACCTACCTCTGTAATTAAAGGCTATTTTTTATACTTCATATAAAGGCTTTCCTTTTCTATTCTCTTCTCTCTTTTATAGTTTTTCAAGATATTTTTTGCTTAGTTCGCCAGTCTCCTTCGAGATTTCAAGAGGCATTTCAGTGCTGTTTGTCCTCGGTTCGTCAGATTCCTCGGAGAAATCGATGGCTTTCATGTGTTTACCTATAAGGGCGATGGGTAAAGACACGGATGCCATTGATTTCTCGGCATACACTATACACCATCATACTAAAGTCCACAAAGAGCAACACAATATATTTACCAATGCCGTCCTGATGCGTTGTATCTTCAATGCCGAATTTTGAAGAAATACACGTCGCTCACTGCTTTGCACCAATGCAATCCAATTATAGGACTTCGTCGCTAAACTGCAAGCAAATTATCCTTCAAGGCGCTTACATTATGATCTTCAAAGTTCGCGAACTTCGGCAGCACCTATCCAAACTATCTGTATATGAAGGTGTTCCGAATAGCCTCCAGTTCATCCTGTAGCTGTAACAAAATTCTCACAGTCAGTTACCTGTTCCGCCAGAATGCGAGCTCTGTGAGTAATGTGAAATCCTCTTCCCAATGTTCACTGCGTTAACTTCCATAGCTACAGTACATATAGTAATACAGATCGTGAGGTTTTCCAAGGTATGTTTAGAAAAGAGAGAGAGAGAGAGAGAGAGAGAGAGAGAGAGAGAGAGAGAGAGAGAGAGAGAGAGAGAGAGAGAGAGAGAGAGAGAGAGAGAGAGAGAGAGAGATAAGGTCTTCAGAAGTCTTTTGGAATCCGGGGCGGAGCCGTTCAGAGCTGCTCCGGGAAGATTCCGTTCTGGCTTCATTCAGAACTCTATGCTAAGTCTACGGCTATTTCTTCTGAAGTCATTTGGAGAGGAGATTCAGGAAGATTTTCTTCCGAAATCGTTCAGAGATTTCTAGAAGCATTCAGAATTCCATGCTAAGTCTATGGAAATATCTTCTGAATCCTTTTGGAGATGCACGAAGATTTTCTCCCGAAGCCGTTTAGGACTCGCGAAAAAAATCTCTTTTTTTTTCTCTGGTTTCAATAGGCCCTAATAACTCATAATAATAATAATAATATTACGTGATTTGATTTACATCTCCGTGAAGATTCCGTTCTGGACACATTCAGAACTCTATGCTAAGTCTACGGCTATTTCTTCTAAAGACACTTGGAGATTCGGGGTTTTCTTTCGAAGTCGTTCAGATTCGCATCTGGAATCATTCAGAATTCCATGCTAAGTCTATCGTAATTTCTTTTGAATCCATTTGGAGAACCACGATTTCCTTCTCTTTTTCTCTGGTTTCAATAGGCCCTAATAACTCATATTAATAGTAATAATAATAATGGTAATAATAGTAGTAGTAGTAGCAGTAGTAGTAGTAGTAGTAGTAGTAGTAGTAATAATAATAATAATAATAATAATAATAATAACAATAATAATAATAATAATAATAATAATAATGAACCGTGATTTGATCTACTGCTCCGGAAAGATTCCGTTTTTGAGTCATTTAGAACTCTAAGCTAAGTCTACGGCTATTTCTTCTGAAACCATTTGGAGATAGACGAAGATTTTCTTCCGAAGCCTTTTAGGACTCGCGAAAAATTTTCTTTTTTTTCTGATTTCAATAGGCCCTAATAATAATAATAATAATAATAATAATAATAATAATAATAATAATAATAATAATAATAATAATTTTTGTAAGTAACAATCTGCTACATACAGCTCTCCATTGAGTTAATGCCTTTTCTGCTCTTAGTGTCATCATCATTATTCCTACCCCTTCTCTTCTAACTCCATCAGTTCCTTAGGGCCAAGATATCCAAACTATATTTCATAAATTCATTCTCTACTAGCTGTAACTTCCCAGTTTGATTCATGGTTCTAACAATTCAATTACCAATTTTCAATTTTTCTTTAGTATTTACAAACCGGGAGTTTCTTAGCAACCCACTACGGCCGGGACTGGGGGCAATTCTTTCATTTTCGCTTTCCATAGATTGACTAAATCCATAGAGGATTCATTGGCTAAATTCATCATAGAATAGCCAGTTTCTTAGTGATGCGCAGTGCCTATCTAAATAAGTCAAGTGACCCCTGCCGGTCCATACTAATTCCAGTAAGATCAACTGCCGGGCATTAGAGGTAGAGGAGTATCCAGAGCACCAAACGGATACATAGCTTTTTCAAATTACAGATGGAATTACTGGTCCTTTATTTATGGAACCCATGCCTCAAAGATAATGTTACGTGCCATATTTAAAAGAACTGAAGCTATTTTTTGAGCATTCGGTTGAATTGAATAGACCCGTCATATATTCAAGCATTTAAATTGTCACGTATATGGTTATAGTATATATTGAATTGTTCACCTTTATTTCCAATTTTGTACTTGTCCCTATTTTCTCATTAGTGATAGGTTTGATTATCATTTTCTTTGAAAAGAAAACTTTTTCTTTTTTATTTTTTTATAAATCAATATGATTTTCTATTGAAATAAATGATAGAAAATATTTTCAAAGAACTATCATATATCTATATTTCCAGTTGAAATTATTAATATGTATATAATATATATATATATATATATATATAT
>NC_090762.1:33897458-33904958 GCF_036898095.1 Palaemon carinicauda | reverse complement strand
TATATAGATATATATATATATATAATATAATATAATATATATATATATAAATAAATATATATATATATATATATATATATATATATATATATATACATATATATATATATATATATATATATATATATATATAACTATATATATAAATATATATGTATATATATATAAATATAAATATATATATATATATATATATATATTTATATATATATATATATATATAATATATATATATATATATATATATATATATGTAACAGCAACAACAAGTGCTGCCGTCTCTAGTCCACTGCTGGATAAAACACCTCAAACATGTCCTTATTCATGTCTGCTGTTGACAAGTTTTCATCACCACTGCGGATTGATGATGATGGGATACTTTAATCTGATTGCTTACAACGAACCAACCTAGTAAGGGTGGCCCTGGCTAGTACAGCTTTGCTGATCATTGAGATGTACAGTCAAAATCGTATGTCCTGTCCTCTCTGTCACCCCCAATATCTATAGATTCCAGAATTTTAGGTGTAGAAGAGTTTGGTTGTTAGGGGGGAGGTAAACGGGCTCGGGGGGGGGGGGGGGGGGACGACGGTGGGCTGGGGAAGTACTTGTTAGAGCTGTAAGGTGTGTGATGGTAGGGGAACCACGAAAAATTATGGATGAAGGTAAATTCAGTATAATTTCTGCAGATCTTAATTCTATCATTATAATTATTCTAACTTATAATGACATGGTATATTTGTTGTGTTATTTGCTATGCCATTCCCACAAACAACTTGTTGACAAAAACAATCGATGTTTAGTTTGAAAATATGTTATGACCCGACTGAAAAATCTTTTTTTTAAACACAAGCTAGGAGTCCCCCCCCCTCTCTCTCTCTCTCTCTCTCTCTCTCTCTCTCTCTCTCTCTCTCTCTCTCTCTCTCTCTCTCTCTCCATATATATAATATACAGTATATATATATATATATATATATATATATATATATATATATATATATATATATATATATATATATATATATATATATATATATATATGAATTCTACTGTAGTTTATAGATTCTATAGACAGGTCACTTAATGTTTGAAATATTGCATGGCAGAATCCTTAGGCATTATCTGTCATAGTTACTGATTACATGTTAATGACTCTCTCTCTCTCTCTCTCTCTCTCTCTCTCTCCTCTCTCTCTCTCTCTCTCTCTCTCTCTCTCTCTCTCTCTCTCTCAAATGTTGAATTAGGTAATGCATGATATTTTCTGTGAGGGTTCTTTGATTAAAAAGTTTATATACTAAAATGATCACATTATATGCGTGAATCAAGCACTCTGTGATTGGTTAACTCATAAAACCATAGTGGATGGCTAGTGTAAGGTTTGGGAGAGAGAACCAATGGACAGAAAGAAGTGATGTTCATATATACAGAACTGCTGCATACCAATTCTTGCTATGCTATCTTAAGGAAATGAATTGTTATTGGACTCGTGAAATGTACATGAGTAAGGTTTATCAGTCCGACCAAAATTTACAAATTATTCCAAAAGTCATCATTTTAGCGAAAAACTCCTCTGGTAGAGTTTTATATCGAATAACACAACAATTGGGTCTATACAACGTAGTTATAATTTCCAAATCATTGCCAAAAATGTTATTATACTGATGAACGATATTGAGTAGGGAGCCGAAGTCATGATGTCAGTAAATATGGCAACGGCCACCCTGGTTAAACGGGTTGGCTGTTTTCAGCATAAGGCAGAGTTGATTTCCGACTTCTCTGATGACAAAAATACATAAAGCGTGATGAAAACCACTACATTTCAGATAAAATACTGCCCTTATCATATTCATATGGGATATTGACTGGAAAAGTCTAGTTAAAGTGTGGTTGTGTTAGAACACTGACAAAGTCCCAGGTCTGTCAGCGCAGGAAGCAGTTGTTGTGAAACGGCACGTGGTAATTTGACCTAAGACATCGGTCCGGGTTCTCTATTACTTTCAAATAAAATGCTTCCTTCCCGGTAACAGAACGCTTCTTCTGCCCTACCCAACCATTTACGCCTTTAGAATCACACTCTTTCGATATATATATATATATATATATATATATATATATATATATATATATATATATATATATATATATATAAATATATATATACGCTTATAGATGCAAAAGGATTCGATTTGATTTCGCCAGTCGTCTCTATCTTGAGCTTTTAAATAAATACGCCTCCATTCATTATCTCCTACTTTACGTTTCATAGTCCTCATCCATGTAGGTCTGTGTCTTCCAACCCTTCTAGTGCCTTTTTGGAGCCCTGTTGAAAGTTTGGTAAACTAATCTCTCTTCGGGAGTGCGAAGAACATGCCCAGACCATCTCCATCTACCCCTTACCATGATCTCATCTACATTTTAAATCGGGTAATCTCTCTTATAATTTCATTTCAAATCCTGTCCTGCCATTTAATTGAAGGCTTTTCTCTCAAATCTACAATATCTGTTGGATAGTGTTTCATTGTCATACCATGACTTACGTTCATACCGTAACACCAATCTCACTAAACTGATATATATATATAATATATATATATATATATATATATATATATATATATATATATATATATATTTACTAATTTTTTAAGGAAATTTCATTTCATTTCCTAATTTTACATAACCTACTACCCATTGTCGGATTTTTTTTTTTTTTTAATCTTTCATTTAACTCAAATTCTAAAGATCATTTATTAGAGATCATAGTCCTAAATACCGTATTTAAATGATTCCACCTCATTAATCCTTTCCGCTCCTCTCATATTCTGTCTACCTGATTCTTCTAATGGCTCTCACATAAAAACTTGTTTACTCACAAAAGTAAACTAAAACTAATACTTTCCTGAAAAATTCTACTGAAACTTTTTCTAAAAATATTTTCCACATGCATTTTTTTTTTTTTGCATTTATGTTTTTACTTTTTTTTTTATTTTGTTTTTATATTTTTTTTTTTGGAGATTTTCTATCTTATTTTTATAATTCAGGAAGGATTTTATTCATTTACATGCGAAAAATTTGCCAAATGCGGCGAACATATCTTTAAACACGGGTTTCTTTTGCTTTCGAGGACTTCGATGCTTTTGCTTACGCTGATTATAGTATGCTTTTGCTGAGTTATAATAATAACGGTACTGCTGACGTTGATCCCCTCTGCCCTGGCTGTTGCCTTGGGCATGGTGGTTGAATCTCTGCGTCGTATTCATTTCTGCTTTGTTAATCCACCAGAACAGTTTTAGCATTAACCACTTTTTTTAAATTTCTCCTCGAATGCCTCCTGTATGAATTCTGGTTTGTCCCCGTGTCTGTCCGGATGTAACTGCAAGGCCAAGCCTTTGAAGGCATTTAAAATTTCTGCCCTCGTAGCCTTCTGACCAACACCCAAAACCTCATAATGGCTTTGGCTTTCCCATTTCTTCTTTAGCGCCTTAGCATCTTCTATGAAGTTCAAACATTCCTCAGATCCCTTTACCCTTCTAACAACCTCGAAATCCAAGTTTGAGAAGGTGCTTTCCTCGTAGCATGCAGGCTCTGCATCCTGAAGACCCTTCTCAATGGCTTGGCAGCAGTCCAATATGATATCCGTGTCAACAGGGTTTTCCGGAGGCTGCGTTCGCTTCAGCTCAAAGGAGCTGCAGAAGAGCATTTTCAGTTTTTAGAATTTCCAGTAGCTTTTCTTGTTCCTTTATCTGAAGATCTTTTTGGACGCATTCATTTTCGAGTTCTTTTATTTTCTTATTATGGATTTTCTTAAATTCTTCCATTTCCTCCATTTCCGTCTTAAGAATTTCCTGTTTCTTCTCCTGTTCCTTCATCTGGAGATCTTTTTGGAAGCAGTCGTTTTGCAGTTTTTCTATTTCCCCCATTATGAATTTTCCTAATTTCTTTCATTTCCCGGCTTAGAATTTCCTGTTTCTCTCCTGTTCCTTCATCTGAAGATCTTTTTGGAAGCAGCTGTTTTGCAGTTTTTCTATTTACTCATTATGAATTTTCTTAATTTCTTCCATTTCCCTGCTTAGAATTTCCTGTTTCTTCTCCTATCCTTCATCTGAAGATCTTTTTCAGCGCAGTCAATTTTCAGCTTTTGATACTCAGTTTCTTTCTGAGCTTTCAGTTTTTCTTGCTTCTCTTTCTCTGTATCCATCTCATCTATTACTCTTTTCAGTTCATTCAGTTGTCCTTCTTTAGCCCTCCTTCTCATAGCAAATATTCCACCGAATATGGTGCCAGCAGCATCCAAACCGATGTAAGTTGTCTTGTTACCATGAGAAAGGATTTCCTCCCTCGCTCTGATGTCGAATTCGGGGAAAAGTTTGCCAACGAACCATCTTGATTTCAACTGGTCGTTGAATCTCAAAGCTTCTGCCTCCATTTCCGCAATCCAAGTTCACACCTACGTAGTTTCTCACGGGCTTTCGAAAAGCCCCCAATCCAAGGACAGCGCTGCAGCCACCCACCGAGGAAGCCATCCTGAGAGACGACTGCACGACAGCCTCTGGGAGAAGCCATGAAAATCATTTGAAGACTAAGGACTCCTGGAGAGCTCGGAGCTGTCTCTGAAGATTTAAACGTCATATCCTCGCACGCAGCGTTCCGTTCTTGGATAACTGAAGCTGCATTTTGAGGCCAGTTGGATTTTCCTCTAACAAATTCCGATCATATTCACACACACCCGAATGGTAGTCATAACTATACATACCTATACAGAGGTTAGTAACAGCATTGGTTTGAAAAAAAATGAAAGAGAGTCTTCAAAGGATTCTGAAGACTTTTCAGTCTCCTGAAGACTTTTTGGAGTCACAGACTCCAACAACAGATCTCCGGGAAATTTTTTGCCCTCCTTTCCAGACGGAAGACGGTGTTAACTTAAGAAATAATAATAATAATAATAATAATAATAATAATAATAATAATAATAATAAACTATTATTATTATTTTTAATCCAATATAATTAAACAGTAATAATGTGAAATGAATTTTTTCTATCGAATATATGGTGATAATTATACAGTATATTTACAGGATCCCCTTTTGAGAGTCTTCTGTAGTTGCTTTAAAAGGTTAATTATCCTATTAGGTGTCGCATGCGTATATATATATATATATATATATATATATATATATATATATATATATATATATATATATATATATATATATATATAATATATATATGTATATATATATATATATATATATATATATATATATATATATATATGTATATATATATATATATATATATATATATATATATATATATATATATATATATATATATATATATATATTAGTGCACATACACATATATCTATGAAATATATGCATACAAACACACGCATACACACACATATATAAATGTATATATTATATATATATATATATATATATATATATATATATATATATATATATGTGTGTGTGTGTGTGTGTGTGTGTTTGTGTATGTTTGTGCGTGTGTTTGTATGCATATATTTCACAGATGTATGTGTGTATGTGCACTAATTACAACGAAATCCTGCATTTTTTCATTCGTGGCTAAAGAAAAATTAAGCGTAACCAGAGGAATGGATCCAATGTAGTACTGTCTGGCCAGTCAAAGGACCCAATAGCTCTCTAGTGTTAGTATTTCAACGGGTAGGGAATTAATGAAGCCAATTGTACATCTGTCTGGTTAATTCGCAGCAGTGGTGATAGTTTTTGTTTTTTGTTTTTAGAAATAAACATCTCAAAGACAAGTTTTTGTCAATTCTTAAAACTAGAACTATCAGTTCTAACTACGTCTTCTTTGTCTGCATCTTTTCCCACTTTTATGTGGGGTCGACGTTTCTGGTCGGCTTTCTCCATCTACCTCTGTCCCACACCCTCCTCATCCTTGATACAGTCCATCCACCTTCGCTTTGGTCTCCCTCTCCTTCTCGTTCCCTGTACCTCCATTTCCATCACTCTCCTAACTTCATAAAGATTTTATTTATTTAATCTTATAGTATATAATTTACTTAGGAAATATTTGTTTTAATGCTGTTTCTGCTTTTGAAATATTTAATTTTCCCTTGTTTTCTTTCCTTATTGGGCTATTTTCCCTGTTGGAGTCCTGGGCTTATAAGCATCCTGCTTTTCCAACTTGGGTTGTAGCTTAGCAATTAATAATAATAATAATAATAATAATAATAATAATAATAATAATAATAATAATAATAATAATAGAATATAACTTTAATTACACGTCAACTTTCGTGGGAACAACCTGTAATTACAAGTAGCTTACCACTTAAAAAAACAAACAATTTCAATCGGAAATTCTCGGTAAAAATATACTGTTCTCGGGTTGTTTACTATATACTATTAATTGCCAAGCTACAACCCTAGTTGGAAAAGCAGGATGCGCTACAAGCCCAGGGGTCCCAACAGGGAAAATAGCTCAGTGAGGAAAGAAACAAGGAAAAATAAAATATTCTAAGGTTTTTAGTAAAATACAGGCGACCGTATTTTTTACCCTACTTTGTTGTTATCTTTTAGGGGTTGGTGACCGTAATATCACTCCTTTACATCAAAATATCCGTTTTTAAAACTTTAATATGGATGTCATTTAAAGACGAATAAATAGACTTTTATTATTATTATTATTATTATTATTATTATTATTATTATTATTATTATTATTATTATTATTATTATTACCCAACTAAGCTTCAACCCCCAGTTGGAAATGCAGGATGCCAGAAGACCAAAGGCTCCAACAGGGAAAAATAGCCCAGAGAGAAAAGCGAATAAGGAAATAAATATACAACAAGAGAAGTAATGAATAATTAGTATAGAATATTTTAAGAACAGTAACAACATTATAATAGATCTTTCATATATAAAACTTTAAAGAGAGACTCATTTCAACCTTTTTAACTTACTGTTACATTATAACAGTATTCATCTGTTTAAAATGTATATAAAAACAATTTAAACAATATCTACCATAGGGTTATGGTGGCCGATGTGGGTAACGTCCCTTTACTGGTAAACGCCAGACTGAGGTTCGAGTCCCACCTAAACTCGTTAGTTCTCTTGGTCACTGCAACCTCACCATCCTTGTGAGTTAAGAAAGGGGGTTTTGTGTAGCCTATAGGTCTATCTGCTGAGTCATTAGTAGCCATTGCCTGGCTTTCCTTGGTTGTAGCTTGGGTGGAGAGGGGGTTTGGACGTTTTTTATATGTATATATGTTTAGTCTGTAGGGCATTATCCTGCTTGATAGGGCAATGTCATTGTCCTTTGCCTCTGCCATTCATGAGTTGTCTTTAAACCTTTAAACTGTTTTCAATCCATTAAAAACTGTTCTATCTTATTTCTCTTTCTCTTGTTTGTTTTAAAGATTTTAATGTTACTGTTCTTAAGATATTTCATTCATTTCCTTATTTTTGTACATTATCTATTTTCTTATTTCCTATCCTCACTG
>NC_090762.1:33876596-33891596 GCF_036898095.1 Palaemon carinicauda | reverse complement strand
GAGCAAAAAAGAAGAAAAAAAAAACCAAGAAGAAAAAATGGGATTATGAAAAGTATAATGATACTTTCTCTAAAAAGAAAAGTATTTAATGAGTTGGTCCAACGAGTATTAACTTATTCATCAGAAACATGGAGCGTTACTAAAACCTTAGAACCTAAACTGGTTACAACTCAAAGAGCTATGGAAAGAATAATAATGGGAATAGCCCTAAAGGATAGAAAAATAGCAACATTGATACAAGAGCAAACTAAATTAGAGGATATTTTAACAACACGTAAGAAAAAGAAATGGACATATACAGGATATATAATGAAAATGACAGACAATTGATGGACATTAAGAATAACAGAATGGGTCCCTAGAGATTATAAAAGAAGCAGGGGAAGGAAGAGAGGGCGATGGGTTGACTAACTGAGAAAGTTTGCGGGTGTGGAATGGCATAGAAAGACCATAAATTTACGCAAGTGGAAGGACATGTCTGAGGCCTTTGTTCTGCAGTGGATAGTAACGGCTGTTAATGATGATATATATATATATATATATATATATATAAATATATATATATATATATATATATATATTTATTTATTTATTTATTTATTTATTTATATATATGTCCCTAGAGATTGTAAAAGAAACAGGGGAAGGAAGAGAAGACGATGGATTGACGTACCAAGAAAGTTTCTGGGTGTGGACTGGCATAGAGATACCATAAACAGACGCAAGTGGAAGGACATGTTTGTGGCCTTTGTTTTGCAGTGGATTAGTACCGGCTGTTAATGATAATATATATATATATATATATATATGTCCCTAGATATTGTAAAAGAAGCAGGAGAAGGAAGAGAAGACGATGGATTGACGTACCAAGAAAGTTTCTGGGTGTGGACTGGCATAGAGATACCATAAACAGACGCAAGTGGAAGGACATGTTTGTGGCCATTGTTCTGCAGTGGATTACTAACGGCTGTTAATGATAATATATATATATATATATATATATTATATATACACATCATACATACATACATCTATATACATACATACATATATATACACACATACACACACATACTTATATTACCTTTATTGGCGTGAGTACGGAGGCAGGAAGAAGGAAAAGAAAATACAGGATCTCAATGACTGTAAACGACAGTTATGGGACCGAGTTTATTTTGGGCAACGGTCAAGGCAATTGGTCCTTATGAGATCTGTCATAATAAATCAGCGTGGAAGATGCTCTGGACGCTTCGAGGCACATTGCTTTTTAATTTCCATCTTGTTTTGTCTTTATTGTTATCGAAAATTTTTATCAGAAACTTGTGCTATTTTTTTTCTATTTAGTTTTGTTTTATATTTTTTTTTATTGATAAATGCTACAAACTTGAGTGCCTTTAGGGGAAAAATATAACGAGATGTCGTAATTATGTATGATTTATCTGTTGCTCTTCTTGGAAACAATTGCTTTATTTTATATTTATGGTTTTTTTTTTTTTTATTATTAATGACAGATACACCCAACAATTCACACGCTTTCAAAAGATGGGAAACACTGTGAGATATCGTAATTATGTAAGTTTTTTGTGGTTCCTTTTGGAAAAAAGGATCTGTCGAAAATCTTGATAACGCTTCCGAAGGTGACGCCTAAGGAAGCTATACAGTACAGAATACCTTTTCGATTAACTGTCTTGTTATCGGAGAATCGAATCGCCTTGTTCATAACAGTTTCTTCTGCAATGCGGCTCTGAAAATTAGTAGGTATCAACGGAAGTTTGACTTCGATCACGTTTTTTATTTATGACTAATTCTTCTATACGCTTTATTTTTTTTTTATCTTTTATTATGAAATACACATTTACAACCTTACAGTTTATAACACATATACAGCGTAATATATTTGCATACATTTTTCATTTTACATATAGTGTATTTACAATGGAATTTTTTACTATTTATCTAAATATATGTTTTTTAATTTAATTTTATTTACATTGAACATATTTTTCATTCTGCTTTTAATATATTTAAGTCATTGCGGGTTAGTACTTATACTTCGGAACATATAAATTTTTAATGTGTTGATGAGACTTTCTCTCGGTTTGCTGTTGTTATTTTTTGTACTTTTTTGCTGTTGTTATTTTTTGTACTTTTTTTACTGTTGTTATTTTTTGTACTTTTTTGCTGTTGTTATTTTTTTGTACTTTTTTGCTGTTGTTATTTTTTTGTACTTGATATGTTCTTATGCTTACGAGGTGAAACATCGGCCGTCAAAGGCATTGTAGTTGTTGTTATTATTATTATTATTATTATTATTATTATTATTATTATTATTATTATTATTATTATTATTATTATTACTACTACTACTTTCTAAGCTACAACCCTAGCTGGAAAAGCAGGATGCTATAAGCGCAGGGGCACCCGCTGGGAAAATAGCCCAGTGAGGGAAGGAAACTAGGAAAATGAAACTATTTCAAGAACAGTAACAATATTAAAATAAATATTTCCTATATAAACTATGAGAACTTTAACAAAACAAGAGGAAGAGAAATTAGAGAGAATGGTGTGCCCGAGTGTACCATCAAGCAAGAGAACTCTAATCCAAGACAGTGGAAGACCATGGTACAGAGGCTATGGCACTGCCCAAGACTACAGAACAATGGTTTGATTTTGAGTGTCCTTCTCCACGAAGAGCTGATTACCATAGCTAAAGAGTCTCTTCTACCCTTACCAAGAGTAGAGTAGCCAATGAACAATTACAGTGCTGTAGTTAACCCTTGGGTGAAGAATTATTTGGTAATCTCAGTGTTGTCAGGTGTATGAGGACAGAGGAGAAATCTGTAAAGAATAGACCAGACTATTCGGTGTATGTATAGTCGAAGGGAAAGTGAACCTTAAACAGAGAGAAGGATCCAATGTAGTACTGTCTGGCCAGTCTAAGGACCCCAAGCCGTAGTATCTCAAGTTGCTGGTGATTTGATATTAACAACACAGTTCACGTCATAATGTCACATTAACAGAAGGAAATAGATATATTCAAAGGAACAAAAAAGATTATGTTGAATCAATAGTTTTTTTATGGAATATTGAAACCCTTCCAGCCATTCGCAGGCAGCAGAGAGCATGAAGTGTATCGCATCTGTACCACACGTGTTTCATACATGCTCGTACACTGTAAGGTTTTTTTTTCCATGTTTCCACTCGCTCTTCACTCTTCACTGCATTGTTAATGGACCAGCCTATGTAAGCATGGTAGCTCTTGTTTCATTTTGTTTAATTTTTTTGTGGCTTGCTTGCTCGCAAGTCCTTGTATATAAACTTTATATATGCTTGATAAAGTTTAGTTGCATTCACCTCGCCTCTCGGTTATCACCTAATGGCGCCTCGTACACATCTCTGTTACCCTTACAATTTATGTAAACGATATTTATGATTATTGAAATTACTATGACAAAGAGTGTTTTTTTTCATAAAGTAGTGCATTTCCCCAACTGCAGATAGGTTTGAGATGATGTAAGTGAGATAAGGTTGTTTTATTATGATAAAACTTGTGCTGAAAATAATAATGCTTCCATTCATGCTTTCTTTGCTCTGTGATCATAAATGTCACTGATTACAAAGAAACGTTTTATGGCGCAAGGATTACGAGGGAAAGAAAATTTCACATCACTTGGATGAGACCAATATTTACACAAACTTCGACGAACATAATCGGCTGTTGGGCGACTTTGTCATTGTCTGCACTGCAGTCAATTTTCCTACCCCTGACAGTACAGAATGACTGTAAGTAGGTGTATATGTCTTCACACCATTTTTTTCAGGAATGGCTTTTACATTTGGGACATATGCCCGTTACACATATTATTCTATGGGTTTGCATGCATGACCAAGAGCCCATGCTGGCATTAGAACAGCTTTATTTGCTTCTTCTTGGGGTATTAAAGCCAACACTTGTTGTTGGCACGGGCCTTTCCCTTGGTTGGCCCGTAGAACAGCTTTATTTGCTGGCAACGTTGTACACTGTCTTTACGGAATGAGGGAATTTAGAACTATGATATAAATCGGTTACTAAGGAGCGTTCAATTAGCTTTTTACTTATTAAACTATTAAAACCGTATAAATTCGTCCCCTTATCATATTTGTGTTAAAACCTCCAATATCAATCAATTGCTTGACAGTTCACAGAACCACTTTCAAAACTGCATAGAAAAATAACAAGTACTGTGGTGTAGCACTGTCTTCCAAGCATTACCTGAAAAAAATCCAGGGTTGTGGTAGCCTAATGGAATCGTCCCTGCCTGGTGATCTATTGGACGAGGGTTCGAGAGCTGTTCAAGTTCGATCGTTTCTTGTAGTGTCTGCAATCTCATCATCCTTTTGAGGTAAGGATGTTGTTTTTGGGGGAGCATATAGGTTTACCTGCTAGCAGTCATCAGCAGCCATTGCTTGGTCCTCCCTGGTCTTAGCTTGGGTGGAGACGGAGCTTGGTCGCTGATCATACGTATATAACATGTTAGGGCGCTGTCACGGTTCTCACGAAAATGGAAAAAAAAAGAGAACCATTTGTATTAGGTTCCATTTTGATAATCCTATCAATGGAATCGTCGAGTTGGTTATGTATAGAAAGGTAATTTTCCTTAATAAAAAGCATGTCTTAGATATTTCAATGGTACGCAAGCTGATTACTTCGTGTTTATATAACTGCATATCTGGGTGTTCATTTTGTTTATCTGATATTTCTCTGTTTCAGTTGAACTATCTGGTTCTTTCATTTACACCTTTCTGGTTTGCATTTCCATTTAGCGGACCTAGAGTATGCTCATTTTGCTGTCCTTATTAGCCAAACGCCGCCAGACTTGCAAAGTTTGCTTGACAGAATGCATGAAATATCACATGAGGTTAGACTCAAGATAAATAGAAGAAAGTCAGTGATGATGAGGACGGAATATGCAATGGGAGATGAAATATCATTGGAAGGAAAATGGATTAAATGAGGTGGAATTATTTAAATGTTTAGGAACTATGATCTCAAATGAAGGGCCTTTAGAATTGGAGTTTAACGAAAGATTGAAAAAACAAATCAGACAATGGCTAGATTATGTAAAATTTGGAAATCAAATCACCTGAAATTACATTTAAAAATCAAGCCATATACCAGTTTAGTGAGATCGGTGTTACTGTATGTACATGAGTCGTGGTATGGCAGTGAAACAATATCCAACATATTCTGTAGATTTGAGAATAAAGTCCTCAGAAGAATATTGGAGTTAAATGGTAGGACAGGATCAGAAATGAAACTATAAGAGAGATTACTCGAGTGCCATATGTGGATGAGATCATGGTGAGGGGTAGAGATGGTTAGTTTGGGCATGCTCTTCACACTCCTCAAAAGAGATTAGTTCTAAATTTCAACTGGGCTCCGCAGGCACAAAGAGTTGGAAGCCCAGGCCTACATGGCTGAGGACTATGAAGTGTGAAGTGGGAGTTGATGAATGGAGAAGTATTGATTTAAAAGCTCAAAATAGAGATGACTGGCGAAATCTAACTGAGGCCCTTTGCGTCATTAGGCGTAGGAGGAGATAATGATGATGATTTCCATTTATATTATTACTTAAGATGACAGTTGATAAATGTTAAGGGAAACGAACAGATAACAAGGAATAAAAGAGGAAATAACACGCTAGTAAAAAGAAAAACAGCAACCAAATGCTTGGTAAAAAAAATCACTTTGTTTGCCGGGTATTTGTTTCCTGTTTTATTTATTAATTGAAGAACAACGGGGAAGGAGAGAGAGAGAGAGAGAGAGAGAGAGAGAGAGAGAGAGAGAGAGAGAGAGAGAGAGAGAGAGAGAGAGAGAGAGTAATAATAATAATAATAATAATAATTCTTTATTTCCAATATTTACATTGGGTATTCATAAAATATAAGGCTACAATTAGTAAAGTCATCTTACAAACAGTTCAAATATTTGTTATTTTAGACATACAAAAGTTGTTATAAGAATCAATAAATCGGCTAAAACTTTGTAATTGAAATAATTCATCAGTAATAAAAGAATATAATGAAATCAGAAAGTATTTACTTAGAATATAGTGAGTAAAAAAAAAACACTTGCCGAATAATGAAATACATTGTCATAAACCACATAAGTTGTGTTAAAAACAAGTCATGTACAAATCATATTAAAATAACACATAGTAATCAAATATGCATACTAGATTATAAGGAAATCTTAATTTGTAAATAAAAGCCATCTTATCCATAAATATTATCTAAAACTAATTCCAACATCTATCGAAGTACAGTAGTGCCTTCAAAAAGCACTTTTAATAAGGCAATTAAGCATAACATTCTTACATTAATTGGGACCATTTAAGATTAGTTTCTTTAAGTTTACATTAAAAGCAGCGAGAGAGGATTTTTGTTTAATTGTGCCAGGTACTTTATTGTATAATGCTGGGCCTCGAACTCTAAACTGGCGGGAGCCTATCTCTGTTTTCGCCCTTTCTACATATAGATTTTCCTGCTGTCGAGTAGAAACCCCATTAACTGCGTGTACTGTTGGAAAATCGTATAACCATTCAGGAGTTATTTTACGTATTGTTTTTGAATACCAAATTACAGACATCTATGGTATATTTGTCTTTTATCTTTAACCATTCTAATTTTTTGAGGTAAGGGGATATGTGGTCATGTTTTTTTTACATTACCAACAGCCACTCGGGCGGCAAAGTTTTGAAGTTTTTTTGAGAGAGAGAGAGAGAGAGAGAGAGAGGAGAGAGAGAGAGAGAGAGAGAGAGAGAGAGAGAGAGAGAGAAGCAGATTCACTATGTTCAATGAACGGGTAAGAAGGCAATCTCGGTGTCGTTATTTTGAGTAAATACTCCATCATTCGTGATCGATGAGTGTGTGGTAGGAAAAAAATGGGCTTTTCACCGTAAAAACAGGCTTGTCGACATAGAGAATGTAGTTGTTGACATAAGATGTATCTGCCGACACGAAATGCGCTTGTGCCCTTAAGGAAATTTATTTGTCGACATGTAAAGTATGTTTATCGACATTTTTTATCGCCCTGTATATATTTTTTCTCGCCGCGCAGTTCATGTTTTATATGCGAGGATATTAAGAGAGAGAGAGAGAGAGAGAGAGAGAGAGAGAGAGAGAGAGAGAGAGAGAGAGAGAGAGAGAGGAGAGAGAGAGAGAGAGAAAATCTCGTGTTACTCTCTCTCTCTCTCTCTCTCTCTCTCTCTCTCTCTCTCTCTCTCTCTCTCTCTCTCTCTCTCTCTCTGAGTGCATTCCCAGAAGAAAACGACACCCCGTCATCTTTTATCTATTGAGTCAAAGATGATTTTTATATGGAAAAAGCCATATATTTACACAGGAGGTTCATGAGTAGCTCGTTGACCCGCAATACAAACTCTGCATCACTTTTTTGCTATCCATTTCAGTACCTATACCACAATATATAGCCAACACTACCTTAATGTCTTCCTTTTCATTTTGAGCCCCAAAATAAAAAAAGATTCTCATGTTATTAGCATAAACTAAGGAAACAAATGAAATGTTAAAGTTCCCACGTATTATCTTTCATTCACATTAAATATCCCTAAACTATTTAGAGAAAGGAGAAATAACTCAATAATCTTCATATATCCTTAAATTTACTTCAGCTGTCATTCCATATCATTTTGTTTGGTTTCACTTATTGTATAATGACCTCTTTTCAAAACTACTTTCATAGATTGCATATACTCAAATATAATTATGCGAAGAAATTGTTTCCCATTTATCATTGCTACATCTTCGTTACTTCCAATTACTCCCAAAGCTGGACACTTGCTGACATTCACTTTAAAATTACACCTCATTCAACTTTTTTTTTTTTTTTTTTTTTTTAAATCAGTATTTGCAGCGTCTTCTCACTATCATACATCTAATATGTATAGATAACAAACATCAGCCACACTGCACTTCATTCATGACACCCTTTTTCATCCTGAAATCTTGCATTCACATCTAATGGCTTCTCTTTGATAACTGAAATCGTCCTATCTATAACGATATTAAACACCCAATCTCATGTCGACATACTGGAAAGTCTAGTGTGTAAATAAATATACAAGTCATTTTAGTATATTCCTAAAAAGGTAGATAAACATTAAACCAAACAGTGGTTACATAATAGCGTCATTAGAAATTCAAAAGTGAGTATGATAGTGGGAGTAATTACGAGAGGCGAAATTTTAATGTCTTGCTGTAAAATGAAGTCTTGTTTGACGTTGTCTTGAAAGTTCGACTTTCACCGAGGAAATTAGAATAATGTTTTATAGGTAAAAGTTTAATTTATCTGTCGAATGTCTAGAAAAGAAACTAAGTAATTGACGGAGTGAATTAAGCGTTTTAAGCGACAGTGAAAATAGAAAAGATGAGCGACTTAGCTTAGTTGCAAAGTAAAATGAATTTGAAGTCTCTCTCTCTCTCTCTCTCTCTCTCTCTCTCTCTCTCTCTCTCTCTCTCTCAACACAACCATTTTAACTGGCTTTTATTCAACTGTCACCTTTTTTTGTCTTTTGTACATGAGAGAGAGAGAGAGAGAGAGAGAGAGAGAGAGAGAGAGAGAGAGAGAGAGAGAGAGAGAGGGAGTACCTAAATAATTCACGTGCAATATTATGTACAAATGAATTTAGGCATTGCAAGGAAAAAAATAGATTTAGTTTTTACTTCTTTTGTTGCAATGCCTTTATTATGCAGCTTAGAAGATAAGCTGTTTGATTGTAAATGAGAATTATTATCAATATTTCGCATTTTTTATTCGGTTGTAAAAGAAAAGGAGTCCTCTTCTCAGATATCAATCAATAATTCGGGAAACTTGAAAAAAGAGTTAGTCTAGGAAGGGTGTCATGTTCAGAAAGGTCTCCTTTGTCATGGAAAGGTGTCTATGATTCAGGGTCCCTTTGACCTTATCAAGGAAAAGTGTCTTTGACATTATCCAAGAGTAACTGTACTTGTTTTCATTTGTATAGTAATGGTGTCTTTACATTTGTAAAGGAAAGGTAATTTTTACTTTGTCTAGGAAGGATGTTTTTGGATTTTTCTTGGAAAGGTGTCTGAATTTATCAAGTAAAAGGGCTTTGAAATTATCTTGGCCATTGTCCAGAAACATAGAATTTAACTTTGTCTAAGAATCGTTCCTTTGACTTTGTGTTGGTATAGTGGGTGTGGCTTTGCCTGGGAAAAGTGTCTTTGACTTTATCTATATTAGTGTTTTTACATTCAGTGGAACAGTACTTTTGGCTTTGTCTTGGAAAAGTGTCTTATACTTTTGGCTTTGTCTGGAAAAAGTGTCTTGTACTTTTTTCTTTGTCTGGGAAAAGTGTCTTGTAATTTTGCCTTTGTCTGGGAAAAGTGTCATGTATTTTTTTGCTTTGTCTGGGAAGTCTTGTACTTTTGTCTTTGTCTCGGAAAAGTGTCTTGTACTTTTGGCTTTGTCTGGGAAAAGTGTCTTGTACTTTTGGCTTTGTCTGGGAAAAGTGTCTTTTACTTTTGCTTTGTCTGGGAAAAGTGCCTTGTACTTTTGGCTTTGTCTGGGAAAAGTGTCTTGTATTTTTGTCTTTGTCCGGGAAAAGTGTCTTGTACTTTTGGCTTTGTCTGGGAAAAGTGTCTTGTAGTATTTTTGGTTTTGTCTTGGAAAAGTGTCTTGTACTTTTGGTTTTGTCTGGGAAAATTATCTTGTAGTATTTTTGGTTTTGTTTGGGAAATTGTCTTGTACTTTTGGCTTTGTCTGGGAAAAGTCTTGTACTTTTGTCTTTGTCTAGGAAAATTGTCTTGTACTTTTGGCTTTGTCTGGGAAGTGTCTTGTAGTATTTTTGGTTTTGTCTGGGAAAAGTGTCTTGTACTTTTGTCTTTGTCTGGAAAAATTATCTTGTACTTTTGTCTGGGAAAACTGTCTTGTAGTATTTTTGGTTTTGTCTGGGAAAAGTGTCTTGTACTTTTTCTAGGAATGATGCTTTTTACGGTTTAGAAAACATACTTTATTGTTTTTAGGAATTGTCTGACCTTATCTAGGAAGGGGAGCCTTTGGCCTCCTCTTGGAGAGGTAGCTTTGACCTTATCTAGAAAGGGATTTTTTTGTACATAGTCAATGAAGGACTCTTTTGATTTTCTGTAGGCATAGACGTTTTGACTTTTCTTAGTAAGGCTATTTTGCCCGTATCTGTTAATGGTGCCTTTACTCTTGTGTAGGATGCATCTACCGATAGATTGCGTGGTCCTTTCGGCCAGACCCGGGTTGACTGGTATGACATATTCTCAGCCCCTAAGGATGCATTTGGTATTGTGTAGGAATGGTGATTTTGACTTAGTTCAGGAATGGTACCTAGAATTCGTTTAGGAATGATGGGTTTGACTTTGTCTCGGAAGGGTGACTTAAGTAAAAAAACAACCAATGTCCCTTTTCCTTAAAATAATGTTTTTTTTACACTTCTAGAGCTTGATAATAAAAGATTTAAAAAAAAACAGACGGCACATAAACATTGTCTTTTAAAACTCTCGAGGTGAATAGAAAATGTCATCATCTGCTAGACATTTTTAAGAAATAATCATTGAATAATATTAGACGATAAAAGAAAAGATGATAAGATGAAAACGGATGCTGATTCACCCCTCCCAAAAGATAAAAGAACCGCAAATCTATTAATTTCTTGACCACCCAAGACATAAGTTTCCAATTGAAATTCCTTCCAAGCTCAACCTCATCTTCCTTTGAATGATTAAGCATCATCTAAATATATTCGACTTCCGTCGCGAGAGTGATCAGATCTCTTATCATAAGATTACAGAATTTTGTGGTCATCCAGAGGGCTTTGTCATGAGGACATAATAACATTCTGTCACGCAAGTCGAATGTTTTGAGTACTGTCAAATATACTGTTGCATACAACTCTTAGAAGTGACATATTGCCATATTCAAAGGTACTGACGTTTAAAGAAGAATGAGATTGTTACTATTGCTATTCAATCTTTTCATACCCATAATAACATTCTGTCACGCATGTCGAATATCTGAGTACTGTCAAATATGCTGTTGAATACAACTCTTACAAGTAACATATTCAAAAGTACTGACGTTAAAGAACAACGAGATTGTTACTATTGCTATCCAATCTTTTCTTCTGACGAACGCCTAATGGTTTTTGAGAATCGAAACGTCTGATTTCATGACGCATTTTATTTGACTCGGTTGTACCATAGCGTTTTTTTTTTCTCACTGATTTTAGATTTTTTATATAATTTTGTTTTTATTTTGGCTTTTTGACGTTTTGAATGGAAACTCATAGATCTGCAATCAATATCAAATATATTTAAAGACACGTTCAGATAATCAGTTTTCAGATGTATTTTCAAAACCGTTCTGGCTGGAAACTGCATGTATACGGCGGCAAGTGAAAAACTAATCCGGGATGTAACTTGCTTTTTACGGATTTTCGTCTCTAATACGTTTTCTCAAGGTCTATAGATTAAGGAGGTCTTCTCAACCCCGACCAAAAATATGGCTCTTCTGCGCAGGTACAGACTGTGACGTAGGCAGGACCTATAGGTGCGGCCAAGGTCTATAGACTATTTCCACTCAAGCAGACCAAAGGTCGATCACCCCTTGACTGGGCAGTTGTTTACAAGCAAACATGGTGTACACTTCCGCCTTGCTGATTAAAGTATACATTGTAAAGCGAGGTGATTATCTGTAAAATCAGCACATTTGTTTCATACTAAATTATTTACGGGTAAATATCAAACAAGTCTTTGTCAGATTTATATTTATTTTAAGCATGAATGATCAACATTAAAATGAAAATTAGTAAATTATTTGATAATGAATGAAATTCCTCAAAGTTTCCTTTTCATATATTTCCCATATCAGAGGATTCATTTAGACTCATGAGCATGCGCCCGTGCTGGTATAACGTCCGCTTAATTTAACAATTGCATAATCAGTACCATAAGGATATATATTCCCAGCTCACTTTTGGTAGATCATAGATTATCATTGACCTACTGGTCACCAGAATCTACACAGCTGTTAATGTTTTTCAGATAAAGGGACTCAGTGAGAGTCTCAAGTCTCTATTCTTCTGATCGAAATGAAAACAGATGGGAGTTTTCGCATCTGCATATCTCCCATCTTCAACTATTCGTAATTCTCCGTTGAGTATTTTTACTATAGTCAAGCCTTTTGCAATGAGGAAAATATTTATATTGATAGAAGTTTGGCCTCTGGTGTATTTTCCATCAGTCGGTGTTTGTAACAGATGATTGTGATCTGGTTTTTCCATATCCAATATAAGATTGGACCATTTGCAGATGAAAAATGGGGGTAATTTATTCTTAAGATATACCGATTGCTAACAAACGCTATTGGGGAATAAAGGCAAGAAGGCACGTCAGATAATGGGCACTAAAATGGAGTGAGAGAGAGAGAGAGAGAGAGAGAGAGAGAGAGAGAGAGAGAGAGAGAGAGAGAGAGAGAGAGAGAGAGAGAGAGAGTGGTCTGACCCAAAGACTATATACTGAAGGAAGATAGGAAGGCTCAAAATAGAATGTTAATACGCTAGTTGGCAACTCCAAAGTGAACACAATAGTTGGTTGCTCCGATTTCAGATGGCGTTGTAGGTATACATCGTTTGTCGTCTGTTTGTTTATATTCAAAATTTGATAGTTGACTCAAACGAAAAAATGGCGCCGACCGTAAAGAAGCCACACCAGTGTGTTGTGTGCCATAAACAAAGAGAAACCGATCCTCATTTGGTATTTCACAGGTTCCCTAAGGACAAAGAACGGTGAGTCCAAACAGTATAATACATGCAGTATGTGCTGCTAATGAGTAAGCCCCACTGGTATTGGATGTAAGATTAAGGCAAGGCATCCACAGTAAATCTCTTGTTTTTCATTTTTTTTGTTGGCTTGTAAGCTACCTTATTTCTATTTCCAACCCCCCTTTGATTATTTTTGTGTGAGATACAAATTTTGTGTTATTTTGATCCTTCTGATTGTACATTTATACATTTATTAGTTTATAATACTAAACTATACATGAGTGCATCATGCTTTTCCATTTCAATAAAAAATAAAATACAATTGTGTTTTTATACACCTAATATCTCTCCATCTTACAGTGGCCTACATACTGCAATTAAATGTATGCCTACACATAAGCATTTGTGGCTATGTTTAACAAAGCAGATATACAGTATGTTTTAATTTATTCGAATGTGGTATTGTATAGAACATTTAAAAATGGTTGTGATATACTGTACAATACTTAAATTTGCAAGAAAACTATCTAAATCATAAGAGATATAGCTATTGAATTTCTAAAAAATAGACTGAGAAACATAATTTACAATTTAGTTACCTAAAATTTAAGAATATCATGAATATATGAGTAAAATATACTGACATAGTAATGCAAATAATGAACAAATATGTCGCAAAATTTACAATCGATTTCCATCCTATATACCCGTAAGCATTACCGCTCTGAATGTTTGGTTGCTCGCTCAAGAGATGGCGCCATTTGTTTCGCATGGGAGTATCTGGCATCTTTTCATAGCACACTCATTTGTGTGTTAGAAGCCTGAGCCTTCCTATCTTCCTTCAGTATATAGTCTTTGGTCTGACCCTTGCCGGAAATTAAGGTTAAGGAAAAAGTATGGGCGATGGTATTTATGTGTAGGGAACAGTGAAAACAAACCACGTGATGCAATTCTTGTTATTGTGTTGTGTGTTTATTGAGAGAGAGAGAGAGAGAGAGAGAGAGAGAGAGAGAGAGAGAGAGAGAGAGAGTTGTCTGACGCTTGCCAGAAATAACTGTTAAGGAAAATGTATGGACGATGGTATTTAAGTGTAGAAGACAGTGAAAACAAACCACGGGATACAATTCTTGTTGTTATGTGCAGTGTTTATTGTAAGAGAGAGAGAGAGAGAGAGAGAGAGAGAGAGAGAGAGAGAGAGAGAGAGAGAGAGAGAGAGTCTGACGCTTGCTTAAAATTACGGTTAAGGAAAAAGTATGAGCGATGGTATTTTTGTGTAGGAAGCGGTGAAAACAAAGAAATTCTTGTTATTGTGTTGTGTGTTTATTGAGAGAGAGAGAGAGAGAGAGAGAGAGAGAGAGAGAGAGAGAGAGAGAGAGAGAGAGAGAATATGCTAAAGCAATTCAATAAACGAGGAATTAATTAAATTTCAACTTCCCTCCCCCTAGCCGAGAAATGAGTTGAGAGTCGTTCAAATGATGTAAAGGGGTTCGAGTCCTTTCCCATCAGTAACATGGCGTCCCTCTAACCTAGTCGACCAAGGAGCGGAAAAAGATGATCTGAAAAGAAGTCCGGGTGATTAACGTGTCTTTGACGAGGGGGGAGGGGAGGGGGTGTTGAGGTGTAAAAGGAGGGTAGCTATTATTTATTGTTTTTAGGTCTTTCGTATTAGAAGTATGGTATTTACTTTTCACTATGTCGTTATCATTTGATTGACAGTTTACTGTCATTAAATGATTTTAATTAATTGCTCTTTTTGTTTACATATCTGTTTTGATATTGTATTCGTACAGGGTTGTTGATTAATTTTGGTTTTTATAATGTGATCAGTGTTAACATTCTCTCAAATGGTTTTTCTGGGAAGTATATTTCCTTGTTTTATTTTCTTGCTTTGTAATATCTGTGGCAGTTAGATATTTTTATATTATCGCTTAGAAATTAAAATGTTTCACATTAAGAAGTTATTCAAAGTTTTATGGTCTTGAATTATTCATATAGTCAAGTGAAAATATTTAGCTGATCAAGTTTATTAGATACGAATAAGAATATATTGTAATTATACATACTACGTAATGAATTATCAAGTAAAACTATTGAAAAATGTTGAAGTGTGTCTGCAAATGCCGAAAAAATAACGAAAATTTTCGCAAGATGTGTTGATATGTAAGTGTCAAATTTAGATTAAAGTGTGTGA